>NC_092629.1:77894811-78232311 GCF_039555335.1 Amphiura filiformis
TTATACCCTTTGTATAACCCACCATTTAAACGTTTTCTGACAACCTTTTCTAACCTTTTGCGAATGATGTCGAAAACGTTTTGTGTTTGCTGGGCATTATCCTGTTCTGTATTGATTTGTGGATAAAATTAATGACAAGCTTGTTAATGAAATAATTGATATATTCAACATGTGTACTTATTTAATTAAAACCATGGAGGAAGTTATTATCTTGTTCTGTATTGATTTGTGGATAAGAATTAATGGCAAGCTTATTAATGAAATAATTGATATATTAAATATAAATTTTGTCTCTTCACGGGAAACATCCGACGAGAATTTAAGTTTTAGGGCATTTGTTATACGAGCATAATTTATACACGTTTACATGTAGTATTGAACAATGTACCTTATTTGACCTTTTAAATAAATAAATAGATCTTATTATTTTATTATTATTAATCGCCATCTAAGGCGTTGTCTTTTTAAAGACAGTTCTTGTTATTAGTGGATGGTGCTGATATTCCCAGTAATTGTAATATAGATTTCTCGGTTCTCGGGTTGCGCAGTTTTCAAATATTCTAGTCGGGTAAAACTTGATTGTGAGTTTAGATTTAGGTATTGAGTTATGTTGTGAAGAGGGCTGAAACAACAACACTTTTGTAAAACGTACGTAAAAAATAACACAAAAAATCACAACAATAAATCAAGCAAGTTTCAAAGTGTATGATTTGTAAAATGAACTTTTGAAAAATATCAAAGTGTTATTTTTCAATAATATATTGATTTAGATAATGAATGGATGCTTCGACCAACAATACCTCGTCTACCCTTAAAACAACGCCTGTTGCCGCGTTGATCAAACTTGGAATGAATCGCCCTGATGTGCGCTCATTTCTTCGCAGTCAATCGAATAAAATAAAATGTGCATATTATGATGTACAATCAAATGATCTACGCGCTGCTTTTTATTTCATTTTTTACTAGTTCACCCGTAGCTGTGAGAATAACTGATAGCGATACTATTTAACGCTGATGACCCCTTTTGACTTTTTGACATATTCCCGTCATATCGAGGATTCTTTTTTCCACTTTTAAGCCCAATTGGGCATACTGACCCCATATGACCTTCGCCCTCGAGTGACCTCGGTTTGATTTTGTTCATGCTCCCGTGATATGGAGAATTTACTTTCACCAAGTTTAAGCGAAATCAGAGGAAGTGTAAAATGTAGCCCCTGGATGACCTTTGACGACCACGATTATATTTTACGTGTTCCCTTCATATCAAGGATTCCACCCACCAAGTTTACTCCCTCCGTAATGACCTTTGACCTCGGTTGACCTTGATTTTGTTCCAAGCAATATATTCCCCTAGCATCAAGGATTCCACCCACCAAGTTTAAGCCTGATCGGACAATGTTTGAAATTTTGACCTTTGACCTTGACCTCCGATGACCTTTAAAACCAGCCGAAGGACATGCTTCTCTCGGTACCTGTCCATATCCAAAATATCGGATCGATGCGTCGAAGCGCGGCGAAACGCATAGCCGGACAGACAGACAGACACACACAAACTTCGCTCGTTATTTTAGTAGTGTAGATTTCACTGCCTCGTTCTCTACTTATTTCCAAAATTAATACAGTCACCTGGCATTTTTACAAGATACCCTGTATATAGTTTGAAATATACGACTAATCAGTAGTTACTGGCGAGAAGGTCAAATGTTGGAATTTGGGCTCCATAGGGGTTAGACACAGGAAAGTTATCCAATTTTGATGTAAATGGTCTCAATTTTTTTCTGGTTATAATAATTCCGAAAAGAAATAGGTTGCACTATTTTCATTACATTGGTTACAGATGCTGTCCGTTTAGTCCAATTGACGTTGACGTATTTTCCCGCGTTACCTAGTGGAAACTATTATTTTTTTAAATTATTATAACAAAACAAACAATTTGTGACCATTAAAAAAATTCAAAATCGGGTAGATATTCTGCAATTAATTGAGCCCAAATAATTAGTTCAACCTTTAACCTTTTCGCCAAATAACTCCAAGTCTTAGGTAGGTCAAACCATATACCTTCTGAATCATTGCGAGCTGAGGAATATTTTTGTAAAGCTTTTTTGTAAAACAAAATCGGAGCAATTTTGAGTATTGGTCCCTGTATAACATTTGACTTCATATTTCTATTAATGCCCAAAGGTTCTCATTATCATACTCTCAACGTGTTAGGCATCAACTTTGAAAAAGAAAATGTTAGTCATACGCAACTTTACATTTAAAGCCATATTATAACATTTTCATACAAAATAGATTAGCATTTCTTTGCCATAAAATGTTAGTTTTACTGTCAGATATATCCCTTTTATTTTTGAGCCGAACAACTACGGCAGAGCAAAGAAAATTGGAATTAACTACCAGCGCATATGTCGCCAATACGTACCACTCCTTCGGTCATGTTATGGTACGGCCCTTTGTTGTGTAGATCACGTGTACGTACTGTGTGTTATGAACATCGTGTATGCGTTCGACTAATAATTCCATCGTAATAATAAAATGCTGATTCAGGCGTTTTATTCAAAATCTCGGATTTTGACAAAACTACAGCACCTAGAGTCTATTGGGTATATTGGTTTAATAAAGTACAATATAATTGTGTAAAAAAATTAATTTTAAAAAATCAGTGAGGGCGTCCTCCTCAGCAAATGTTATAATATGGCTTTAAGGGGAAAGAACGAAAGGTTTTACAAAACTCTACTGCTATAAATATTTTAGTCATAGCTCGTCCTAAAATGACGTCACAAATATTCTTTTGTTCGTGTAAAAATAAAATCGGAGAATACCTCGCGTCATTCTTCCTCTTTTTCCTTTCCTTCTTTATGTTTGTTTTTGTTGTAGTATTCGTTATTATTTTCTTCTTTCTTACTTTTTGTGAAAATTCCCCCTTTCCTTGTTAATGGAAAAATTTGGGTTGAGTGCCCTTTCCCCTTTCAAAAATCATGATCTTGAATCTAAGTGACATGCAATTGTGCGCCGCGGCGGCCACAGACTTTGCATGCGCTGCGTATGTGTACATTGATACTTATCTCAACTCCCCACGCTATACAGCACATTGACATTTACCCGGTGTGCTTCATGAACAGGTGATTTGCACGCCTGATCTTTAAGTGACGGCTGTGAAACAGCCTTCAATAATTTAAGCAAACGTAATTTTACAGGCGGCTAATTTTTGATTAGTGGATAGCCTAGTGTTGATATTAACACTCCCCAGAACTGAAGGAAAATGGAGGAGGGGAGGGGGTGAATAGTACGCGTTATTGCGATAGAGAATTTATATAAGCCAAGGTTATTGACTGCATGTAAAACTATATTATGTCAATTTTAAGTCAAAGTGAACACTGATGGCGCTATTTATCTTAAATCTTTTTCATCTTTACGAGGGGTAGACACTGGTAAAATGACGTTAAAACATCAGAAAAAGAGTAACAAATAAGAAGGAAATTTTCCAAAAACTTATTATCGTATTATCGTAAGGAATGGCTTATATACATGTATATATATATTCTTTGGCTACATTGAATTTAAGATTATGTAACCAATTTGCACCAAAATATACAGTTTATAGAATAATTTTTTTTTAAATCAGAAAAAGACGAATAAGTTGATAAAGAAACAACATTCTATGTTACAAATACCTAAGAAATATATGTGTACATTAGTGTGACAGCTACATGTTGGTATTGTCAAGGTCTTTTATAATGAACATTATATGGTTTGTTAGAAAATGTAATAAATGATCACAGCAAAAAACGTGTTAAGCACAAACTACGGAACCGAGTTAATGTATTGAGCTGTAGCCTTTACTCCCAAATAAAGTGTCCGAGGCTGAAAAAACATAAATAATTAGTTAGATGGCGCCGAACACATTATCTGATTATTAAAACGTTTTTAGCAATTTTACTGCCGAGGACACATTATTTTATCAAGGCAGCAACCTTTAATTTTACTCTTTAACCGCAATAATACCTCGAAAATATAACCTTTTTGCCCAGATATTTGAAATACTTTACATTAAGGTAAAAATTAAAGCGGCACTATCAATCCTGTACTTGGTCTTACAAGCATAATTGAAAATTCATCATAATAGTCCGGCTGCCAGTGGGTATGACGTTGTTTTGGTGTCCATAGTTTTTGATGGATATTGCTTCTCAAGATCATCAACCTCAAATATAATTTTACTGGACCTCTGTCAGTATTTGAGCATTTTTTAGATTTCGGCGTCTGTGACCTTTGACTTTTTGCTTATAACTCCAAAAGGGTATGTCACAGACAGGTAAAAGTATACTTTTTCTGGGTCTCCATGACAAGAGGAATAATTTGGGGAACTTTTCAACAGCATTTGAGCAATTGGAATTTTGACCTCTGTGTGAACTTGCCCCGCTATATCTCAAAATACTCAATGCTGACAGAGGTCCAGTAAACTTATTTTTGAAGTTGGTGGTATTGAGAAACAATATCCATCAAAATAAAACTATGGACACCAAAACAAGCTTCTTTCGCAAAATTGAGTTTGTCAGCCGGACTATAGGGCAACACACTTTATGTGGTCATTTTTAATTCGTCTTGCCATGTTCTATGTGGATAGCCCAACTAGCATGTTCTCATTTCTATTTTGTCAATCAAATTTGTATTTCAACAGGACTCCAGAAATCAGAGGATTACCATCAGTGCTATGCTGAAACAAGTAAGTAATGGCCCAACAGCTTTGTGGAGAAGTTCGAGTGCAGCCAACAAGACCGAAAGTAGCAAGCCATGGGTGTTTTTGCTGCAAGGGCAGATTTTTCGTGTGTGTATGATTGAATGACTGCGCAATCCAATCACGTGGTACACTTGGGCTTGAAGTCGCTTTGATTGAAGAACAATATTTTGTAGTAATGATGGCGGTTTAGGGTTAAGTTTATATTGTACAAATAAAATTACTAGTACTGTGTTTATTTTGTAAAGAAAACTTGCGTCATTTTGGTCATTTTATTATTATTATTATTATTAGCTAAACAGAACTGCTCTCTTTGTTGAGTAACATTGTACACAAAGCTAACTAATCATTGCCATAATCGTAGGTTACGTTTACTCGATCATGTGCAGTTTTATTTTGTTGTGTAAGATTTACCGCACTTGGAATTTGTAGTAGTTCCTTTTCCACAAACATAATAAACTTGAGTAAGCATTATTAAGAGTAAATATATATATATATTGCATATCATTACTCATCAATCATTAATTATTTGTGTTTTGTAGAGATGGCGTGATGAGTTCTTAGCGTGGAATTCCTCCAACTATGGTAACATTGCCAGCATACAACTACCTACTGACGTTATTTGGATTCCTGATATAACTCTACATAGAAAGTGGGTATTTGAAAAACAATTACATTTCCTTGAATATATATTGTTTTTAGCTATGCCTTTTTCAGTTGTCTGATAAACATTTGTATTGACTTCATAATCATGATGATAAAGTAAACACCGGGCTTATCTTTGCACTGTACTGTACTCTATTGTTAGTGTATTTATCATTTGCTTCTTTAGTACTTATTTCATTTTGTGTTTTGTTTGTTTGTATGTTTATTTCAAATGCCGGCTTAATTACTGATTCCACCTGGTTTGAATGACCTTTAAATTCCCAACTATGGAGCTTTAAGTCCGTTTTCGGAATCGAAATGTGTACTTATATGTCCCATAGAACGATGTTAACCCACTTTAGACAATAAGGCTTGCAATATAATTTTCTTTCAGCTCCAATATCTGACAGGGTCAATACAATAAATTCGGCATCTCTGTTCGTATCATCCTCTGTTAATAGCAATTCAGGTTGCACTCAAATAATTTTTGATAATCATTACACTAATGATTATGAATACCGTCATTATGATCAGATCATGTTTACATTTAAGCTCATTAGTAACTCATCAGTATAACTTTCTATTAGTACATGGCGCTATGTGTTTGGGGTATTATATGGTGGAACCAATGTTTTTGGCATCGTTACAATTGAAATAATAAAACTAGAATTGGTTCCATTTTCTATATGCTCCCTATGATTCCCACTAGGGGTCGAAGGTCATAATGGAACCAAAACTCAAAAATGGTTCTATCATGTTCATGTTGTGATATCAAAATGTTCCAGTCTCATTAGTAGGAAATATAAAAGTCAATTGTCATATTGTTGTACGATGCTTAGTTCAGGGGTTAGAACGTCAAGTAGGTCAAATGCCAAAAATTTCATACACAGAGGTCAAATTTTAAAATGGTCCGATTTCATCGAAACTGGTCTTAAATTACTCCCCTTAACATAAGACATCTCAGACATATACTTATTTCACATTCACAATTGTTACTGCCATGCCCCCCTTCAGAGTTAATGCAGCCAAAGTCCAATAGAACTTACATGCATAACCTTTGACCCATGAATTTATCCGATTCTGAGATTATACAGTTCTCAAACAAATTATTTTCCAGTTCGTTTGCCAAGAAGAGTAACTTGCGACAGGTTGCGATTGAATCAGTACATCTTGAACATTTGGCCTCTGTGCATGAGATATCTGACATTTGATCTAGTTGACTCTCTTTGTTCATAGCAATGAGAGGATCAACTTTGAGGCACATTGCATTATGACCTTCGACCCTCGTGGGACGTGGGAAGCATAGGGGGCATGGAACCGATTCTACTTTTATCATGAGGTGTAAGGATGCCAAAAACATTGGTTCTACTAATGTAGCAAAATTGGATGCTAACTCAAATTATTCGAGAGCGCCATATACTATATAAAGGTTATGAATCGAATAGTAATCGATTGAGAAAAAGTAACGTCACAATGTTTTTGTCATGCTTGTCAAATAAAACATAAATCATACCATTACCTTTACCATTATTGTCAATAATTGCACTGTTAATATCACCAACCTTCCGCTGCATACTTTTATTCGACGTAGAATAATTATTTGATGCAAACTATTATTTATTCCCATTCTATTTCCAGTCATGTTTAACTTCTAACGAATATTTTATGACATAAAATCGATAATAATATTATTTCCACCACACTTCGACATCAAATAAAATTGATTTTTCATCACGAAACATTCGTTATAAAAATAAATTGAAATGGATTGAATAACGAATACTTGTTGAAAGAATATTCTTTGTGGCCCTTTGGTGACATTCTAATGATTGGTATCCGTACGTAAATATGATACGTCCCTTTGGACAAAAAGTATCGTAGAGGGCGATGTTACTGATATTTTGGTACAGACGAATCCAACGAGCCAAGTGATGGTCAGAATTCAGTTGGCCATTACTGAGTCCCGTCTGCACAAAACTGGTGTTGTTACTGCCTAATTGGGTGTATTAAATTCGCTTAAAATCGATGTTGAATTGTATCGTATTGTAAACTTTCATCATTCTTTTGTCTACGTGTAACATGGGTGACGGAATGCAGCTTAATATCCCCGCAAAGGCGACATCATTTCAAATTTTAGGTGAAATAGACCTAAGGGGGGACCCAGCTATGGCTGCCATTAAGGTGTAGGAATGCGTGAAATTGGATTCGTCTATAGTGCAAAACCATTGTTGCCTTCGTTCCTATCCGTGTGCAGAAACTCGAGTAAAAAGTGGGTTGTACAATGTAGGCTACATGGTTGTTTGGAATTTGGTATGGCAATTATTCAGCAATATACAAACCATCAGGATTGACGGTATGATAGAGAGGTTATGATTTTCAAATGCTGTAGTGGGTATAGTTATATGTTTTAAGAATGGTAAATTTGCATGACCGTTCAAAATCACAAACTATTTATTGTGCTTCACCAACTTCAACGTTAAATATTTTTTACAAGAAAAGCATTGTGAAAGTTCATTGTATTAGATTATGTAACATAAAATTGACATTCTAATGACGTTACGTGAAAACGAACCAACAGATAAAAAATTCCTGTATTTTGTATCTCTACTAACACGTGACAACTTTTGTTTGATACCATAGTATCGATGGAAATTTTGAGAGAATCAAGTCGACCAAAGCAAGTGTTTACAGCGTTGGTAGTGTGGAGTGGCTCGCACCCGCAATCTTCACCAGTTCCTGTCTAATCCATGTCCGCTACTTCCCTTTCGATACCCAGAGTTGCCAATTTCGGTTTGGTTCATGGGCTTATCATGGGCTTGAAATAGATTTGTTCCCTGAAGTAGGCGCAGATGCTGTACAAAACAGGTGGGCTTTTGTAGTGATTTTTTTTTACAAAACACAGAATATTAAAGCACAATACACTTAACCAGTAGCGGCGCATGACAGGGGGATCATGGCCCCGGTCGGAACTGTTTCCCCCAATGTCCCCTCCCCAGTAAAAACCCCAAATTACGAAAATGTCCTACGACGTACGTCAATGTTGTCTTGATTTCACCCCTAATTAACTCCGGGGGGCTGGTCATATAGTGCTCAGCACTATGTCGAGTCGTGTGATTTCGGTGTTAAAAGCAAAATTTCACTTGATTTTGTCTCTTGTGGAGGTAAATAATGGGAAAAAGATGTTTCCATTTTTTATTTCGTGGGAAGTGGTAAAATCCAAGATGGCCGCCAAAATCCTATAAAACTGACTGACACATGCAAAAAAGCTAAAAAAGCTATATATCACTCTCAAAATATGCTAAAATGTAAATTTCAAATACTGGAACTATGTAGCCTTGTGTCAGATACTCAAAGAAAGATTTAATATTTGGGGGTAACTGGTAAAATCCAAGATGGCCGCCAAAATCCTATAAAACTGACTGACACATGCAAAAAAAGCTATATATCGCTCTCAAAATATGCTAAAAATGTAAATTTCAAACACTGGAACTATGTAGCCTTGTGTCAGACACTCAAAGAAAGATTTAATATTTCGGGGTACGTGGTAAAATCCAAGATGGCCGCCAAAATCTTGTAAAACTGACTGACACATGCTAAAAAGCTATTTATCGCTCTCAAAATATGCTAAAATGTAAATTTCAAACACTGGAACTATGTAGCCTTGTGTCAGATACTCAAAGAAAGATTTAATATTTCGGGGTAAATGGTAAAATCCAAGATGGCCGCCAAAATCTTGTAAAACTGACTGACACATGCAAAAAAAATCCACATATCTCTCTCAAAGTATGCTCAAAATCTAAATTTCAAACACTGGAACTAGCATTGTGTCAGGCACTCAAAGATATATTTGATATTCTAGTATTATGATTACTATTCAATATGGCGACCAATATGGCTGCTTATATACTGCTTAAATGTATATAAATGCATGAGTTTGTTTTTATGATCACGTTTCCAAGTGTATAATTATGTTTTTGAACCAAGAGCACAATGTTTTACATAACCAGACCCCTTGCCACAATCAAGGAAAAAAGTCTTGGAACGCTTGCGTGTAAATAACGGAAAACTGTCACCCCCTCTCCCCCGTGCAATGTTGAGAAATGCCAATGTCTTCAGCGGTTCCCCAATGTGTTCCAACATTGCTTGATGGGGAGAGGGAAGGGTAAATCATTGTTGTAGATGTCATGTTTCTTCCCAAACACAATATAGGTCATTTCCATGAACATAAGAAATTCTGCACGGAATTTCGACAGAGTGTGCCAAGCGTTCCAAGGACTTTTTTCCTTGATTGTCTCTACCGAAGGCAAAATATTTCATCTAAATTTCGTTTTTGTCTCATAACTCAAAAACGGAATGTCGTATGAGCTTAAAATTTCACACGATTTGAGAGTGGATTTTATACTTTGCAATCATAATAAAATTGTTGATAACGAATTTGGTTTATTTAGGAGTGGTCACCGAAAACACCCCATATGCTAAATTACACACGTTTCATAATTATGGCTCTAAACTGCTCTAAAATGTCGTTTTTGTCCATAACTCAAAAACAGAATGTTGTATGAGCTTCATATTGCACACGATTAGAGAGTAGATAATATCCTTTTGAATCATAATAAAATTGTTGATAAAAATGTTGAGTTATTTAGGAGTGGTCACTGACAACACCTCCTATGCTAAATGACACAAGTTTTGTAATTATGGCCCTCTTCTGTATGATACTGAGTCAATTTTCGTTTTTGTCTCATAACTCAAAAACACTACAAATGCATTTTTCGTACAATATCACAATGTTTTGCAGCATGTTTTCCAAAATGTTTTTTTGAATGTTATTAAAACGTTATGTACCCTTTATGATATAACCTAACGTGTAAAATTTATGTTTTCTCTAAAACTTGTGTTTGCTGAGTATAGGTACATCCGAGCGAATCAGAAAGATTATGATGTAACAATTTGAAACAACTCATTTCTGAATATTATTTATAACAAAATACGCTTTTGCGATGAGAAAAAAATAAAGAAAAAAAAGAAACAACAATTTAATAAACAAAAAAAAAAAATATAGACCACCATTGGGACTCGAACCATGCACATCAGTCAATTGAAATGTTTTACGCAATGGAATGACTAATCCGCTACGCCACGCTGCCATTACCATTTTGAATTGAAATAAATATATATGCGTATTTTTTCAATTCAAAATGGTAAAGTGTTAACAAATTTCATATATGAAATCAATGTCTCATTCCTTTTGCATTAAAACATTCTCAATTGGTATAGCAAATGTAAACGAACGTGACGTTTCATGAGATGCGGCCTCAAAAACATAAAATGTCGATTTTGGACCATTTTGTCATTATGGTAAACTGATACACTTTGCCATTTCTACTATACAAGTTTACACTTTCCCTGATACCTGACTACTATAAAAGAACACAACTTGTTACTTCGATTGCGAAATGGCAGCGTGGCGTAGCGGATTAGTCCTCAGACTGATAACCTTTTGACTATTGACCGATGTGGTTCGAGTCCCGTTGGTGGTCTTTTTTTAAAGTATATTCAATTGTTGTTTTCTTTTTTCTTTTCTTGTTTTTTTTCTCATCGCAAAAGCGTATTTTAATATAAATAATATTCAGAAATGAGTTTTTATGCGTATTTATTTCAATTCAAATTGGTAAACTTAACTGTTAACAAATTTTATATATGAAACGAATGTTTCATTCCTTTTGAAATAAAACATTTTCAATTGATATAGCAAATGTAAACGAACGCGACGCTTCGTAAGATTCGGCCTAAAAACATAAAATGTCGATTTTGGACCATTTTGTCATTATGGTAAACTGATACATTTTGAGGTTTCTACTATAGGGTGCTTGCATGGAAGATCACAAAGTTCAAACCATCCTAAAGACACGCTCCAGAGGACATGCAAATGCACGGAGTACAATACCAATCACCTGTTGAACTGGTTTTGATCAAAGTAATGCTTTGTACTCCATGCATTAGCATATCTTATGGAGCGTGTCTGGAGGATGATTTGAACTCATGACCTTTCGTGCAAGCACTCTATACAAGTTTATACAAGTTTACACTTTCCCCGATACCTGACTACTATAAAAGAACAAAACTTGTTACTTCGATTGCGAAATGGCAGCGTGGCGTAGCGGATTAGTCCTCAGACTGATAACCTTTTGACTATTGACCGATGTGAATGGTTCGAGTCCCAGTGGTGGTCTTTTTTTAAAAAGTATATTCAATTGTGTGGGTTTTTTTTCTTCTTTTTTCTCATCGCAAAAGCGTGTCTTAATAGAAATAATATTCAGAAATGAGTTGTTTCAAATTGTTACATCATAATCTTTGTGATTCGCTCGGATATGCCTATACTCAGCATACACAAGTTTTCCAGAAAACATTTATATATGCCTATACTCAGCAAACAGACGTTTTAGACAAAACATTTACATGTTGGGTTATATCATAAAGGGTACAAAATGTTTGAAGTTTTAATAACATTGAAAATATTTTGGAAACATGCTGCAAAACATTGTGATATTGTAAAAAAATGTATTTGTAGTGTTTTTTAGTTACGAGACAAAAACGAAATTTGACTACAGTAGAGGGCATAATTACGAAACTTGTGTAATTTAGCATAGGAGGTGTTTTCAGTGACCACTCCCTGAATAACCCAACATTTTTATCAACAATTTTATTATGATTCAAAAGGATATTATCTACTCTCAAATCTGGTGCAATATGAAACTCATACAACATTTTGTTGTTGAGTTATGGACAAAAACAACATTTTAGAGCGTTTTAGAGCCATGATTAAGAAACGTGAGTAATTTAGCATAGGGGGTGGTACCAATCGCCACTCCCTATATAAACCAAATTCTTTATCAACAAGTTTATTATGATTACAAAGCATATAATCCACTCTCAAATCGTGTGCAATTTGAAGCTCATACGACATTCCGTTTTTGCGTTATGAGACAAAAACGAAATTTAGATGAAATATTTTGCATTCGGTAGAGACAATCAAGGAAAAAAGTCTTGGAACGCTTGCGTGTAAATAACGGAAAACTGTCACCCCTCTCCCCGTGCAATGTTGAGAAATGCCAATGTCTTCAGCGGTTCCCCAATGTGTTCCAACATTGCTTGATGGGGAGAGGGAAGGTAAATCATTGTTGTAGATGTCATGTTTCTTCCCAAACACAATATAGGTCATTTCCATGAACATAAGAAATTCTGCACGGAATTTCGACAGAGTGTGCCAAGCGTTCCAAGGACTTTTTTCCTTGATTGTCTCTACCGAAGGCAAAATATTTCATCTAAATTTCGTTTTTGTCTCATAACTCAAAAACGGAATGTCGTATGAGCTTAAAATTTCACACGATTTGAGAGTGGATTTTATACTTTGCAATCATAATAAAATTGTTGATAACGAATTTGGTTTATTTAGGGAGTGGTCACCGAAAACACCCCATATGCTAAATTACACACGTTTCATAATTATGGCTCTAAACTGCTCTAAAATGTCGTTTTTGTCCATAACTCAAAAACAGAATGTTGTATGAGCTTCATATTGCACACGATTAGAGAGTAGATAATATCCTTTTCAATCATAATAAAATTGTTGATAAAAATGTTGAGTTATTTAGGAGTGGTCACTGACAACACCTCCTATGCTAAATGACACAAGTTTTGTAATTATGGCCCTCTTCTGTATGATACTGAGTCAATTTTCGTTTTTGTCTCATAACTCAAAAACACTACAAATGCATTTTTCGTACAATATCACAATGTTTTGCAGCATGTTTTCCAAAATGTTTTTTGAATGTTATTAAAACGTTATGTACCCTTTATGATATAACCTAACGTGTAAAATTTATGTTTTCTAAAACTTGTGTTTGCTGAGTATAGGTACATCCGAGCGAATCAGAAAGATTATGATGTAACATTTGAAATAACTCATTTCTGAATATTATTTATAACAAAATATGCTTTTGTGATAAAAAAAAAAAAAAAAAAAGAAGCAACAATTTAATACACTTAAAGAAAAATATAGACTGACACTGGGACTCGAACAAAGCATGCACATTTATAGCCAAGGTTAACACTGAGAAATGTTTTACGCAAATGGAATGACACATTGATCTCTATATGAAATTTGTTAACATTTTACCATTTTGAATTGAAATAAATATATATACATATTTCTTTCAATTCAAAATGGAAGTGTTAACAAATTTCATATATGAAATCAATGTTTCATTCCTTTTGCATTAAAACATTCTCAATTGGTATAGCAAATGTAAACGAACGTGACGCTTCATGAGATGCGGCCTCAAAAACATAAAATGTCGATTTTGGACCATTTTGTCATTATGGTAAACTGATACACTTTGCCATTTCTACTATACAAGTTTACACTTTCCCGATACCTGACTACTATAAAAGAACACAACTTGTTACTTCGATTGCGAAATGGCAGCGTGGCGTAGCGGATTAGTCCTCAGACTGATAACCTTTTGACTATTGACCGATGTGGTTCGAGTCCCGTTGGTGGTCTTTTTTTAAAGTATATTCAATTGTTGTTTTTTTTTTTCTTTTTTTTTTTTTCTCATCGCAAAAGCGTATTTTAATATAAATAATATTCAGAAATGAGTTTTTATGCGTATTTATTTCAATTCAAATTGGTAAACTTAACTGTTAACAAATTTTATATATGAAACGAATGTTTCATTCCTTTTGAAATAAAACATTTTCAATTGATATAGCAAATGTAAACGAACGCGACGCTTCGTAAGATTCGGCCTAAAAACATAAAATGTCGATTTTGGACCATTTTGTCATTATGGTAAACTGATACATTTTGAGGTTTCTACTATAGGGTGCTTGCATGGAAGATCACAAAGTTCAAACCATCCTCCAGACACGCTCCAGAGGACATGCAAATGCACGGAGTACAATACCAATCACCTGTTGAACTGGTTTTGATCAAAGTAATTCTTTGTACCCATGCATTAGCATATCTTATGGAGCGTGTCTGGAGGATGATTTGAACTCATGACCTTTCGTGCAAGCACTCTATACAAGTTTATACAAGTTTACACTTTCCCCGATACCTGACTACTATAAAAGAACAAAACTTGTTACTTCGATTGCGAAATGGCAGCGTGGCGTAGCGGATTAGTCCTCAGACTGATAACCTTTGACTATTGACCGATGTGAATGGTTCGAGTCCCAGTGGTGGTCTTTTTTTAAAAAGTATATTCAATTGTGTGGGTTTTTTTCTTCTTTTTTTCTCATCGCAAAAGCGTGTCTTAATAGAAATAATATTCAGAAATGAGTTGTTTCAAATTGTTACATCATAATCTTTGTGATTCGCTCGGATATGCCTATACTCAGCATACACAAGTTTTCCAGAAAACATTTATATATGCCTATACTCAGCAAACAGACGTTTTAGACAAAACATTTACATGTTGGGTTATATCATAAAGGGTACAAAATGTTTGAAGTTTTAATAACATTGAAAATATTTTGAAACATGCTGCAAAACATTGTGATATTGAAAAAAAATGTATTTGTAGTGTTTTTGAGTTACGAGACAAAAACGAAATTTGACTACAGTAGAGGGCATAATTACGAAACTTGTGTAATTTAGCATAGGAGGTGTTTTCAGTGACCACTCCCTGAATAACCCATGATTCAAAAGGATATTACTACAATCGGTGCAATTTCAATTCAACATTTTAGAGCGTTTTTAGAGCCATGATTAAGAAACGTTAATTTAGCATAGGGGTGACCACTCCTAAAAATGAAATTTAAATCGATGAGATGAAATATTTTGCATTCGGTAGAGACAATCAAGGAAAAAGTCTTGGAACGCTTGCGTGTAAATAACGGAAAATTGTCACCCCTCTCCCCCGTGCAATGTTGAGAAATGCCAATGTCTTCAGCGGTTCCCCAATGTGTTCCAACATTGCTTGATGGGGAGAGGGAAGGGTAAATCATTGTTGTAGATGTCATGTTTCTTCCCAAACACAATATAGGTCATTTCCATGAACATAAGAAATTCTGCACGGAATTTCGACAGAGTGTGCCAAGCGTTCCAAGGACTTTTTTCCTTGATTGTCTCTACCGAAGGCAAAATATTTCATCTAAATTTCGTTTTTGTCTCATAACTCAAAAACGGAATGTCGTATGAGCTTAAAATTTCACACGATTTGAGAGTGGATTTTATACTTTGCAATCATAATAAAATTGTTGATAACGAATTTGGTTTATTTAGGAGTGGTCACCGAAAACACCCCATATGCTAAATTACACACGTTTCATAATTATGGCTCTAAACTGCTCTAAAATGTCGTTTTTGTCCATAACTCAAAAACAGAATGTTGTATGAGCTTCATATTGCACACGATTAGAGAGTAGATAATATCCTTTTGAATCATAATAAAATTGTTGATAAAAATGTTGAGTTATTTAGGAGTGGTCACTGACAACACCTCCTATGCTAAATGACACAAGTTTTGTAATTATGGCCCTCTTCTGTATGATACTGAGTCAATTTTCGTTTTTGTCTCATAACTCAAAAACACTACAAATGCATTTTTCGTACAATATCACAATGTTTTGCAGCATGTTTTCCAAAATGTTTTTTTGAATGTTATTAAAACGTTATGTACCCTTTATGATATAACCTAACGTGTAAAATTTATGTTTTCTAAAACTTGTGTTTGCTGAGTATAGGTACATCCGAGCGAATCAGAAAGATTATGATGTAACACTTGAAAATCTCATTTCTGAATATTATTTATAACAAATATAGCTTTTGCGATGAGAAAAAAAAAAGAAAAGAAACAACAATTTAATACACTTAAAGAAAATATAGACTACTGGGACTCGATTGCATCAGTCAAAGCAAATGAAGTCTGTATAATGTTCAAAAATGGTCAGATTTGCATTTATTATAATTATAATGTTTTAATGCAAATGGAATGACAAACGATCACTTTATATGAAATTTGTTAACACTTTTACCATTTTGAATTGAAATAAATATATATGCGTATTTCTTTCAATTCAAAATGGTAAAGTGTTAACAAATTTCATATATGAAATCAATGTTTCATTCCTTTTGCATTAAAACATTCTCAATTGGTATAGCAAATGTAAACGAACGTGACGCTTCATGAGATGCGGCCTCAAAAACATAAAATGTCGATTTTGGACCATTTTGTCATTATGGTAAACTGATACACTTTGCCATTTCTACTATACAAGTTTACACTTTCCCGATACCTGACTACTATAAAAGAACACAACTTGTTACTTGATTGCGAAATGGCAGCGTGGCGTAGCGGATTAGTCCTCAGACTGATAACCTTTTGACTATTGACCGATGTGGTTCGAGTCCCGTTGGTGGTCTTTTTTAAAGTATATTCAATTGTTGTTTTTTTTTCTTTTCTTTTCTTTTTTTTCTCATCGCAAAAGCGTATTTTAATATAAATAATATTTATAAATGTGTTTTTATGCGTATTTATTTCAATTCAAATTGGTAAACTTAACTGTTAACAAATTTTATATATGAAACGAATGTTTCATTCCTTTTGAAATAAAACATTTTCAATTGATATAGCAAATGTAAACGAACGCGACGCTTCGTAAGATTCGGCCTAAAAACATAAAATGTCGATTTTGGACCATTTTGTCATTATGGTAAACTGATACATTTTGAGGTTTCTACTATAGGGTGCTTGCATGGAAGATCACAAAGTTCAAACCATCCTAAAGACACGCTCCAGAGGACATGCAAATGCACGGAGTACAATACCAATCACCTGTTGAACTGGTTTTGATCAAAGTAATTCTTTGTACTCCATGCATTAGCATATCTTATGGAGCGTGTCTGGAGGATGATTTGAACTCATGACCTTTCGTGCAAGCACTCTATACAAGTTTATACAAGTTTACACTTTCCCCGATACCTGACTACTATAAAAGAACAAAACTTGTTACTTCGATTGCGAAATGGCAGCGTGGCGTAGCGGATTAGTCCTCAGACTGATAACCTTTTGACTATTGACCGATGTGAATGGTTCGAGTCCCAGTGGTGGTCTTTTTTAAAAAGTATATTCAATTGTGTGGGTTTTTTTCTTCTTTTTCTCATCGCAAAAGCGTGTCTTAATAGAAATAATATTCAGAAATGAGTTGTTTCAAATTGTTACATCATAATCTTTGTGATTCGCTCGGATATGCCTATACTCAGCATACACAAGTTTTCCAGAAAACATTTATATATGCCTATACTCAGCAAACAGACGTTTTAGACAAAACATTTACATGTTGGGTTATATCATAAAGGGTACAAAATGTTTGAAGTTTTAATAACATTGAAAATATTTTGGAAACATGCTGCAAAACATTGTGATATTGTAAAAAATGTATTTGTAGTGTTTTTGAGTTACGAGACAAAAACGAAATTTGACTACAGTAGAGGGCATAATTACGAAACTTGTGTAATTTAGCATAGGAGGTGTTTTCAGTGACCACTCCTGAATAACCCAACATTTTATCAACAATTTTATTATGATTCAAAAGGATATTATCTACTCTCAAATCTGGTGCAATATGAAACTCATACAACATTTTGTTGTTGAGTTATGGACAAAACAACATTTTAGAGCGTTTTAGAGCCATGATTAAGAAACGTGAGTAATTTAGCATAGGGGGTGTTTCCAATGACCACTCCCTAAATAAACCAAATTCTTTATCAACAAGTTTATTATGATTACAAAGCATATAATCACTCTCAAATCGTGTGCAATTTGAAGCTCATACGACATTCCGTTTTGCGTTATGAGACAAAAACGAAATTTAGATGAAATATTTTGCATTCGGTAGAGACAATCAAGGAAAAAGTCTTGGAACGCTTGCGTGTAAATAACGGAAAACTGTCACCCCTCTCCCCGTGCAATGTTGAGAAATGCCAATGTCTTCAGCGGTTCCCCAATGTGTTCCAACATTGCTTGATGGGGAGAGGGAAGGGTAAATCATTGTTGTAGATGTCATGTTTCTTCCCAAACACAATATAGGTCATTTCCATGAACATAAGAAATTCTGCACGGAATTTCGACAGAGTGTGCCAAGCGTTCCAAGGACTTTTTTTCCTTGATTGTCTCTACCGAAGGCAAAATATTTCATCTAAATTTCGTTTTTGTCTCATAACTCAAAAACGGAATGTCGTATGAGCTTAAAATTTCACACGATTTGAGAGTGGATTTTATACTTTGCAATCATAATAAAATTGTTGATAACGAATTTGGTTTATTTAGGGATTGGTCACCGAAAACACCCCATATGCTAAATTACACACGTTTCATAATTATGGCTCTAAACTGCTCTAAAATGTCGTTTTTGTCCATAACTCAAAAACAGAATGTTGTATGAGCTTCATATTGCACACGATTAGAGAGTAGATAATATCCTTTTGAATCATAATAAAATTGTTGATAAAAATGTTGAGTTATTTAGGAGTGGTCACTGACAACACCTCCTATGCTAAATGACACAAGTTTTGTAATTATGGCCCTCTTCTGTATGATACTGAGTCAATTTTCGTTTTTTTCTCATAACTCAAAAACACTACAAATGCATTTTTCGTACAATATCACAATGTTTTGCAGCATGTTTTCCAAAATGTTTTTTTGAATGTTATTAAAACGTTATGTACCCTTTATGATATAACCTAACGTGTAAAATTTATGTTTTCTCTAAAACTTGTGTTTGCTGAGTATAGGTACATCCGAGCGAATCAGAAAGATTATGATGTAACATATTTGAAATAATTCATTTCTGAATATTATTTATAATAAAATGCTTTTGCGATGAGAAAAAATAAAAAAAAAGAAACAACAATTTAATACACTTAAAGAAAAATATAGACCACCATTGGGACTCGAATTACAGTCAATAGCCAAAGGTTAACAGTCGGAGGACTAATCCGCACGCCACTGCCATTGCACAAACGAAGTAACAGGTTTTGTTCTTTTATAGTAGTCAGGTATCGACTTGATAAATGGCAAACATCGTTGTTTACATTTGTTATTGTTTACATTATTGAAATGTTTTATCGCAATGGAATGACACTTGATCTTTATATGAATTTGTTAACACTTTACCATTTTGAATTGAAATAAATATATATGCGTATTTCTTTCAATTCAAAATGGTAAAGTGTTAACAAATTTCATATATGAAATCAATGTTTCATTCCTTTTGCATTAAAACATTCTCAATTGGTATAGCAAATGTAAACGAACGTGACGCTTCATGAGATGCGGCCTCAAAAACATAAAATGTCGATTTTGGACCATTTTGTCATTATGGTAAACTGATACACTTTGCCATTTCTACTATACAAGTTTACACTTTCCCTGATACCTGACTACTATAAAAGAACACAACTTGTTACTTCGATTGCGAAATGGCAGCGTGGCGTAGCGGATTAGTCCTCAGACTGATAACCTTTTGACTATTGACCGATGTGGTTCGAGTCCCGTTGGTGGTCTTTTTTTTAAAGTATATTCAATTGTTGTTTTTTTTTTCTTTTCTTGTTTTTTTTTTCTCATCGCAAAAGCGTATTTTAATATAAATAATATTCAGAAATGAGTTTTTATGCGTATTTATTTCAATTCAAATTGGTAAACTTAACTGTTAACAAATTTTATATATGAAACGAATGTTTCATTCCTTTTGAAATAAAACATTTTCAATTGATATAGCAAATGTAAACGAACGCGACGCTTCGTAAGATTCGGCCTAAAAACATAAAATGTCGATTTTGGACCATTTTGTCATTATGGTAAACTGATACATTTTGAGGTTTCTACTATAGGGTGCTTGCATGGAAGATCACAAAGTTCAAACCATCTTAAAGACACGCTCCAGAGGACATGCAAATGCACGGAGTACAATACCAATCACCTGTTGAACTGGTTTTGATCAAAGTAATTCTTTTGTACTCCATGCATTAGCATATCTTATGGAGCGTGTCTGGAGGATGATTTGAACTCATGACCTTTCGTGCAAGCACTCTATACAAGTTTATACAAGTTTACACTTTCCCCGATACCTGACTACTATAAAAGAACAAAACTTGTTACTTCGATTGCGAAATGGCAGCGTGGCGTAGCGGATTAGTCCTCAGACTGATAACCTTTTGACTATTGACCGATGTGAATGGTTCGAGTCCCAGTGGTGGTCTTTTTTTAAAAAGTATATTCAATTGTGTGGGTTTTTTTCTTCTTTTTCTCATCGCAAAAGCGTGTCTTAATAGAAATAATATTCAGAATGAGTTGTTTCAATTGTTACATCATAATCTTTGTGATTCGTTCGGATATGCCTATACTCAGCATACACAAGTTTTCCAGAAAACATTTATATATGCCTTTATTCAGCAAACACAAGTTTTAGACAAAACATTTACATGTTGGGTTATATCATAAAGGGTACAAAATGTTTGAAGTTTTAATAACATTGAAAATATTTTGGAAACATGCTGCAAAACATGTTTTGTAAAAAAATGTTTTAAGTACACAAAAACGAAATTTGACTACAGTAGAGGCATATTACGAAACTTGTGTAAAATAGGATTTTTCAGTGACCACTCCTGAATAACAACATTTTATCAACAATTTTATTATGATTCAAAAGGATATTATCTACTCTCAAATCTGGTGCAATATGAAACTCATACAACATTTTGTTGTTGAGTTATGGACAAAAACAACATTTTAGAGCGTTTTTAGAGGCCATGATTAAAAACTGAGTAATTTAGCATAGGGGTGTTTCCAATGACCACTCCCTAAATAAACCAAATTCTTTATCAACAAGTTTATTATGATTACAAAGCATATAATCCACTCTCAAATCGTGTGCAATTTGAAGCTCGACATTCCGTTTTTTGCGTTATGAGACAAAAACGAAATTTAGATGAAATATTTTGCATTCGGTAGAGACAATCAAGGAAAAAGTCTTGGAACGCTTGCGTGTAAATAACGGAAAATTGTCACCCCCTCTCCCCCGTGCAATGTTGAGAAATGCCAATGTCTTCAGCGGTTCCCCAATGTGTTCCAACATTGCTTGATGGGGAGAGGGAAGGGTAAATCATTGTTGTAGATGTCATGTTTCTTCCCAAACACAATATAGGTCATTTCCATGAACATAAGAAATTCTGCACGGAATTTCGACAGAGTGTGCCAAGCGTTCCAAGGACTTTTTTCCTTGATTGTCTCTACCGAAGGCAAAATATTTCATCTAAATTTCGTTTTTGTCTCATAACTCAAAAACGGAATGTCGTATGAGCTTAAAATTTCACACGATTTGAGAGTGGATTTTATACTTTGCAATCATAATAAAATTGTTGATAACGAATTTGGTTTATTTAGGGAGTGGTCACCGAAAACACCCCATATGCTAAATTACACACGTTTCATAATTATGGCTCTAAACTGCTCTAAAATGTCGTTTTTGTCCATAACTCAAAAACAGAATGTTGTATGAGCTTCATATTGCACACGATTAGAGAGTAGATAATATCCTTTTGAATCATAATAAAATTGTTGATAAAAATGTTGAGTTATTTAGGAGTGGTCACTGACAACACCTCCTATGCTAAATGACACAAGTTTTGTAATTATGGCCCTCTTCTGTATGATACTGAGTCAATTTTCGTTTTTGTCTCATAACTCAAAAACACTACAAATGCATTTTTCGTACAATATCACAATGTTTTGCAGCATGTTTTCCAAAATGTTTTTTTGAATGTTATTAAAACGTTATGTACCCTTTATGATATAACCTAACGTGTAAAATTTATGTTTTCTAAAACTTGTGTTTGCTGAGTATAGGTACATCCGAGCGAATCAGAAAGATTATGATGTAACACTTGAAATAATCATTTCTGAATATTATTTATAACAAAATATGCGTTTGCGATGAGAAAAAAAAAAAGAAAAAGAAACAACAATTTAATACACTTAAAGAAAAAAATATAGACATTACTGGGACTCGAACTATGCACAAAAAGTTGTTTTACGCCGCCATTGTAATGAAGACATTTTATCGTTTTGCAATGTTTTATGGAATGACACCTTGATCTTTATATGAATTTGTTAACATTTTACCATTTTGAATTGAAATAAATATATATGCGTATTTCTTTCAATTCAAAATGGTAAAGTGTTAACAAATTTCATATATGAAATCAATGTTTCATTCCTTTTGCATTAAAACATTCTCAATTGGTATAGCAAATGTAAACGAACGTGACGCTTCATGAGATGCGGCCTCAAAAACATAAAATGTCGATTTTGGACCATTTTGTCATTATGGTAAACTGATACACTTTGCCATTTCTACTATACAAGTTTACACTTTCCCGATACCTGACTACTATAAAAGAACACAACTTGTTACTTCGATTGCGAAATGGCAGCGTGGCGTAGCGGATTAGTCCTCAGACTGATAACCTTTTGACTATTGACCGATGTGGTTCGAGTCCCGTTGGTGGTCTTTTTTTAAAGTATATTCAATTGTTGTTTCTTTTCTTGTTTTTTTTTTCTCATCGCAAAAGCGTATTTTAATATAAATAATATTCAGAAATGAGTTTTTATGCGTATTTATTTCAATTCAAATTGGTAAACTTAACTGTTAACAAATTTTATATATGAAACGAATGTTTCATTCCTTTTGAAATAAAACATTTTCAATTGATATAGCAAATGTAAACGAACGCGACGCTTCGTAAGATTCGGCCTAAAAACATAAAATGTCGATTTTGGACCATTTTGTCATTATGGTAAACTGATACATTTTGAGGTTTCTACTATAGGGTGCTTGCATGGAAGATCACAAAGTTCAAACCATCTTAAAGACACGCTCCAGAGGACATGCAAATGCACGGAGTACAATACCAATCACCTGTTGAACTGGTTTTGATCAAAGTAATTTTTGTACTCCATGCATTAGCATATCTTATGGAGCGTGTCTGGAGGATGATTTGAACTCATGACCTTTCGTGCAAGCACTCTATACAAGTTTATACAAGTTTACACTTTCCCCGATACCTGACTACTATAAAAGAACAAAACTTGTTACTTCGATTGCGAAATGGCAGCGTGGCGTAGCGGATTAGTCCTCAGACTGATAACCTTTTGACTATTGACCGATGTGAATGGTTCGAGTCCCAGTGGTGGTCTTTTTTAAAAAGTATATTCAATTGTGTGGGTTTTTTTTCTTTTTTTTTATCATCGCAAAAGCGTGTCTTAATAGAAATAATATTCAGAAATGAGTTGTTTCAAATTGTTACATCATAATCTTTGTGATTCGCTCGTATATGCCTATACTCAGCATACACAAGTTTTCCAGAAAACATTTATATATGCCTATACTCAGCAAACAGACGTTTTAGACAAAACATTTACATGTTGGGTTATATCATCAAGGGTACAAAATGTTTGAAGTTTTAATAACATTGAAAATATTTTGGAAACATGCTGCAAAACATTGTGATATTGTAAAAAAATGTATTTGTAGTGTTTTTGAGTTACGAGACAAAAACGAAATTTGACTACAGTAGAGGGCATAATTACGAAACTTGTGTAATTTAGCATAGGAGGTGTTTTCAGTGACCACTCCCTGAATAACCCAACATTTTTATCAACAATTTTATTATGATTCAAAAGGATATTATCTACTCTCAAATCTGGTGCAATATGAAACTCATACAACATTTTGTTGTTGAGTTATGGACAAAAACAACATTTTAGAGCGTTTTAGAGCCATGATTAAGAAACGTGAGTAATTTAGCATAGGGGTGTTTCCAATGACCACTCCTAATAAACCAAATTCTTTATCAACAAGTTTATTATGATTACAAAGCATATAATCCACTCTCAAACCGTGTGCAATTTGAAGCTCATATGACATTCCGTTTTTGCGTTATGAGACAAAAACGAAATTTAGATGAAATATTTTGCATTCGGTAGAGACAATCAAGGAAAAAAGTCTTGGAACGCTTGCGTGTAAATAACGGAAAACTGTCAGCCCCTCTCCCCCGTGCAATGTTGAGAAATGCCAATGTCTTCAGCGGTTCCCCAATGTGTTCCAACATTGCTTGATGGGGAGAGGGAAGGGTAAATCATTGTTGTAGATGTCATGTTTCTTCCCAAACACAATATAGGTCATTTCCATGAACATAAGAAATTCTGCACGGAATTTCGACAGAGTGTGCCAAGCGTTCCAAGGACTTTTTTCCTTGATTGTCTCTACCGAAGGCAAAATATTTCATCTAAATTTCGTTTTTGTCTCATAACTCAAAAACGGAATGTCGTATGAGCTTAAAATTTCACACGATTTGAGAGTGGATTTTATACTTTGCAATCATAATAAAATTGTTGATAACGAATTTGGTTTATTTACTAAGTGGTCACCGAAAACACCCCATATGCTAAATTACACACGTTTCATAATTATGGCTCTAAACTGCTCTAAAATGTCGTTTTTGTCCATAACTCAAAAACAGAATGTTGTATGAGCTTCATATTGCACACGATTAGAGAGTAGATAATATCCTTTTGTATCCTAATAAAATTATTGATAAAAATGTTGAATTATTTAGGAGTGGTCACTGACAACACCTCCTATGCTAAATGACACAAGTTTTGTAATTATGGCCCTCTTCTGTATGATACTGAGTCAATTTTCGTTTTTGTCTCATAACTCAAAAACACTACAAATGCATTTTTCGTACAATATCACAATGTTTTGCAGCATGTTTTCCAAAATGTTTTTTTGATTGTTATTAAAACGTTATGTACCCTTTATGATATAACCTAACGTGTAAAATTTATGTTTTCTAAAACTTGTGTTTGCTGAGTATAGGTACATCCGAGCGAATCAGAAAGATTATGATGTAACACTTGAAATAATTATTTCTGAATATTATTTATATAAATATGCTTTTGCGATGAGAAAAAAAAAAAAGAAACAAAATTTAAACACTTAAAAAAACAATTTAATACACTTAAAGAAAATATAGACTACACGCCGGGACTAACAGGTTTTGTTCTTTATAGTAGTCAGGTATCAAAACTGTTAAACAAAAATGTTTGTTTAGTTTTATATATTGAGAATGTTTTAAATGGAATGACACCTTGATCTTATATGAAATTTGTTAACTTTACCATTTTGAATTGAAATAAATATATATGCGTATTTCTTTCAATTCAAAATGGTAAAGTGTTAACAAATTTCATATATGAAATCAATGTTTCATTCCTTTTGCATTAAAACATTCTCAATTGGTATAGCAAATGTAAACGAACGTGACGCTTCATGAGATGCGGCCTCAAAAACATAAAATGTCGATTTTGGACCATTTTGTCATTATGGTAAACTGATACACTTTGCCATTTCTACTATACAAGTTTACACTTTCCTGATACCTGACTACTATAAAAGAACACAACTTGTTACTTCGATTGCGAAATGGCAGCGTGGCGTAGCGGATTAGTCCTCAGACTGATAACCTTTTGACTATTGACCGATGTGGTTCGAGTCCCGTTGGTGGTCTTTTTTTAAAGTATATTCAATTGTTGTTTTCTTTTTTCTTTTCTTGTTTTTTTTCTCATCGCAAAAGCGTATTTTAATATAAATAATATTCAGAAATGAGTTTTTTATGCGTATTTATTTCAATTCAAATTGGTAAACTTAACTGTTAACAAATTTTATATATGAAACGAATGTTTCATTCCTTTTGAAATAAAACATTTTCAATTGATATAGCAAATGTAAACGAACGCGACGCTTCGTAAGATTCGGCCTAAAAACATAAAATGTCGATTTTGGACCATTTTGTCATTATGGTAAACTGATACATTTTGAGGTTTCTACTATAGGGTGCTTGCATGGAAGATCACAAAGTTCAAACTATCTAAAGACACGCTCCAGAGGACATGCAAATGCACGGAGTACAATACCAATCACCTGTTGAACTGGTTTTGATCAAAGTAATTTTTGTACTCCATGCATTAGCATATCTTATGGAGCGTGTCTGGAGGATGATTTGAACTCATGACCTTTCGTGCAAGCACTCTATACAAGTTTATACAAGTTTACACTTTCCCCGATACCTGACTACTATAAAAGAACAAAACTTGTTACTTCGATTGCGAAATGGCAGCGTGGCGTAGCGGATTAGTCCTCAGACTGATAACCTTTTGACTATTGACCGATGTGAATGGTTCGAGTCCCAGTGGTGGTCTTTTTTTAAAAAGTATATTCAATTGTGTGGGTTTTTTTTCTTCTTTTTTCTCATCGCAAAAGCGTGTCTTAATAGAAATAATATTCAGAAATGAGTTGTTTCAAATTGTTACATCATAATCTTTGTGATTCGCTCGGATATGCCTATACTCAGCATACACAAGTTTTCCAGAAAACATTTATATATTTATACTCAGCAAACAGACGTTTTAGACAAAACATTTACATGTTGGGTTATATCACAAAGGGTACAAAATGTTTGAAGTTTTAATAACATTGAAAATATTTTGAAACATGCTGCAAAACATTGTGATATTGTAAAAAAATGTATTTGTAGTGTTTTTGAGTTACGAGACAAAAACGAAATTTGACTACAGTAGAGGGCATAATTACGAAACTTGTGTAATTTAGCATAGGAGGTGTTTTCAGTGACCACTCTCTGAATAACCCAACATTTTTATCAACAATTTTATTATGATTCAAAAGGATATTATCTACTCTCAAATCTGGTGCAATATGAAACTCATACAACATTTTGTTGTTGAGTTATGGACAAAAACATTTTAGAGCGTTTTAGAGCCATGATTAAGAAACGTGAGTAATTCCACTCCTAAAACCAAATTTTTATCAACAAGTTTATTTATGATTACAAAGCATATAATCCACTCTCAAATCGTGTGCAATTTGAAGCTCATACGACATTCCGTTTTTGCGTTATGAGACAAAAACGAAATTTAGATGAAATATTTTGCATTCGGTAGAGACAATCAAGGAGAAAAGTCTTGGAACGCTTGCGTGTAAATAACGGAAAATTGTCACCCCTCTCCCCGTGCAATGTTGAGAAATGCCAATGTCTTCAGCGGTTCCCCAATGTGTTCCAACATTGCTTGATGGGGAGAGGGAAGGGTAAATCATTGTTGTAGATGTCATGTTTCTTCCCAAACACAATATAGGTCATTTCCATGAACATAAGAAATTCTGCACGGAATTTCGACAGAGTGTGCCAAGCGTTCCAAGGACTTTTTTCCTTGATTGTCTCTACCGAAGGCAAAATATTTCATCTAAATTTCGTTTTTGTCTCATAACTCAAAAACGGAATGTCGTATGAGCTTAAAATTTCACACGATTTGAGAGTGGATTTTATACTTTGCAATCATAATAAAATTGTTGATAACGAATTTGGTTTATTTAGGAGTGGTCACCGAAAACACCCCATATGCTAAATTACACACGTTTCATAATTATGGCTCTAAACTGCTCTAAAAAGTCGTTTTTGTCCATAACTCAAAAACAGAATGTTGTATGAGCTTCATATTGCACACGATTAGAGAGTAGATAATATCCTTTTGAATCATAATAAAATTGTTGATAAAAATGTTGAGTTATTTAGGAGTGGTCACTGACAACACCTCCTATGCTAAATGACACAAGTTTTGTAATTATGGCCCTCTTCTGTATGATACTGAGTCAATTTTCGTTTTTGTCTCATAACTCAAAAACACTACAAATGCATTTTTCGTACAATATCACAATGTTTTGCAGCATGTTTTCCAAAATGTTTTTTTGAATGTTATTAAAACGTTATGTACCCTTTATGATATAACCTAACGTGTAAAATTTATGTTTTCTCTAAAACTTGTGTTTGCTGAGTATAGGTACATCCGAGCGAATCAGAAAGATTATGATGTAACAATTTGAAACAACTCATTTCTGAATATTATTTATAACAAAATATGCTTTTGCGATGAGAAAAAAATAAAAGAAAAAAGAAACAACAATTTAATACACTTAAAGAAAAATATAGACACTATTGGGACTCGAAATGCACATCAGTCAATAGCCAAATTATGTTAACAGTGTTTAAACGTTTTAATGTTTTATCGCAAATGAAATGACACTTTGACACCTGATCTTTTATGAAATTTGTTAACATTTACCATTTTGAATTGAAATAAATATATATGCGTATTTCTTTCAATTCAAAATGGTAAAGTGTTAACAAATTTCATATATGAAATCAATGTTTCATTCCTTTTGCATTAAAACATTCTCAATTGGTATAGCAAATGTAAACGAACGTGACGCTTCATGAGATGCGGCCTCAAAAACATAAAATGTCGATTTTGGACCATTTTGTCATTATGGTAAACTGATACACTTTGCCATTTCTACTATACAAGTTTACACTTTCCCCGATACCTGACTACTATAAAAGAACACAACTTGTTACTTCGATTGCGAAATGGCAGCGTGGCGTAGCGGATTAGTCCTCAGACTGATAACCTTTTGACTATTGACCGATGTGGTTCGAGTCCCGTTGGTGGTCTTTTTTAAAGTATATTCAATTGTTGTTTTTTTTTTTTTTTCTTGTTTTTTTTCTCTTCGCCAAAGCGTGTTTTAATCTAGTTTATATTCAGGAATGAGTTTTTTATGCGTATTTATTTCAATTCAAATTGGTAAACTTAACTGTTAACAAATTTTATATATGAAACGAATGTTTCATTCCTTTTGAAATAAAACATTTTCAATTGATATAGCAAATGTAAACGAACGCGACGCTTCGTAAGATTCGGCCTAAAAACATAAAATGTCGATTTTGGACCATTTTGTCATTATGGTAAACTGATACATTTTGAGGTTTCTACTATAGGGTGCTTGCATGGAAGATCACAAAGTTCAAACTATCTTAAAGACACGCTCCAGAGGACATGCAAATGCACGGAGTACAATACCAATCACCTGTTGAACTGGTTTTGATCAAAGTAATTCTTTGTACTCCATGCATTAGCATATCTTATGGAGCGTGTCTGGAGGATGATTTGAACTCATGACCTTTCGTGCAAGCACTCTATACAAGTTTATACAAGTTTACACTTTCCCCGATACCTGACTACTATAAAAGAACAAAACTTGTTACTTCGATTGCGAAATGGCAGCGTGGCGTAGCGGATTAGTCCTCAGACTGATAACCTTTTGACTATTGACCGATGTGAATGGTTCGAGTCCCAGTGGTGGTCTTTTTTAAAAAGTATATTCAATTGTGTGGGTTTTTTTTCTTTTTTTTTCTCATCGCAAAAGCGTGTCTTAATAGAAATAATATTCAGAAATGAGTTGTTTCAAATTGTTACATCATAATCTTTGTGATTCGCTCGGATATGCCTATACTCAGCATACACAAGTTTTCCAGAAAACATTTATATATGCCTATACTCAGCAAACAGACGTTTTAGACAAAACATTTACATGTTGGGTTATATCATAAAGGGTACAAAATGTTTGAAGTTTTAATAACATTGAAAATATTTTGGAAACATGCTGCAAAACATTGTGATATTGTAAAAAATGTATTTGTAGTGTTTTTGAGTTACGAGACAAAAACGAAATTTGACTACAGTAGAGGGCATAATTACGAAACTTGTGTAATTTAGCATAGGAGGTGTTTTCAGTGACCACTCCTGAATAACCCAACATTTTTATCAACAATTTTATTATGATTCAAAAGGATATTATCTACTCTCAAATCTGGTGCAATATGAAACTCATACAACATTTTGTTGTTGAGTTATGGACAAAAACAACATTTTAGAGCGTTTTAGAGCCATGATTAAGAAACGTGAGTAATTTAGCATAGGGGGTGTTTCCAATGACCACTCCCTAAATAAACCAAATTCTTTATCAACAAGTTTATTATGATTACAAAGCATATAATCCACTCTCAAATCGTGTGCAATTTGAAGCTCATTCGACATTCCGTTTTTGCGTTATGAGACAAAAACGAAATTTAGATGAAATATTTTGCATTCGGTAGAGACAATCAAGGAAAAAAGTCTTGGAACGCTTGCGTGTAAATAACGGAAAACTGTCACCCCTCTCCCCGTGCAATGTTGAGAAATGCCAATGTCTTCAGCGGTTCCCCAATGTGTTCCAACATTGCTTGATGGGGAGAGGGGAAGGGTAAATCATTGTTGTAGATGTCATGTTTCTTCCCAAACACAATATAGGTCATTTCCATGAACATAAGAAATTCTGCACGGAATTTCGACAGAGTGTGCCAAGCGTTCCAAGGACTTTTTTCCTTGATTGTCTCTACCGAAGGCAAAATATTTCATCTAAATTTCGTTTTTGTCTCATAACTCAAAAACGGAATGTCGTATGAGCTTAAAATTTCACACGATTTGAGAGTGGATTTTATACTTTGCAATCATAATAAAATTGTTGATAACGAATTTGGTTTATTTAGGAGTGGTCACCGAAAACACCCCATATGCTAAATTACACACGTTTCATAATTATGGCTCTAAACTGCTCTAAAATGTCGTTTTTGTCCATAACTCAAAAACAGAATGTTGTATGAGCTTCATATTGCACACGATTAGAGAGGGGATAATATCCTTTTGAATCATAATAAAATTGTTGATAAAAATGTTGAGTTATTTAGGAGTGGTCACTGACAACACCTCCTATGCTAAATGACACAAGTTTTGTAATTATGGCCCTCTTCTGTATGATACTGAGTCAATTTTCGTTTTTGTCTCATAACTCAAAAACACTACAAATGCATTTTTCGTACAATATCACAATGTTTTGCAGCATGTTTTCCAAAATGTTTTTTGAATGTTATTAAAACGTTATGTACCCTTTATGATATAACCTAACGTGTAAAATTTATGTTTTCTAAAACTTGTGTTTGCTGAGTATAGGTACATCCGAGCGAATCAGAAAGATTATGATGTAACAATTTGAAACAACTCATTTCTGAATATTATTTATAACAAAATATGCTTTTGCGATGAAAAAAAAGAAAGAAAAAAGAAGCAACAATTTAATACACTTAAAGAAAAAATATAGACCACCATTGGGACTCGAACCATGCATCAGTCAATATCGCAAATGGTTTAATGACAGTTATATGAATGTTTATCGCAAATGGAATAACACTTTATGAATTTGTTACTTTTACATTTTGAATTGAAATAAATATATATGCGTATTTCTTTCAATTCAAAATGGTAAAGTGTTAACAAATTTCATATATGAAATCAATGTTTCATTCCTTTTGCATTAAAACATTCTCAATTGGTATAGCAAATGTAAACGAACGTGACGCTTCATGAGATGCGGCCTCAAAAACATAAAATGTCGATTTTGGACCATTTTGTCATTATGGTAAACTGATACACTTTGCCATTTCTACTATACAAGTTTACACTTTCCCCGATACCTGACTACTATAAAAGAACACAACTTGTTACTTCGATTGCGAAATGGCAGCGTGGCGTAGCGGATTAGTCCTCAGACTGATAACCTTTTGACTATTGACCGATGTGGTTCGAGTCCCGTTGGTGGTCTTTTTTAAAGTATATTCATTTGTTGTTTTCTTTTTTCTTTTCTTGTTTTTTTTTCTCATCGCAAATGCGTATTTTAATATAAATAATATTCAGAAATGAGTTTTTATGCGTATTTATTTCAATTCAAATTGGTAAACTTAACTGTTAACAAATTTTATATATGAAACGAATGTTTCATTCCTTTTGAAATAAAACATTTTCAATTGATATAGCAAATGTAAACGAACGCGACGCTTCGTAAGATTCGGCCTAAAAACATAAAATGTCGATTTTGGACCATTTTGTCATTATGGTAAACTGATACATTTTGAGGTTTCTACTATAGGGTGCTTGCATGGAAGATCACAAAGTTCAAACCATCTAAAGACACGCTCCAGAGGACATGCAAATGCACGGAGTACAATACCAATCACCTGTTGAACTGGTTTTGATCAAAGTAATTCTTTGTACTCCATGCATTAGCATATCTTATGGAGCGTGTCTGGAGGATGATTTGAACTCATGACCTTTCGTGCAAGCACTCTATACAAGTTTATACAAGTTTACACTTTCCCCGATACCTGACTACTATAAAAGAACAAAACTTGTTACTTCGATTGCGAAATGGCAGCGTGGCGTAGCGGATTAGTCCTCAGACTGATAACCTTTTGACTATTGACCGATGTGAATGGTTCGAGTCCCAGTGGTGGTCTTTTTTTAAAAAGTATATTCAATTGTGTGGGTTTTTTTCTTCTTTTTTCTCATCGCAAAAGCGTGTCTTAATAGAAATAATATTCAGAAATGAGTTGTTTCAAATTGTTACATCATAATCTTTGTGATTCGCTCGGATATGCCTATACTCAGCATACACAAGTTTTCCAGAAAACATTTATATATGCCTATACTCAGCAAACAGACGTTTTAGACAAAACATTTACATGTTGGGTTATATCATAAAGGGTACAAAATGTTTGAAGTTTTAATAACATTGAAAATATTTTGGAAACATGCTGCAAAACATTGTGATATTGTAAAAAAATGTATTTGTAGTGTTTTTGAGTTACGAGACAAAAACGAAATTTGACTACAGTAGAGGGCATAATTACGAAACTTGTGTAATTTAGCATAGGAGGTGTTTTCAGTGACCACTCCCTGAATAACCCAACATTTTTATCAACAATTTTATTATGATTCAAAAGGATATTATCTACTCTCAAATCTGGTGCAATATGAAACTCATACAACATTTTGTTGTTGAGTTATGGACAAAAACGACATTTTAGAGCGTTTTAGAGCCATGATTAAGAAACGTGAGTAATTTAGCATAGGGGGTGTTTCCAATGACCACTCCCTAAATAAACCAAATTCTTTATCAACAAGTTTATTATGATTACAAAGCATATAATCCACTCTCAAATCGTGTGCAATTTGAAGCTCATACGACATTCCGTTTTTGCGTTATGAGACAAAAACGAAATTTAGATGAAATATTTTGCATTCGGTAGAGACAATCAAGGAAAAAAGTCTTGGAACGCTTGCGTGTAAATAACGGAAAACTGTCACCTCCTCTCCCCGTGCAATGTTGAGAAATGCCAATGTCTTCAGCGGTTCCCCAATGTGTTCCAACATTGCTTGATGGGGAGAGGGAAGGTAAATCATTGTTGTAGATGTCATGTTTCTTCCCAAACACAATATAGGTCATTTCCATGAACATAAGAAATTCTGCACGGAATTTCGACAGAGTGTGCCAAGCGTTCCAAGGACTTTTTTCCTTGATTGCAGGTCCAAGATGGACGGCAAATCGGAGACAGTACCTACTCGTGGCACTAGTGCATGGTTATACACCACTAATAGGCCTGGGCGATGCATGGAAATGATGAACTATTTGTTCGCATGGTATCTGAAAAGACTGTTTAAAATCACACTAATTGACCGAGTTATATAGCCAAAAAAGTACATTTTGGGTTTTGATGCTTCAAAATGGCATATTTTTCTCATTATATGACACTTTTTAGCATATATTCGCGCTATCTAATTAATTGTAACTTTCAGCTTCGAGGGCGCAATGCCATTTTGTTTGCGGTTCAGTGCATTTAAACAAGAAAAGTCTCATTTCAACCTATGTTGATTTTTTGATCATTTGGGATCTAAATCATCTAGTTTTACCTGATATTGGTGGCGTTTAACTATATTAACTGTGAGAGTTCTGAATTTGAGAAAATTTCACCCAAAATCAGCCATTTTCCCATTGACAACAGTGTAATGGGTTTAGGGGTTTAGACTGCGTTATCCTAGATTCACATCCCTTATCTGGGGTTAGGGCGCCTTATCTGGGGTTTAGACTGCATTATCCTAGATCCACGTCCCTTATCTGGGGTTAGGGCACCTTATCTGGGGTTTAGACTGCATTATCCTAGATTCAGGTCACTTATCTGGGGTTAAGGCGCCTTATCTTGGTTTAGATAGATGCCTTATCTGGGATTTAGACTGCCTTATATGGGGTTTGTGTTCCTTATCTAGGGTTTAAGGGGCCTTATTTGGGGTTTTTAAACTGCCTTATCTGGAGCTTACGTCCCTTATCTGGGGGTTACAGCCTCTTATCTGGGGTTTAGATGCCTTATCCGGGGTGTAGACTGTTATCCCCAGTTAACATCCCTTATCAGGGGTTAAGGCAGCTTATTGGGGGGGGGGGGGTTAGACTGCATTATCCTATATTTACATCTCTTATCTGGGGTTTAGACGCCTTATCTGGAGTTTAGACTTCCTTATCTGGGGTTTACGTCCCTTAGCTGGGGTTAAGGCGCCGTATCTGGGTTTAGATGCCTAAAGAATGGATCTGAGATTTAGACTGCCTTATCTATGGTTTACATCCCTTATTTGGGGTTAAGGCTCCTTATATGGGGTTTAAATGCCTTATCTGGGGTTTAGACTGTGTTATCATAGGTTTACGTCCCTCATCTGAAGTTAAGGCGCCTTATCTGGGATTTAGATGCCTTATCTGGAGTTTACTTTCCTTATCTGGTGTTAAGGCGCCTTATCTGGGGTTTAAAATGCCTTATCGGAGGTTTACGTCTCTTATCTGGGGTTAAGGAGCCCTATCTGGGGTTTAGGTGCCTTATCTGGGGTTTACGACCCTTATCTGGGGTTAACGATCCTTATCTAGAATTAAGGCACCTTACGTGGGGTTTAGATGCCTTATCTGTGGTTTATGTTCCTTATTTAAGGTTAAGGCACCTTATTTGGGGTTTGGACTGCTTTATTTGGGGTCTATGTCCCTTAAGTTGGGGTTACGGCGCCTTATCTGGGGTTTAGGTACCTTATCTGGGGTTTAGACTGCGTTATGCTAAGGTTAAGGTATCTTAGCCCCAGGTAAGGATCGTAAACGCCGGATAAGGCCGTATAAACCACTGATAAGATAAGATACAGGCAAAATTCTGCATTTTAATGGTGGTTGTTTTTAAATTTTGGCGGCCATCTTGGGATTTAAGGTCCTGTGCTGTTTTAGATTATTTCAAATTGATTTCTAGACCCTGTAAACATGGGTATATATAGACACCAGCTTCATACTTCTAGGACTTTCTGCACCCGAGATATACCCAAATCAGTAATTTTCACTGGCGGCCATTTTGAAATTTTGGCAGCCATCTTGGAATGATAGGTCCTAGGCTGTTGTTAATGACTCTATTGGATTCCTTGACCCTGCAAACATGGGTATAGACATCAGAATCGTGCTGCTGGGTGCTTCTCTGACCAAGTTACGGCGATGCTAAGGGATTTTGGCGGCCATTTTGAAAAACGCCCTCTACCAAGAGTACCCCACACTTTTCGATGGTGCAGACCCCTCTCATTTTATTCAGCATCCTCAAATCTACAAAGAAACACCTTCAAAACTTCTTGTACTCAACCCAAGAATGGGACTTCCATTCTGTACCCTACTAAAGCGCAATTTATGAGTAAAATATGGCACATTTTCAATCACGACGGCCATCTTGGATTTTAGGGACTAAACGGTCTTTAAAAAAATGGAAACATGTTTTATGTCAATCTTTACCTTTTAATGTAATGAAATCAATTGAGAAATTGCTTTTAACAAAGAAATCGCACGACTTACCCTTTGTTCAACATAGTGCTGTGCACTAATAACAGGTTGGTCGTGACCAGAAGTTGCCGTAACATCCACACACTGAGTGACTCGGTCAAGTTTCAAATTTAGCTTTGCACATACCGACTCTCTTTTGTTTTGCGTTCTCACAGTGATTTAGCTGACCGGAGCTACTTCAGTTGCCTACTGTAAGATGTGTAAGATTTCTGACATTAAGTTTATTTTCAGAAAATAAAGAAATAAATCTACCGTTATATACAATTTTTCCCCACAGATTTCTCAAAAACGGTGTTTGGGACTTGAAAAACGTGTCATCCGAACGAGAAATCATACACTACGCCTGCTGTCCAGAGCCATATCCAGAACTTGTGTACACCTTCGTTTTTCAACGAAGATCCGCCTTCTATGTTGCGTACCTTATTCTGCCTTGTATGTTCCTGTCTGGGCTGTCTGTTTTAGTGTTCTACCTCCCACCGGAATGTGGAGAGAAGCTTACTTTATCTATTACCAATCTGCTTGCATTAGTAGTTTTCCAACAACTTATAGCAGAGTCGATGCCACCAAACGGAGATGACCCGCCTCTTATAGGTAAATATTGTAGAGGGCGCATCCCTGTTACTACATTTTCCCCTTTAAGGGTAGCATTTATTTTAAACTGTTGCGATTTGGTAGTTCAAATCATCTTGCGAATGGTAGTGAGCGTCGACAAAAGTTGCATTGACCATTTCATAGGCAGTGTGTAGAAGAATTCAAATATGACAGATATACTTTTGTAGGTTCTTGATTTCTGTTGTAAAGAGGGCTGAAACAACAACCCTTTTTTTAAAACGTAAATAAGTCATAAGTTTTCAAAGTAATTGGAAAATTATGGCTATGTACGTATAACAGTACAGGTAAAACTGTAGCACAACTGTTATAAATACGCCTATAGCTTCAGAAATATAACGTTTTCACAATATTTCAACATGCAACTTAAGGATGATTTATTTACGCGCATTTGATACCCCATTCGTCCAATACCGTAAACGTTCGCCTAATGGCGCACCTGAGCTCCTTTGCCTTGGGTAAATTTTATGTACAAATGGAGACCTCCTCCTCTAAATATCCCAACAAGAATTAAGGGTATGTGCCCTTATTTGCTGGCGAGATTTTTTTTATGTGAGGGCACTCTTTGTTTGTGTCTAAAATTCCAGTAATGTCAAGGGAGCCCATAGCGCCATTAGGCGAACGTTTGCGGTATTAACACAGCAGTGATTTTAAAGTATAACACCCGAGTTGCAGCTATTTGCATTGATTTGAAGGCAGCGAAGAAGAAAAAGTGCCACAATACTTGCGTAATAATCAATGATCGCTGTTTAACTGCAACTTTTAAATTCGGGTATTTTTCTTTAAAAGCACTACTGTGTTATATTAATATTGAACGATATTAAACAAATGGGTATCAAATTTCGCGTATTTTTAAGGCACCAGAAACAAATTTGCTCGATCTTTGGATCGACCATCGAAGCTATTTCGATGCTTATTATTAATGAACTGACAACTAATGCTAAATTTATATTGGTCCATATCAATACAGGCGAAGATTGATATGTTATCACAATAGTCAACTAATTGATTTCATAAATAAGAAGGATCGACCAATCATCGATGATCGATCGAAAGACTAATTTGTTCCTGTTTCTATCATGTCTATTGTCTAAATAAACAACCCTTCTTTCTATGATGACATCTTGTGGATACGATTAATTATTCTGAAGTTATAGGCGTATTTATAACGGCTGCGTTACGTTTTGTGAACTTTAAATAGAACATAGAACAAAAGTTTGAGAGTCATTTTGGGATCTTTGATTGATTCTGAATCAATTTAGCTTGGGCTCACCTCCTGAAACTTCCGGGCATTCCGGGGAGAGGTCAATCAAGGTCACATAGGGTCAAATTTTCAGAATGCTCCAAGTAATATATCAAATTACTCGTATGGTCATGAGGATTCCAAACATGTATAGTTTGTTATGTGTCAGACCTTTCAGGATTCAGGAGGGCGCTATGACGAAAAATGTTCATAGGTCAACAACCTTTTTGAATTCTGACCATAGTTAACAACGTCCGATTTTGGTGTCTAATCATATAGTTTTTTAATTTATTTCTCATGCAAGAAAACATATAATTAGACACCAAAATTACCAAAATCAGACGTTGTTAACGTTGGAATCCTCATGACCATACGAGTAATTTGATATATTACTTGACATAATTGGAGCATTCTAAAAATTTGACCCCATGTGACCTTGATTGACCTCTCCCCTGAATGCCCGGAAGTTTCAGGAGGTGAGCCCAAGCTAAATTTATTCAGAATCAATCAAAGATCCCAAAATGACTCTCAAACTTTTGTTTTGTTCTATGATTTGGTCACGGATTCTACAGGCTGGTCATGTACTATATAGCCTTAGACATTCCACGTGCATTTTCAGCACTCAAGTTCGGTCGTAGGGTTTTATTTGGCAGTAGCCGTTGTCCGTGACCTCATCCTATATCAAGTCCTTACTGTAACCATTGCTCTTTAACTGAAATGGTTTCTAATTCTCATTACCCAAGCCTTGAGCACTATGGACAACCCTAATCTTTACACACTGTTAAGTGAAATACAATTGGTGTTACTAGACACGTATTGACTGCTCATAACCCTAACCCCAAACCCTGCTTTTTGATATCTGAAGTTAATGAAGATACGAAAAAGGAGAGAATAATGAACAAAGATGTCACTTGGCACCCCGGGATTCGAACCTTTGACACCCCGCATGCCAAGCAAACGATCACAGACCGGTAGCTACACGGGTAATACAGCCCCGGCAGCAATTCCGTGAGCATTTTTAAAACACTTAGGGTGATTGCGTCATCGCAGACCCTGGGATTCACACATGCGCAGGGGTTTTCATCGTGGTATTTTGTGGTATTTATGGGTGTTAGGGTAAGGGAAATGGGATTTTTTTCTCTCATGGGCAACGCTAGGCGTAAAGATGCGTGAAACTGAGTGCGTCGGTGTGCTTAACTCCAGGTCTTCGATTGAGAAAAGTTATAGAAACATTTTTCGAATGAAAGAGCAGTGAATTGAAAGAATCATCTGCTGGATTGAAAGAAGTGTTGCTTTAAGCTTATATCGGCATAATAGGTTGTAAGCTTTTACTAGGATATCGTAGGCATATGCCAAGATCTGTTATCATTCAGTGGCGTAGCCAGCACTTTTCAGAGGGTGGGTAAATAGGGGGAAGCCAATTTTGAAGGGGCAAACTTTGACGAAAATGGTCAAAATGGGCTATAATATGTACAAAAAAGGGCCAACAAATCTTAAATATCAGGGCATGAAACTGGGGGGAGGGGGCAAGACTTCACTTGACTACGCCACTGATGTTATTACGAAGTACTAGTGACGCTGACATGTGTTATACGTCTTATTGCTTCCCATATAGGAGACTATTTCTTAGCAATGATCATCATGGTGTGTCTATCAGTCGTCTTCACAGCCTTAGTCATCAACGTCAGCGCACGATCCACCAAAGTACCCGGATGGATTCGCGTTGTAGTTCTCAATATTTTGGCGCGGATTACCTGTACGTATCGGGCCGAGTTCGATAAAGATTTATCCGATATCACGGGTTGCCAGAACGATTTATCTAACAGTTCGCTCAGATTCGCCGTAACAAATGAAGAACCTGTACCGTTAAAAGTGAATGGAATGAATGGAGTAGCCTCGCAGGAATCAGCAACAACGTTGGAAAGGATGCAAGAGGATTTAAAATACATTAGACGCGGTTTTGAGAACAAAACGTGGATGACTTACAAGTTTCCCAATGGAAACATGTGGCGACCGTGGTTGATAGGTGCTTGCTTATCGGATTTATTGTTTATGCGGTTGTGACATCGTTTGTATTAATTTGGCGTGCACGAGGTCCGGGAGAATAGTGGTATGTTGGTCTAGTACGAATTCCATGCATATGCTATTGTTGTCACCAGATTGGTGTATGTCTATGGTTCGCTGTGTCTAATGTGGAAGGTTTGCTATCGTCGATGTGCAGGAAAAACCTATGTGTCATTAGCCCCTGAACGTACATATCGTCGGATGCATCACATACTGACGTATTTGCAAAATACGCATTTCGAGAAAATCGAACTTGAAAATTTAGCGATTTTCATTTGCCTTTAATATAATCTTGATTAAAATATTATTGTCGATTAAAAGCAGGTTAACAGTAATGCAAATATACCATATTTTCAATATAATTCACTTATCACTATCAGAGCATGACTCATTCTGCAAAAAATCAATATTAAATAAAATACGTCACTATGTGAAAAGGACTAATGTCAATTTCGCCGTTCAAATGACAAATACGTCGCGCAAATACGTCAGTATGTGAAACAGTTGCGCAAATACGTCAGTATGTGAAAAGGACAAAACAGCAAATTTGCCGTGAAATGACAGAGTCGCGCAAATACGTTGCGCAAATACGTCAGTATGTGAAACGGCAAATTCTTCAAATTGCAGATACGATATACTGGGCTTGCGCAGTAGGCCTATAGGTGATCGGCAAATACGTCGTTATGTGATGCGGACATTTCAATGTTTTGTAAATACGACATAATTCAATTAATTAATATCTTACTAATTAAGCCACTTTGAGGCATGGGTTTTGGTGAATAAATAGATTAGAACATAACAAACTAATATACCAATTTTCTCAAAAATGTTAAAAATGTCGATTACGTCAGTATTAAAAACCTCGCGTCGAGGTTTTGCCAAGTTTTAAAAATAACGGTTACTTAATGAAATAACGGTTAGTTCATGAAAAAGAAGAAGTGAAATTTAGCAAAACGCGACGAGGTTTATTTGCCCGTAAGAGAGCTCTATTGTTCCGCTATTGTATCCGCTATTGTATCCACTATTGTATTCTATTCATAAAAACTACTGCAAGAATCGCGGCAATCCCTGATATCGCAGGTGTTTACCGCCGGCGTTTCGCATTTATTAACATTCAAAATGATCCGATACTCTTACATTTATAGACTTATTAGTGCTTTTTATATAATATTCAGAAATTGCAATTATGAAAACTACAAACTTTGAAAGTGAAAATATATTACCATCGAAAATACATCATACTTAAATTCTATAGAATCTATAGAGGCATTGCATGTGACGTATCATCCCGTAAATATGGCAGACTACTCAAATGCATTCAACAAAAGCATGATTGCAATCTACCGTGACAGTTCGTCTCACACACATAACCCTGCACTACGATCAAATAGGTTGATGACAACATTTGATTGAATGGACTGTACTCCGCCATAACTACGGTGAAGGACACTTGTTCAAATCCTTTGTTTGGAGCCAATCAATAATTTCATGCAGACCCAACCCAGAAGTACCCATTTATTTTCTAATTTTTTGTAATCGCGCCCAAATATCCCCGCAAATATCTTATACACGGTTTTATTGATTCATTTTGGGCTTACCAAAAGTTAGAAGTCGTCAAAAATGGCAACATCCATTGATAGCAATGGTTGAGTAAACATTGTCTAAACACTAGATAAAAAGACAGCTTTGTACTACAGAGAAGATGTGAGGAAAAGGAGATAGATCCAGCTATCCTCAAACAAAATATGTGTGCTGCCGCTCATTCAAAAGTAATCACGCTATTCAGGTTTAACAATAAAATACAATAAAGGGGTTCAAACCCATGATGGGTGTGATACACAACTTGCTGCTTAATAGTTTTAGGGAAAGGTCAGTGTCTGTATATCATCACACTATGCATACCATGCATGCAGACCCTAACATCCAGTTATATTTCAAATAAAATATGACCGAAGTTCCATGGCAAATTATAATTTTTGACGCTTGTTGACTCTTTCAACCTCTACGATTTATGATACAGACTATTTTCAATTATCAAAATATCTTTATTAGGTTTGCAGGAAATGACAGGAAAATACATACAACAATAAAATAAACATGATCAACAATCATCCCTTTTCTAACAAAATCCTAAAACACTCTCCCTAAATATTTATAATTCGAAATAATAACACCTATTCATTTATTCATTATAAACCTCTCGCAAACTGGAATGTGTATGTGGTGAATTGTAATTTTAATAACCGATATAAGCTAAGGAAACAAACGGGTACTATAATATTATTCAAAATCAAGAATAATATCAAACAAATCCTCCTACTCGAACGGTACACTTAATTTAGGCCCGGGATTTAGGCCTGCATTATGATTATAGACCTAAGGTAAAAATACTTGAAGAGATAACAAGAAACCTTTCGTGCTTGGCCACTGTAGTGCTTGGCTGATCCTTGCTGGATGAAGGTCATATTGATCTATTACGTGAGTGAAATCAAACACCATGTCCTCGGTGTTACTCCCATGTAATCGAAGGTCGTAAAAATTAATCCGATAACAATAGAGGGTATTCATTACTACATCATTGATGTGGTTGCTCAATGCTCATGCATAAAATTCTTCCACATATGCTGTTTAGCTTAATCATGTTAATCGGGAAGTGACCACTTGAAATGATATCATCACACTGATCAGACTGATCTTTATGTTATTACAGTGCGGCCCACATACAATGTTCAACACAAAGTGAACGATGTTATAACTTGGAGGGCTAACAAACCAACACCGCCAAATTCGACGTATGTACAACGTGAGAAGCTATGAGGAAATTGAACACTCGTTGTCTGATCATGCATGTGTTTATGGTTCGGATAGCGGTTACTTAGCAGCTCTCGTTCCGCTTGGGTTTATTGAATACACTCTATATATAGTCATCAATATGGCGTTTCCAGTCCCTGGCTGAGCTATTGGGTTCAGCTATTACTTTTTTAAATAATTCTTTTACCCCATGCAGCTGATTGGGGTGGTTACGGGTCGTTAAAACCACTAACCGCGAAATGAGGATATCGAACATAGGCCCGCAGGGCTACAAAAACTGCTAACCGCGAAATATGGATATCCAACTAGTTTGCCCCTTGAAGCTGTAAAAAAACACTCATCGCGAAATATGGATATCCAACTAGTTTGCCCCGCAGGGCTACAAAGAACCACAAACCGCAAAATATGGTTATCCATCAAGTTTGCCCGGCAAGGCTACAAAGAACTGCTAACCGTGAAATATGGATATCCAACTAGTTTGCCCCTCGAAGCTTCAAAAAACCACTCATGGCGAAATATGGATATCCAACTAGTTTGCCCCGCAGGGCTACAAAGAACCATTAACCGCGAAATATGGATATCCAACTACTTCGCCTCGCATGGCTACAAAGAACCACTTACCGCGCAATATCTTTTTACCTCAAAAAAGAATTAATATCTACTAAAAAACGTTTCAAAACGTAAAAGGGGCCAAGTTTAAAAAATCTTTCCTGTGTGGCTTTTCACCCTTTTTTAAACTTGGTCCCATTTATGAAAGTTTCTAAAGACCCATACGAAGTCATCTTTAGGCTACTTGTTTGTTTTCTTAGTTGTCAGTGTTCATTTTGTAGAGTAAATTAATTAATGTTCGTGCTTAATTGAAGTTTTTCCGTAAAGACGTTATTATAATGTATTTTGAATTAAGGCAAAAGTAGCAAATACTCACTTTGTTAAATTCTTCGGTACTACTTTACTGAATGGGACCAAGTTTTAAAAAGGGTGAAAAGCCACACAGGAAAGATTTTTAAACTTGGCCCCTTTTACGTTTTGAAACGTTTTTAGTAGATGTGATACGGCCGACGATATGTTGGAAGCAAAACCTCCTATATATGTAACCTCTTTTCAGTATTGTGTTTAAGATTTTTATGGGCCACAAGTACATAGGTTTTTCCTGCCCAACGACGCTCTGTCAAAAAATGGTGTTTTCCTATGCCAGAGAATCCACAACGTCAAATATAAAATTAAGGTTCGTTATGTCGAAAGCTTGCTATGTCGTATAAAATAAGGCTAGGTTTAGGTTTTGGGTTATAGAGTCGACATTCATAAATTATACGACACAGCGAACTCTATTTCATAATTCGACATATCGAACATTCAACACACCGAACCTTATTTATATTTCACATAGCGTACCTTCGATAGCGAACCTTATTTCGTATTCAAAATGGTAGACCTTCGACATAGCGGACCTTCGAGATAGCGAGCTATAACCACCCGAGTCCATTGACAGCCTTATTCTCAACGCAATCAAAATTGAGACTCTGATATCTTCAGACAGCTCATATAGTTTCCTATAGAGGATATTATGCAAGCAAATGGTAGGGTAGCCTCGGCCCTCGAGAAAACTAAAATACACGCATTAAAATAAACTATACTTAAGACTGTAAATATATCCCAAACACTGCGTTTGTGATTTTGTGACTTGGCAAATTATATTTGCTGTACTGTACTACAATACAATTGATCTATACTTCAAGTAATGTCATAACTAGAACACCTTTACTTTCGATTACACTTAAATTATTATTTGGTTTTTGACGTTGATAAGTGATGGTCTGTCAGGGAAAAAAGCGCAGTGATTTATTGTGCGCTACGCACAGGCAAAACGCCTAGACGTTGATCCACAAGCCTTCGCACACTTTACAGGTTGTCGCTGACCGCTACAGTGTCACATCATTCCATAAACCATTTAACAACAAATCGGGGACTTTGCTTCAACAGCGCACACCCTAGACATTCAACAAATAAACTTCGCAACCAGGATCAGCTTCCCGAGTTTCGTACGGGTTACAATGGGACAATTAGCAGTAAGTTGTCCAGGGGAATTTCAAGCTAACTCAATTTTTCTATAAACTTCACAACTTACAAAATTGGTTTAAAATGTGTACTTTCATGGGCCTTTTCAAAATTTCAATTTGAATAAATATGCCACTTGATCGTCTTGAATTCTGCCGACGATTTAATATATTGTATATTTGGCTATTCCAGTTGACATCCATACACCTGCTGTGAAAATATGACCATAATCTTCCACACAAGGATTGTGAATTTCAAATGGGGTTACCTTCATCGGTCAAACAATGTTTGAAATATTGGCCCAGTACATAAACCTCAAATGGTTTACATGGTTCCAACGGTGTGCAAAAATAGAGCCCGTCCGCACGTCCGAGACGGGCTACTTTTCTTCGAATGTGCTATTTCCCTATACTTTGATAAGTTCGTAATCGGCGGGCCTTATAACATCGCGGATTAATATCAAAATATTTTATTTCCAGAATTGTCTTGTGACATCTCGCTAGAAGCATCACAAATTATTAATTCAAGTCCTATACTAGTATTTTTACTTTCTTTAACACACAAAATATAGAACATATAGAACAGACAGGTCAACTAATAGCACTCTTAACGTGGGTCTACTTTTCGACGTAGTAATAAAAGCCTACTATTTCCTGCCTATTAAGAGCTGATTACAATATAGACCGCCGAAATACCAGGAAACACATTGATCAAATCTGTGATGTTTTTCTTCCGTTTGGCCTTTTTAGGCCACGATTTTTTCATTTTGCGGCCCATTTCAGCATTAAAACTGCAAATTTTCGCACACGTCCGAAGGGCATTTTGGTAACGGGTCATCAGGACGATTTTGCAATTCAACCCACCTCTGGAAATTTGTGTCCACCGATAACTAGACATTAAGACAGCGTCCGAATACCGATACGTAAAACCCAAAATAAAATATTATGGACAGGTTACATTCAGACCGGACGAGTTACTTTTAGGAGAAGCCTGTCTTGCTGACTAGTTGCTTTTTGGCTAAATTTTACACTCTCGTATATAGTTACGTTACGTCCCCAGCATTTGCGTCTCATTCCATAGGAACAAGTCTCATGTACTGTACTTTGGTGACGCATGGTTCCAACGGTGGCGTTACATTACGTGTGCGATATTTACGTCTCAGTACGGGTAATACTTTCACCAAGGCCAACAGAATAATGAAACATGCTACTGTTATACCCGCGATCTTCACAGGTGAAAAGTTATCTGTAAAAGAAGAAGTTTTGAAACTTGCTGTTAATTAATATAAAGGACTTAACAGGGGCGGATCCAGGAATTTTCAATAGAGGGGGCGCCGATCCACCGCCACCGCCGCCGCGGCTCGGCGCCCACACAAAGTAAGGCGCCACTCTGCAAAAATACACAGAGTCAGGCGCCGATCTGCACAAAATAGAGGGGGCGCGCGCCGCGTGCGCCCCCCTCTAAATCCGCCACTGGACTATCGAATATGAAAGGCACTATCATTGATCCTGCAATTCATAAAAATATGGCAACTTTTGTCCTTATTAGGTTGCTTTCGGTCTTATCCACTTGCAAGAGTATGCTATCACACCCACGATTCTTACAAGACTGCAAAATTCAAATTTTTGATGTTTTTTATGAGAGTTTTTCTAAATGGAGTCCGTGCATGGTGTTAGAATTGTCATTGATGTCATATGCTGAATTTATACTACATTGCTGACGAGCGATTAGTTTCTAGCCAATGAGGTAGCGCGCTTTCTGTTGCATCGGGAAAACCTCATTGGTTAAATACCAATCGCTCGTCACTCAGCGATGGAGCAAAAATTCAGCTTTAGCTATTGATTGCACTCCATCTCAATACGTTATATCTGCCTTAAGCAAAGGGTCACATTTTAGTTCCTCTTGCGTTCCTCACGTTTTACAGAAAAGGTTTAGAGGATATAAAAACGTTTTATTTGCATTTATAAAACATTTTTGAAAACGTGAGGCAAAACATTCTAACAGAATGTTATTCAACTGTTAATAAAATATTTAGCAAAAATGTTTGCCCAAATTATTTTACAATAACGTTTTTAAAATGTATTCATGATCATGATCGTTATATAACCCGACATTTAAATGTTATTAAAACGTTTTGAGTAAAACTAAGAAAACTAGTAACTAAGAAAAAATGTCCTACTCGTCGGACTAAATGTGTTAAGATAACATTGTGCGGTCATGTCATGTAGTTCGCAGGAACATAGTGCGCAAAAATGATCTGTCGTCCGGGTGGGCAAAAAGAGGGGCAATTTGTTGGCAGGGCAAGGAGGGGGGTGGTCAAGTAATTTTTGGCAGTCCGACAAGAGCAGGCAATACTGGATATGTTCGCGCGAAGTATCACTATTCATGTTGGTGGGCCTACTATGCTTACGTGTTTGGTTTCGGTTCCACGTAGAATCCAAATATCCACGCGAATACGTGGGCTTGTGCCATGGTTGGCTTGTTGCTTTAAACCAATCCGGATGTGTGGGCGTAGGCCTTGCCTTGGCCCCTTCTGGTTTGGGCCTAAATATATCTGGTTTATACTGTTCCTCCAATTCATACCATGATAGTGGACGACGTGTCACAGCTCCGTCTTCCCGATCGGGATCTTCCGGCTTGGGCCTATCTGGTTCATACTGTCCCGATTGTGTGGGCTTGAGCCATGGTTGTCTTGTTGTTTCATACCATGACCAATGCGGCCTGCATTGTGCCTTGTAATTTCATAACGCGGCCGATGTGTGGCCTTGTGCTTTGGTATCATCCCATACCATTTCAGTGTCGGTTCGGGCATTGGTTGTCCTAGTGGTTCCAGATATATGGACTTGGGCGGTTGTCGTGTTGTTTTATACCAACCCAAATCTGGTTCTGGCTCACGTTTACCTGGCATTGGTGGTCCCATTGGCTGTGCAGAGTATGAGGGTCTATGCTTGTGACTTGCCTCTGCTTGTCTTTTTGTTTTATACCATCGTAAATATGAATACCTGGGCCTTGGCCCGGCCCTTGATATGTATGCTTGGTTGAGGGCTTGGCCTGCTCTTCCTCCGGGATCTTGATTCTGGTACTGATGAAGGTGCCACTCCTGATCAGAAGGAGCCCGCGGGGGAACTCTTTGACAAAGCACACGTTGGCTACATACAAGCGTCAAAATATACACATGCCCAATATTCATATACAGTAAACTCATATTAGCTATCGAAGTGAAGTAAACAAGGAGGTTCAATCGTGAAGACGAAGTGCATGCATGTATACACGGTATTTGTCGTACATGTTGCTTCGAAGTCCAAGGTTCATTTTGACAATCATATCCTAAAGTAACCAAAGTCATGTCACGTACTAAAGATCGGTGATTTCAATCGCGTTGTAAAAAATGGGCGCACAGCACATAATCATGAATTTCGGCTTTCAAAAATAAATACATGAATAATAAGATAGTGTCCCATAGAGGCAAGTGAGAATATTAGGACCAAAAATGAAAAGTTTATCATTACAACCTGCGCGCATATTAAAGAATGTGAAAGCCCTGTGCACGTGTGATTGTTGGCTTTTATTGATTGATTGTTTAATTTATTTACAGTCTTTACTTTTACTTGTCATGTTTTAGATAAAAACAGGGTTCCAACTTACCAGCAGGGAACCGAAGGATGGTTCCAAAAGGATACAACAGTGTCACACTAGCAATGGATAAAATTAAGAACAGATAGAATATGACACAGCATGCAATGGGTGAATAATACCAAATGTATAAACAAAGTTATAAACCCGACGTTTCGAAAAGACAAAACCTTTCTTTTTCAAGGAATAAAATTAGGCCTAGATACCTGCTCTCAATATAGTAAAGACCAGCTGTTTTTTCACGGCAGTGAAATGATGCCACTTGCACCCACATCTCATATGCACAGTTTATCCCTTACATATCCTGTGTCTTGAATAGCTATATGTGGTTAACCAGTGTGGTTAAGAGGCTAGGAAATAATTCCTAATATTTCATACCCTAGTTTGTATGCCTTTATCTAATCTTGCCACACATGACAACTTAATATTTAGCCTTACACCCGGGAAAGAGTTTTTAAGCCTTTTTTTTATAAACATGTTTGTAATTGGCTTATAGCCATCACATGCTGACAATACACATAACTGATTGGTTAATCAAAACTACCATTTCATGGTCAGGCCTAATCACAAATTAACATATCATCTGTAATTAGAAAACTATGCAGCAGGCGATTTACTTCAGAAAAAGTTTAATATAATTACATTGCACAAAACTAAGTCCATTATCTATAATTGAATGTTTATTGACTCTTGTAATAACTCAGTTAATTGAATGTTTATTGACTCTTGTAATAACCCATGTGTATAAACCTGTATAATATTGGTGTTCATATAAAAGCTGGACCATGACCCTCACATAAAAAAAAAATAAAAAAAGGAACGGGGTGCCCAATGTGAGCTTGGTCGTGATGTGGTGAATTTCATGGTGTTTAGATTTGGCATTAATTATCTCTTGCAAACCCGGTGACACCTCATTATAGAAATCAGACCTGTTGATAGGTTGTAAGAGGGATAGCCTTTTCCAGGCATAAATTGGGCCATATATAAAGAAAGTTTTGCTACTTTGCAACGCAATAAAAAACTAAATGCAAAATGAGGTTTTTAAAAACTATTGTTTTCCAGAGTCAAGACGCAGGTATCATTATTAAGTCTCATATCACTTATTTATTGTCGAATAAGTGCAGAGTAGGTTAGATATGAATATTAAATGTTAGACCAAAGTAGCTCAAAGTACATGTACTATACACCTGATCCGTGAACTTGTCTTTTTTAAAGACAAATTCTTGTTTTCTCGTCTTACTAAACTTTTTTTCTTTTATTCCACCTTATCTGACCTTGAATAGCAAACCAATCATAGTCAATCGTATACGGTATTTACTTCACATCACAAACCAATTGATATCAAAAGCATGTCATTTATTAATTCCAATATTTCTTCCATATTCCTTTTTTTATAAAATGCTAGAGTGAACAATAGCCCATGAGGAGTGACACAGGTCAAGAACTTATAGGGGTCAAAGCCGATAAATCGGCAGTACTTGGAATTAAAAAATCGGCAAAAATAGAGTGTCCCCAAACTATTCCTTATATTCATAAATCAAAGACAGTCCATTTAAATTACATTCTGGAAAATATGGAGATAAAATCTTGTGAACCGTTACTTTTACATCAATTTCAATATGCTAAACAATAAAACAATTTAATATAACATAATTCTTGCTGTCAATTGTAAGGTACATGTCACATTTTCAAAATCAATATTTTGTCAATTATTGATGCTTTTATTCGATATGCAAAATTCAAACGAACTTCAAAGAAAGTAAGCACGAAACTTACGTTATCATTAGATTGAAAGGAGTACTGCAAGCTCGTTTTGTGACATGAAAAACTAAATGTATTGGCATAAAGCAATGCAATGTCGCCTTTAAGTTTAAATAGAAATGTTTGTTAGAGGATAACTAATTGCTTCAAAAAGAGTTGAAAAAAAGTAGAAACATACCTGACATTTTATATGAAACTTACGTTACAATTAGGATAATTTTCATTGAGCCTATTTTCTGTAATGCTCCTTTCCTAAGTACCTATAATACATGGTGGCACTATAAGAAAACAATCCAGGGGTAATCGGGCGCCGTTTTAGTTAATTTTAATAGGGTGTTAAAATTAATGGTAACGTATGTTTCTGTCTCGTAGGTTACATTTTAACTTCAAACTGTCATACAAGTATGTTGGGAATGTGTTAATGAAATAATATTAAGTTGATCAAGTACACCTGCGGCTATATTTTGCTCAACAGTTTATAGTCACTTGTTTGTTTTAAACATGCACTTTATGGTAACGTATGTTACACTTCTTTCCCATACGGTCATAACCTTCGTATTTCCAAGGATTTGTACCACCCCCAGATCTTTTATCTGCCCTAAATAAATGCACACATTTACGCACAAACGACCTAAGTTAATCCTAGATCCATCCTTTGCGCTCATTTTAGTGATAAAATTATTACCCCAGCATCTTACCCAGGGGTAGAATCGGCCGTCAAAGATGACCGGGGTGGGGAGGAGTAGGGGAGGGGATTGGCGAGGCTCAACATTGGTTTCTACAGTAAAATCAATTATCTTTATTTGGCTCTTGTAAAATTATTCCAAGAGCTACTGACTTTTTACTTATAAGTTTGGTTAAAATAGTCATTTTCTTTTTTTATTTTGGAAACATTCGGTGAAAATCGCATTTTTGTAGAATTTTTAGCCGAAAATCAATTTTGCCTGTACTTTTGTACATAGCCAGAATTTACCAAATTTGCATGTGCGCCCCCCAAATTATGGCGTCATAGCGATATTATGTGAGGGATGTTTGTACTTATTTTGGTATCACTGGATAGAGGAGACCCATAGCTATACACAAGCATCAAAATAAGCAGATCTGGACCAGGAGCCACACATTTGGAAAAAGCAGCTCCTGGTCCTGTGATTATTTAGTAAACCAGGAGCCATTTCTAAAGAGCTAAGAGTCAATTAAATTTAAATTATACACATTAAATACAAAACTACCAGGCTCTATTTAAAAAAAACCCGTAGAGCCTGTTTCATATGATTTTGGTGTTGACCAGGAGCCAAAATGTTATGACCATTGGGTAAATGGCTCCTGGGTGCCTGCTTATTTTGAAGCTTGGCTATACATTGGTACCAAATATAATGGTATATAGCGTTTATAATGGAAAATTAGGAGGGCGCAAGAACCCCCTTCGATGTCCGTGTTACAAAATATGGCTCAGTAGTTCCAGGATTAAACTTCGAATATCTTTTGTGAGTAGGGATGACAGATGTAGTCTTCCATTAGCTTGGGAAAAGACCCATGGAAAAGAAAACCTCAAACAGCAGGCTGAGTGGTTTTGCCATGCAGTTCTGCGCTATACACTCCTTCAGGACTAGCTCTTGCAGGCATTTTCATCAGCACCAGTAGCTTTATCTGGTTGCAGATATCTGAGAAACTTCCTGACATCTTTGACCTTCAATGCTATTTTTAAATTGAGCAAATTGCTGAATTTTGAATTTCAGGAGCGGATTCTTTTGCGCTGTCAAGCTGACATTAGACTTTCAAGCCTTCCAAATTCGGCACATTTGCAGTACAGGCAATCATAAGAAAATGGTCAACTTTGGGCTTGTCGTTTTATATGAAGTCAACCTAGACAATTACTGGGACTTGGCAAAGTTGTAATTTAAGACTAGTAGTCATATAAAAGTGATGTTTTATAAATTTTGAAGGTGGACCACATCTTGAAAGTTTATCAGAATGTAGAGCTTTATACATATGAAACTGATCTTATCGCATTTGGTCAAAAATGGCCGATACACCACTATGTCTTGCGAGCGACGATTAGTTTGGAGTCAATCGATAAAAGCATTCAGATCATCGATTGATATTTGAATCTGTGGAAAGGTGTGAAAATGAGGGAGTTCCGTAACATTCTTCAAGAGCGGTGTGGTCAATTGTCAAAATTTTAAAAATACATGATAGCTGATTTATTCCTCAACCACACCAATTATTTAGTTATGTTTAGTTGTGGCGTTAAAATACCCATAGAATTAGGTTTCTGACTATACAGTTCTTTAAGGGACACCCTGTAAGTGTAAAGTACAACACATCATGTCAATTACAAGCTTAATCATGTTAATGCTAATTGCATTCTCTTGCATGCCATGTATCGATGTTCCATACACATTCAATATTATAACATAACATTTGTAGATCATTCTTATTTATAGTTACATAATATTGTTCAATATTAATTTGATGTCAAAATAATTAGGAAATAGCAAGATACCAAAAGTGCAACCGATAGGTCAACAGGGCAGTGTTATTTTCCAAAGTTGTAACCAAACCATGAACCACAATGCGGATTGGAATAACATTAGAATATTTTGATGTTTTCGGCTGAATTCTACCTAGGATATTTCGTAAGCAGCTACCTGCGACTATATTTATAAATAGGTATTTATAAATACGCACGTGACCCATGGTATAACTACGATTTTCTTCGTAGTTGTAGCCAAATTTGTTTCCTGTAGGTGGCTTAAAAACCTGAATGCAAAATGAGGTTTAAAAAAAAAATCCAGTAGAGTAGGTTATATATGAATATTAAATGTTAGACTAAAGTAGCTCAGAGTACTATACACTTGATCCGGGAACTTGTCTTTTTAAAGACAAATTCTTGTTAAAAGTTATGTATGCTTACATTTAAGAACCTATTTGGTTCACTAATTTGTTCGAGTAGTGTAGGTTATGTAAATTAAACCTATGTTTTATTAATTTTTATGTTTTTGGCATGAGGATCACACGAAAAGATGATCTAAATTTGCATGTCATCACATTTTTTTCCAAATAGCTATTCACCTATATGTTTTATTATTTTATGATATCATGTCTCATTCTTTACCATGATATTGGTCTTTATTAATTTGTCATTTATAAGGCAGAATTCTTTGTAGGACCATCAATCATGTGTTCTATTTTGTTTTTGATTTCATTGTCAGGAATATTAATAATTAGTTAATTATGTATCTTCCCTCTTAAGTTCATTAAGGTCATAATTATTTTGTCATCTTATAACTTTCTTTATTTCCATCATAATATACATGTAGTATGACTTAATCAATTAAACAAATAGAATCAAAAATGTATTCTACTTTATTTTGTAGGCCTTTGGTTTCTTTTCCAAAATTTGTTTCCATCACTATGCTCATCATACAAAAAAAAAATAATAAGATAACTTAATTTCCATCACTTTACATTTGGTTTTATATGTTACAAGATAGTGGTTGTTTTCTGTAGGTTTCCTTTGTTTAAGTTAAGTGTTTTATTAATATAAGTTTTCTTCTATAAACATTCCTTCCCTTATAATAGACTCTTTGCAAATTCAAGTCCTTTTCTGCAAAGTCGGATTTGGATGTGGCCATGAAAGTTAAAGGCTTATTGATTCTTTTAGTAAAATTCAGGATTACAGCAGAGTATACCTTTTGGATTTCACAACAAATTAGCAAATCATAATGCACTTTAAATTGTAAAGAGATAGTTGGATCACTTCAGTATAATGCAGTCATTATGTACCTTGATCATTATGTTTTTGTTGAAATTTGCAACATTCTTCAAATTATCATCTTACTAATTTCATGTAAAATGCCGAGGACGACATTCTCTTTGCAGCAGAGGTGAATGTAACCGGCACCAGAATTGCTGGTCTTAATAATAAAAGCATAAATGTTTGGAAGGTAAAAGAAAAGAATAACTGAACTAATAATATATAGAGAATACAATAGATAGTTAGATAATACATGTAGTGTTAACAAATATATAAGAGAGGGAGTGTAAGGGAGAAAACTTTTTAGGACTTAAGGACTTAATAATGTTTACTGGACATGCTGAAGGACCTTAGTGAATGGGCTGGGATTTAAGGTATTTGCATTTTGCTTTATATCTGATAACAATTATGGCCTTATTTATTTTCTTCTCATCTCTACCAACTCTTTTTACAAGTTTTTAAAAGTAGATTTAATGCGCATTGTATTTAGTATATTAGGGATTAGAGGTATTCTGTTAAAGAGGTTGAAATTTAATTTTGTTTGTCTGGTTTTGTGACATAGCATTCACTTCCATCTGAGCCTCCAACTGCTCAACATCAACACCAACTTTGTCTTCATATCATACGACGTATTATCATTATTTATTGCATCCATCTTCAGGAATATTTCTACAATTCTTCTGCGTATTTTATTTATTATGTGGCGGGATTATCCACCCCGTTATATATAGACGGAGCATGCTGGTAAGTATTCATTACATGCATTAAAGGGCAGGTCTATTGCAAAAATCTCTATTCGAAGAAAATAATTATTACATTACACGTTGACATTCGTTGCAATTTTTTTAGCGTATTTCTCCTGAAAAAGGAGAAATTGTGTGGGTAAAGTTCAGCCTCGTACGTGTTCTTCCCCCGTTTGAAGCGCACGTGTTCTTCCCCCGTTTGGCTGATGACGTAAGTAAATGAAGCGGACACTATATCATGCTCTCATCATACAATCACAATCACTTTGACAAGTTTGACATAAGCAACAATGAATTTTACTATTATTTACCATAACAATGCTGCATAACAATATGCAGACTATTGTTCTCATTTGGGGAACAAAACGTCACACGTCATTGTTACTATGCGTTTGCATAATATTTCATCCAACTGGAACTATAATAACTATTATAATAGCATATTGCAATATCACACAGGGAAATCAGATACATGAGTTTGTGAACTTAACACGGTTTATATGCTAGTCTCAGATGGATGACGCTGAAATTCTAAGCTCAAATTTTTTTAAAATTTTTTTTAGCCCAAATATTTCTCATGATATTGATATACATATGAATTGTAATATAACAATTTACTAATATATAAAAAAGAAGCGGCTGATTTTATCCATATGTTTAAAAACCATTAAATTTGTAATACTTAATTCAGAGGTTTTTTTCTGTGAACAACAACAGTATACGTTCTGTGCATTGAAAATGTTTATAGTCCCTTCTCGCAGAGCAGGCACAGTCATTTCATGACGTCAATTTTTTTCTAGCCCAAATCTGTCTTCTTCGAAGGAAGTTGGTTTTTGTGGAATATCAATTTTAAATGTCTTATTTTCTCAAAAAAAGAGTCATTTTCATTGTCCTCATAATATTGCCTTGCCAATGATATGATGTTGTCCGAGCAATATACCTGACCTTAAAAGGTTTTTCAGCTGGCATAAAAAACGGGCGTATTTACTCACAAACGACTTGAGCTAATCGTAGATCCAAACTGCGCTCGTTTTCATTGTTACTCTGCCGCCTTAAGGGTTAGGACCGACCATCACCGATTAACCATGGAGGTAGTTGGTGAGGTCAAGGTCCATCAAAGGTTCTTAGAGTAAATTCCGTGATATATTTCTTGTTCCTGAAAAATCAATCCAAGATATATCGACTTTTCACTCTACCCAACATTCTGGTACATCCGAAGGACAAAAAAAAAGAAGATAAAAATCATGTTCATATGAAATTCCATGCCAAGGTTGTTAAGATATATATGTTGGAGAAACGGGCAGAGCGTTTGGACCCAGGCCTGTAACCAGGATTTATTTTTTTATTGGGGGTGGGGAGGGGGTGATTTGTCAAAATTTAGACCTTTTTGGACTAGGTGGGCGGATTACGGGTGGTTACGGGCCTGTTTGGACCGGCAAATGGGAACATGTCAAATCGGTGGAAAAAAAACCCTATCGAAAAACAGACTTACTAGGGCATCATCAGAATTTCCCACTTCCGCATTAACTGACTACGTAAGTAAACCCCATGGTGACAATAAGCATTTTATAGGCTGGGAGGATAGCTCAATTCTTACAACTGAAAACGAAAAGTATACGAGATTGGTCAAAAAATCCATCTGGATCCACACATTTTATGGCAAATCATTAAAAATTGATATTTTTGATATTTAACAGTACTCGAAGTAAACTTGATAAATCTGATGATTTCTACCTAAAGTGTATGTAGGTGGGATGAAAAGCCGACGATCAATTGAAAATTTTGACCTTTCGTATTGAAGATATGGATTTTTTCCCAAAACACCAAAAAAAATTAGGTCTTTTTTGGGGAAAAAATCCATATCTTCAATATGAAAGATCAAAATTTTCAATTGATCGTCGGCTTTTCCTCCCAGCTACATACACTTTAAGACTATATCATTAAATTTATAAAATTTACTTCCAGGACTGTTATATCTCCAAATGTGAAAAATATCAAATTTTAATAATTTGTCATAAAATTTGTATTATATCGTGAATTTCATAAAATGAAAATTATTTGATATCAGAAAGACATTCTTCGTATTCAGAATGCAATTCGATAGGTCTGATGTGCTCTCATGTCCCACAAAAATGCTGTCGAAACGCTCAAAACGCTCATTCCAGATCCCTTAATGATGTATTGATCAATACCATTAACAGGAAGTGTCAACTAGCAACAACTCAAGAAGATCATTACATCATCTGGCTGATGAAAAGAGCAGACCTTAGCTCTTGAAACGTCCCATAAAGCAGGAAATCTCAACTTTCCTGCATAAAGTAAGTGTTTCAATTGGACTTGCATAGAAGAAATGTTTAATTACCGGTAATTGAATACTCCAGTCCTGATGAACTTAATCAAGAATGCTATCATACAATTTAGCCAATAACAATCCTGCAGCTTTGCTTTTATTTCAATCATGTTTATCGATTACGTTCGACCGGCGGGATTGAAAAAATCACATGGCGTTACTATTTATCTTGTACATAATCAATATCAATATCACAACATTGATTCCTTCTTAATTTTCAGCACTCTCCACATTTGTCACTGTAAGTCACAGCAACGATGTTGAGTGGAAAGGAACACACAGGCAGCTTCAAAATAATAGCAGTAATTCTGTTTTTATGTAGAGGTAGGTAAAATGTTTTTTCTATCAAAACTTTTATAATTGGCATTTGCGTTCTTGGGGGGGGGGGGTGAGTGTGCGTGTGACAGAACTTGAGTTAAATCGTTTCACATCGCATTTTGCACCTCAAAATATGCATATTTCCCCTTATTAAAAATAGTGTGCGAATTGTTTTACCTATCATGCTGCCACGAATTCAAAGTGCGATAACTTGTAAACCAAAGGGACGGTGTTGATTTTATTTTGGATTTGTGATGTGTAGGTTTCAAAATATGATATCGTTTCTGAAAATGGACATGTAGATAATAATATAATTTTTAAATTAGGCTAAACGCCTAACGTGTTTAAAAAAAGTGAAGGAGAGGCAATTTGATCCTTGTGGAATATAAGCATGTTCCACTTTTCAGTGTTTTTGAAAGTGTTGTGGATTGTCAATTTAAATATACATTATTTTTGCATGCATGGAGTATACTTTATATATTCATAATATTAACATTAAGCTACTGTATATTGTCAGGAATAACATTTTACAGAATATTTGTGATAATAAGAAACGGCAACTACAATTAAACCAAATATTAGTATTAAAATTGCACCTCGTGAAAAGGAATTGCAACATATAAACTTGACAAGTGCAATTTGACCCCTTAAAGCCCAATTCAGTGATTTGCTCATCAGGACGATCGTTAAAATGATCAAAATTCAGATTGTGGTACCTATGTCATTGTCATAAATGTGCTAATATAGCCTGCTAGTGGTTCAGCCAAAAGCTGTGTATTTAAGGGATGGGGAATGAACGTTTGGACAGTATTTACTGTGGGACATTAGAGTACTGTTAAATATCAAAAATATCAATTTTTAATCATTTGCCATAAAATGTGTATTACATTGCGAATTTCAAGAAATCAAAATTATTTGATATCAGAAGGACATTCTTCGTATTCAGAATGCAATTCGATATGTCTGTTGTGCTCCAATGTCCCACAATAAATACTGTCCAAATGTTCATACCCCACCCCTTAAGATCAGGGATTTTACACGAGTCTGTAATTTATATACTGGCAGTATAATTAGCTACATGTATTTGAATGGTTTTCAACTTTGTCAATACTGCTGTTTTCTTCGTTTTTTGCCAAATTTTTCATTCCAAAAATATCAAATGAGAATTTGAATGACTTATCCTTGACTTGTAAGTAATTTATAAACAATTATAATTCTTTACACTTGCGCTGGGATCACTGAATGGGACTTTAAGATAAAACAAACGGGGGGTAAAGATGCTATTTTTTGTGTTCAAAAAAGTATTTTTAGTATGCACGCCAATCTAAGGATGTGAGTTGTCGCAAATTAAACCTCTCTCCTGTCATAGGCCTCCATGTTAATATGTGACGTGTCATGTCAAAAGGAGACACTTTTGGGCAGGATCGTACATGGAGATTGGAGAAATAGCCCAAAATCTGTCCGGGGGTGATTTTTTCACAATTTGGGTTTGTTGCGGATTTGTGATGTTATTACTGTTTAAAATATTGGCTGATAGCTTCAGACCAGAATATAACTGACATCCTTTTTGAAACATTTTTCAAGGTAATTCCTACTCTAAACATTGTCAATAATATTTGTAAAGGCTAATATCTCAATGTCCAATTTTATAATACCATAACTTTCGAACTCAATATCTTCGCTTAGGAATGTCCGATTTCATTGAGGAAAATGGTGTTGCGGAGCAAAATATCTCTATATTTAAGACTTCAAAATTGATAACTTGCCCAAAAGTGTCTTCTTTTGACATGTCATGTCACATAATATGAACCGATTTGGGGACATTTGATGTTTATTATAAAATTTCATAAAGACACATTGTGATATCCAAACATCCTGTATGGTGGTGACCTAATGGACCAATAATGCCAAATAAAAATAAAACATGTTTAGCGTCCTGGTGTTTTGAAAAAGGGAAGGAGGACCCTTATGAAAATGGCAAGCATTTTTGCAAGCTTGCAAAGTGGTTGCGCATGCTTGCATTACACAAGGTTGTGCAAACGATTCTGCAAGGGGGGCTTTTTACGAAGCTGCTCTTATATCCACATTTAACACCTTATTTTGTGTATTTGGCGTTGTGAATGATATCCGAAAATGAGGAGGAGGCACTTTTTATTTTGTTGTTTTGGGAGGTAGGCCCCTACTGTGATCACAAAACTCTTCTGAAATGTGTCTTATACATTTGCAAGGCTGTATGCAAAATTCCAACTTCTCAAACATCCTTAAAATATACAAAATAAAACAAAAAATGAAAAATCTCCAAAAAAGGAGCAGGGCGGAGACGCTAAACTTGTTTATTTTTTACTCGGCCTATGCATTTATAGTAGACATCGTAGACGAGGTATAAAATGTGACGTGTCATGTCAAAAGGTCAAAGGAGACACTTTTGGGCAGGATCGTAAATGGAGAAATAGCCAAAAATCTGCCCGGGGTGATTTTTTCACAATTTGGGGTTGTTGCGAATTTGTGATGTTATTCATGTTAACAATATTGTCTGATAGTTTCAGACCGGAATATAACTGGCATCTTGTATTTTTTGAGACATTTTTCAATTTACTTACTACTCTCAGCATTGTCAATAATGTTTTTAAAGGCCGGTATCTCAATTTCCAATTTTATAATACCATAACTTGCGAATTCAATATCTTCGCTTAGGAATGTCCGCTTTCATTGGGGGAAACGGCGTTGTAGAGACATCAAAATTGGTAACCTGCCCAAAAGTGTCTCCTTTTGACATGACATGTCACAAATATGCTCATCTTACCAATGTTTACATTACACGACCTACAATGGGATATTGATTACGAGTAGACCCGCAATGAAGACGTTAGTGACCACTTTTAAAAGTCATTGATATTGTTGTAAAGTATCATTAATTATTTATATCAAATTATATGGCCTATTGATGTCGTATAGTATATCCAGGTGGCCTATCTACTGCCACCCCATCGACCAGGGGTTAACTGATATTATTATTATTATTATTATTATTATTATTATTATTATTATTATTATTATTAACATTGTTAGTGTCATTATTATTATTATTATTATTATTTATTTTCATTATTTTCATTATTGTTAGTGTTATTATTATTATTATTATTATTATTATTATTATTATTATTAGTAGTAGTAGTAGTAGTAGTAGTAGTAGTAGTAGTAGTAGTAGTAGTAGTAGTAGTAGTAGTAGTAGTAGTAGTAGTAGTATTAGTGTTATCATCATCATCATCATCATCATCATCATCATCATCATCATCATCATCATCATCATCATCATCATCATCAGTGGTGTGATACTGGTGAATGACCTTTACTTCATGTTGACAATGACCTTTTTTACCTTTTGTCAGGTGTTTCTTGATTCTCATTATCATTATTATCATCATTATTATTGACAGGATGTTTCTGCGAAAACCAAACGGTAGCTGCCAAAAGATTACACAAATACTTATTCGACGATTACATCCGGGAGATTCGCCCTGTTCACAATACGTCAACTGTAACTGATGTGATCATGAGACTGGTATTGCGAAATCTTCTGATTATGGTAATTATCTATAACCTTAAAACCATTTTAAATACCCAATTTGCATGCAATGGCGCGGATCCAGGCAGGAGCAGGATCCCGGCCGTGTCTTCCACTTTTTCGGGTCCATCTGGAATCAGATACTTAACTGTAGAAAAGAGTAAAACAAAAAAATAACTACCGCTTAGGATTTGGTTCTATATTATTTTCATAAAGCATTTATTTTGGCATGTATCATCTCCAGACTCATATCTCTCATATACAGTGTTTCTAATCCGATAGGTGTTCAGATACACGAGTAAGTCCGGTACAAACATGAATGGAGAGATTGCCGATTTCAAAAGTCGCAACAATGAGGATGGTTGTCTGCATTCTGATCATTATCAGTGATTCTCAATTTGATATCATATCCCGCCTGTCTGACCAGAATAGGGCAATTGTAATCGGGCACTCGGTATCAGAAAAATTTGCATTACGCAACCGTATTATCAAGTATACTCGGATTATAATCGAGCATCCGGTATCAGGAAAACATGCATTATAAATTTATAATTGATACTTGATAATAACTTTTTTGCAACTTTTGAATTAGTGAACTCTTTCATTTAATGTGTGTTCATTCAAGCATGAAGTCAACTACAGGTATGAAATCAGTATCTTTGATGCCCGGGCTTTGATGCTGTAAGTCTGCTGATGATGCATGCCAAAAATCTTTTCAATTGAAAAAACATTTTTTTTAAATAAAGAAACAAATCCTAATGGGTAGTTTATTTTGTTTTAGTAATCTTTAGTTCCCGTAGAACTGGTTGCTTTTGGTACATGCGCGTAACATGCCCAAACCACTTCAGACTTTGATAATAGCCTATGATTTGATTTTCCCTTGGGCATTTTCCACTTCTCCCTTCGTAATTAATGGGTTTGGTGCCAGTGATATATCTAATGACCTCGGTCCTCATTTATCGGTTCTGGTTATATTGACTGCTTTCCTGGCTCATAATCAAAATCATTTGATATCAGAAGGACATTCCTCGTATTCAACATGCAATTCGATATGTCTGATGTTCTCTCAGGTCTCACAAAAAATACGTGAAAACGTTGGTATCCGAGCCCTTAAGTACTTGGGCATCTGATTTGGCTTCTTATATAAGCTTATATAGGGGATTCAGTCCATATAGACGATGATTAATAGGGATTACAGGACACCTCCATGGCGGACATTCCAAAATATTTTTAAAAAATGGTTGCCCAAAATATTTTACAATAACGTTTTTAAAACATATATTCTTTGTCTTTATATAACCCGACATTTAAATGTTATTAAAACGTTGTATTGAATAAACGTTTTAAGAACATTTTTGTGTTTGCTGGGATGGGAGTACCCATCAAACACAAAAACGTTTCTGCAACGTTTTAAATAGGTTATATTTTGGTTTTGGTTTGGAATAACATAAAATGTCGGGTTATATAAAGGCTTTTTAAAATAAAATATTTTTAAAATGTTTTCAAAATGTTATTGTAAAATATGTTTCGCAAACATTTTTGCCAAATATTTTGTCAACACTTAAATAATATTATGTTAGAATATTTGAGGTTATCAACGAATGTTTTTGAATGTTATGAAAACATTTTATACACCCTTTATATAACCCGACACTTAAACGTTTTCTGGCAACCTTTTCTTACCTTTTGCGAATGATGTCCAAAACGGTTTGTGTTTGCTGGGTAGTTATCATTTCCCTCCATACTCCACTAGCACAGTCCACAGTTTATTGAGGTTGATCCTGTTCTCCTCTTATTTTGGCAGGATACACGTGAACAGGTATTTTCGATGGGAGCATGGTTGAAATTTGTAAGTACCGTACATGTAGTGTATCCAAAAAATGATATCGGATGTACAAAATTAAATTTTGCAGGATACATTTTGTTGACTTCACATAGCTCCGACTGGTTGATTTAACACGCACTGGGCTATTATATTTAAAATCCACTCTACCCTGTGGAAGATTTTGGAATTATCTTCCACAGGGGGAGTATCATATGAATTTCAAGTGGAATGAACACATCAGGGAGATCAATTTGAAACTCGCCACCCTCTGCGGAAGATTTAAAGGTTGAATCTTTCTCAGAGAGTGTATGAAATTCAGATGGAGCTGCCTATTGTGTTAATTCCATTTGAAATTCATACTCCCCCTGTGAAAGATATTTCCAAAATCTTCAACGCGGTAGTGTGGATTTTAAATGGAATAGCCCAATGCTCATTTAATGTTGAGTTTTTGGAGACTTTTTGTCAAAAATTAAATATTTTTCTCAAAGAAAATTTTCGAATGCCAAAAATAACATTAAAATGACAAAAATCGTGAGTTTTACAGTTTTGGAGTTGCAAGTCTCTATTAGACTATGGGACATGGGCATTTATCTTTCACTTCCGTAGTCCACTCTTGGGCAGAACATGAAAACATAACAAATCAAAAGTAAATAAATGTCTGAATCAATATCCAAAAAGTTCCCACGTTTTACTTTACTCATTTAGGAGTTATTTGGGGTTAAAAATGTGTTTTTCGTGATTTTTTTCCATTTTTGCCCAAAAATGTCAAATATTAAAATAGCTGTAACTTTCAAAATAAATTGAGTAGAAATTTCATTTCTATTGTAGATGTTACATGTCACATGGATTTCCAACACTGGTGAATAAAAATGTCACAGCACAACTCTAAAATATAAAAAAATGGCAAAAACCATATTTTTGTGCTATTTTAGCCATTTTTGAACTAATGTAATTTTTGCATGGGGAAAAAAATAAATATATATTTTATTGATATAAAAAATATGTCATTATATCAACCTAGTTATTCTGAACAAAAAAGTTAATGATGGTGAATGTCTGTGACCTATAGTTTTTGATCTATGGCCCTTTCAAATTCACATATGGACTAAAATAGCATGTTTTTGTAAATTTTTTTGCTTATAGTCTATATGGTGTATAGACGATAACCTAGAACTAACAAGTGCACTCAAAATTTGAAAGTCATTTTTTGACATTCTCAGAAAATTTCCTATGCAATCCATATATCACATTTTACAAATGTTCTAAGTTTTGATACAAAATAAGTATTGATCCACGGACATGACGGATGGACGCACGCGGCCGTCGCCCTAACGAAAAGTGCAACAATGGTCCTGCAATAATGGTCCTGCAACATTTGTTTTCAATTTCGCAGTTAAATCTTTAAAACTATCTAAGTTTCTAACCATTTAATGAAGTGAACTCTGGTTCCCTGCAAATTATAACTAAAAGATCACCACTATCATCATCATAATGTTCGTCATTTCAGACTTGGAGAGACGAGTTTCTTACGTGGAATCCTGATGATTTTGACGGACTTACGACTTTCCATGCTCCTATTGACAACATTTGGTCTCCAGATATTACTCTGCATCACAAGTAGGTATTACGCAATCACTGGTTATGACAGGTTTCCCGCCAAAAGGGCAGTCGAATTGCCCCTATTATATAGAGTCTCTATTTTTCTGAAATTTAAACGTAAAAAAACAAAAAACAGGCCATTATGTACTCTCAGAGATGCATTTATTAAAAGTGCTGTAACTTCAATTATCCATGCAATTTAAAAAAATGTAAGCATGATACCAAAATCATATAAATAGCATCAATACTTTTCAAGATATGGATAATTTTGTAAATGGTATCTTGATATTTTTGCCAAATTGCTATTCTGAGTAATGGGCCAATTAGTTCCCGGCCTTACACAGGAATGAATAGGGATTATCATAGTTCAACTGTTATTTATTGATTAAATAAACCTCTCTTTAATAGGTAGGCCCTACTTTCAAGGATTTGAAATTCCACTTAGTCCCACAGTCAAATATCATGAAATTAAGAATTCCAAAATGTGTTTTTTTTACGGGAATGTCATCTTTAAAGGGCTATAACTTAAAAACATGTCTGGCGACTTGTTCCAGGTATTGTTGGAGCTGGTCACATGTATGTAAACATAGATTTTGTGTAAATACAACAAAAAACAGCGACCATCTAGCTCATAGCTTCTGAGATTCTATCGAGCCTGTTCTTCCACTGCGGATTAAATATTCTAACCACACATCCATTGGTCTATTCAATTTGAAACACACACACCCCCTATGGAAGACATAACCTTAATATCCCACACAGGGGGTGTAGATTTCAAATGGAGTCACCCATTCAGGTAACCGTATTTGAAATTCACACTCCCTGTGTGGGAGATTAAGGTCATGTCATCCATAGGGTGTTTGAATTTCAAATGGAGTCACCCATTCAGGTAATCCCAATTGAAATTCACACTCCCAGTGTGGAAGTTTAAGGTCATGTCTTGCACAGGGTTGTATAGATTTCAAATGGAATAACTCATTCCTTGATTGCTTGTTGCATAATTCTTTCTGTCTTTTTAAGTACTGATCCCGGTTTTGAACGCTACAAACCAAATTCAATCGCATCGCTGTATCCTGATGGAACTATTATCTGGTTTACTCCAGCAATATATGCTTCAGTGTGTAAAATAAAGGTGAAATGGTTTCCATTTGATGTGCAAGTGTGTGATATGGTGTTTGCTTCATGGGGGTACAATGGTTTTGAGCTTGACCTCTATCCGGAGGAGAGCTTAGATGCGTCAACTAACAGGTAAGGTATATTGAAGACCGAATTAAAAAAAAATAGTTTGCGTCTGACGTCAGGGCAAAGGCGCGATGTTATTGGTTGCTGACCTGCGCAGTACAGCATTTTTGGTATGGTTGACAGGACGTCATACGCAAACTAGTCTTTTTAATAATTCGGTATTCAATTATATTTTGATTTCAATTGCCCTTTTCTGTAAATCCCATAAGGCTTTGCGTTTGCGGGTAGACCTGAGATGTCGTCATTTGAAGTCACGCCGGTGTACACATCGTTTAGCGAACATCGTTACTGCGCATTTCAAAGCTGTGAAGTGCGCAGTAACGATGTGCACATCAGTGTGACGATATCTCATGTCTACTCGCAAAGGCTTGCGGGATTTACCGAAAAGGTAAATGGCAAATACCAGGATCAACTTGCTAAAAGATTCGGAAACGTGTTTAATCGATTGCAAAATCGGTGCCCCTCCCCAAAAAAAATCGGATGAACCACGCTACGCCACTGCCCAGTGACGTAGTCAGGGTTTCGGAATCTGGAGGGGGCACAAACTTTTTAGTGTACCGATGGAAATATTTTTACCGACGGAAGTTGTGAATTATTTTGCCCAGTGCGCTCTAGAACCTAGGACCGTCATATACTTGCAGCCTCAGATCTACAAACGGAAATGATGAGCGAGGGGACCCCCACTGGCTACGCCACTGACTAAACCCCAGACTAATCCTTAACCAAATCTTTCTATATGATGTCCGAAACATATAAGAATAAAAAAGATGAGTGAGACGTTTATTTACCATGATTTTTTCAAGTGTCTAAAATGCCTTAGAGAATGCCCCAGATTCTCCTCGTCTTATGCCTTGGGTACCGAGGGTCCTCCTTGATAACTATCCTACAACTCCTTGGTGGACTACCCTACTCACTCAGAACGTTAGTCCATCGATGCCTATTGTTATATAATGCTCACTCAGTTAATTAATTATGCACTGGAACCAATTGAATTCGGCGTTGAAATGAGCAAAATTCAGTAAATATCAACAGAAAACCACAATGCATGATACTGTATCATGCAATAAAATTTTCTTGGTGTTAAACCGAAACATGAAATTTAGTCTCCTAGTGTAAGAATTTCGATCTCCCAGGCTTAACTTCGCCCGTGAGCTTTTTTTGTGTCAAATGTTTAGCTTTTCAAAGTAATATAGTTCGCTTGTGAAAGATTTTCCCCAACTTTATAAAGCACATTATACCGGGCTATGCATATATCATAATTGTTAAGATGCGTAAATAACGACGAAATTATCTTCTTTACTTCTTTCCAAACAGGTACATCGTAAACGGAGTCTGGGATATGGTTGAACACCGTGCCAAACGAATAGTGGAATACTATCTTTGCTGTCCGGAGCCGTACCCGGAGGTACATTACAACATGGTTTTTAAACGACACCCTGCCTTCTACATCTTTTACATGATACTACCATGTCTACTGCTATCGATACTTTCTCTGTTGGTATTCTACTTGCCACCTGATTGCGGTGAGAAGTTGACGTTATCTATCACCAATTTGTTGGCTTTGGTCGTGTTTCAACAAATAATTGCTGAGAATATGCCACCTAGTTCAGAAGACTCGCCGATTCTTGGTAAGTACTGGTTAAATGTTTGCTCTTATTTTGAATTTTTTCAGCATCTAAAAGTATCCAATGTATCAACCGCTATTCGTACACTCCTATATCAAAGCAGCCAATCAGAAAAGCGGTTAGAAAAGTACGTGCATTAGACGCATCAACATCATTTTCTCTCCAAACAAGTAATACGCGTTCATTAACCTCTAAATGCTGTTCCAAAATGATCAACACACATCCGTGTGAATGTTTAATGTGATTTTCATTTATTTGGCAGTCACAAAAAAATAATCACCACTGTAGCATACCACAAGCTGAAATAGTAAAAACAAGAACAAATGAACACCAATATGTTTTGCACATTGTGGTGCCTCATGTACCAATAGCCCTGAAATTGCTACCAATTTCAATCCTTTGGATCATTACGTTGTAGAGTACTTAAACAAATCGTAATATTTTACCTAAAAAAAACGTAAGCATATACCATGGTCAGCAAAGGTATGTAGCATGATTCCGGTTTCCAACTAAGAACACGTGTCATCGAAGTCACTTTCTGCATGAAAAGCTGCACTGACACTGAGCAAGGTCGTCTGATGTAACTGATTCCCAATCTGGGTCATATGTTGTCCTTGACTGTATGTCAAATTGGTAAAACTTGGCATCACATGGACAGGGAAATAATTCATTTGGGAACAAAATCTGCCAAGAGGAATTGCTAAAAACTTAAAAGGGACATGTAGCGTAATGTAATGGGCTATTCCAGTTGAAATCCATACAACCTCATATTGAAGACATGACCTTAATCTCCCACACAGGGACGGAGAATATCAAAATGGGGTTACTTGAATTGCTGACTCCTTTTGAAACCTACAACCCTGTGTGGGAGATAAAGGTCAAAGCTTCCATAGGGGGTGTATGGAATTCAACTGGAATAGCCCAAGGGCAATATTTTATGACAAGGCAATGTTAACAACATATGACAGAATTTAAATAAATTTAAGTACAACTTTTGAATATGTAGGGTGTTTTTATTATTCTCTAGAGTATGTTGTAAAGTTTTCCTTTCCTTTACTTCTCAGGTACCTATTACTTGTGTATGATAGTCATGGTGTGCGTGTCAGTGATCGCAACTGGCGTCGTCATGCGTCTTAGCGCTACATCCCAACCAGTTCCACAATGGGTGAAACGTGTGTTTTTGATTTCTTGCCTCGTGTGTTGTGCCTGTCACCTGCAGCGATACAAGATTCGCAAAATACATTCTCACCAGTATCTACCATTGAAAATATATCTACCAAGGAAAAATACATACTACAAGTTGACGATAACAAGCCTACAATGGTAAATAAAAACGGCGGCACTCAAATACCAGTTTCTATATTTGCTTCGGAGGAGTTTCGGGATGTGCTAGACACGTTACATTTCATTAAAACTGATTTGGCCAATAAGAACGCGGCTACATTGGAACATTTGCAATGGCGATATGTTTCGTTAGTTTGCGACCGTGCACTGCTGTACATTTTCATCATTTTTATGTGTGTGTGCACAGTTTGGCTGTCACTTGAGATCGTTTTAGGAAGCGGAGAGGCATATGATGAGGTCAAACGTGATCTTGATTCAAACTGGTAGAAATTAAAAGGTCACGTTAAATCGATGCTACAGTCATATTAGTCCATATCCTGGGTATGATCCTGGATCCTGCGTGCATGGATTGTTCCTTAACTGCGAAGAGTAACTTAGGGACAATCCATGCACATAGATTCGTCCCGATGGCATGGGCTAAAAACAACATATTAAAATGAAAAGCCGTATATTACGGCCATTATAGAACTACGATCGACCCTACGTTTGTTTCCCTCACAAAACACAATTGAGAGGTTTAGATTTTCGTACGTGGACCGATGCGATAACGTGCGATTTTACGCGATATCGCTGTAACCTATTTTTACTCCTGAATGACTTCAAATTGACGTCGAATCATTTCTGAGTCAGGTGCAAGTTGGACTCGGAATTGAGTGATTTAAACTTGGAAATTTGAAACAGAAGTAATACCAGTGTACCGCGGTAACTATCTCTGTCAATTGAAATCATAACTTAGATCAATTGTCAGTCTTCTCAAAACGAGCCTCGAGTGAAATATTGTTTACTATATTATGTTGTTATTATAATAGTGTGATAAAAAATGAATATTTAAAAACAAACAAATTAATAAAAAATAATCTTGCCAGAAAACAGCTCAGTAAAATTAGTGTAATCATGATGATAATCACCCGTCTTTCGCGGTTCGTAGATGCACCGAGTTTGGATTTGTTTGGGCTATTCCAGTTCAAATCCACACTACCCCTGTGGAAGATTTTGGAAATATCTTCCACAGGGGAAGTATGAATTTCTGATGGAATGAACACATTAAGTAGCTTCATTTGTATTTCTTACACACTCTGAGAAAGATTCAACCTGAATCTTCCACTGGGGGAGGGGGAGGTTCAAATGGAGCTGCTATTGTGTTAGTTCCATCCGTACTCTGTGGAAGATATTTCCAAAATCTTCCACAGGAGTAGTGTGGATTTTAAATAGAATAGCCCACCAAATTTGGCATGAAATATGTGCATGTTGTGACAATTGGAGGATTAAGTTGCTGAAGGCATCAGGGGATTAAGTCCCCTCACCGTGCAGACTAAAAGTCCCCAGTACATAATACATTACTAATCAAATTAGAAATCATACTTATGACATATTGGATATAGTGTTACATGTAATATGTTAATCCATACACTTTAAGTACATTGAATCAGATTTATAACGATTTCCATTAAATTTTCAAAAAATCAAAATTATTTGATATTAGAAGGACATTCTGATTCTGATGTGCTCTCATTTACCACAATAAATACAGTACAAACGCTCATACCCCATCCCTTAAACAAAAGCAATTTCTTAAAGACACTTATAAAACTAGATTGAAAAAAAGAATGGAGGATTTTGTTGTGCACTTTGACGAATGAACGTTCATTCCGCTGGGTGGTTTATTATCTGCGTGCTTTAAGGAAAAAAATAATGTAAATTTGCGACGCTTTTTTGGAAAAGCTCTCTTTTTATTCAAATTGCAATAAGTTAGGGAAAAAGTCATATCGTGCCGACTGAGGTATCCCAATACGTAGCACAAAATCCGTCATCTATCAACCATTTTATTCTTTAATTTAGTTTTATCTAAAGATAAAAGCTTGTTTCGAAATGTTCACAGTCAAAATTGCTCCGATGTTGTTGAAAACGGTCTCAAATTATTTGTCTTTCCATAATAAATCAGAAAAGGAGTAGTCTGCGTTATGTAGGATGTTTTGTTACCCAGGAAACACATCAATGGGAAAATACCCATGAAGTCGCCTACATGTATTTTGTTTTTATAAAATGCTAGAGTGAACAATAGGCCATGAAAATTGCTAGGGGGATGGTCCATACAATGCCCACTTTTGTGGTGGCAGGTAAATATTGTATGTTCGCATGGTTCAATCTGATATGTTTGGTCACAGAACTTTTGTGTATGTTTGATGTCAATTTGTGATTTGATTGATGTTTAATGATTTATGTATACTTGTTCTAATTTTTTCCAATCATGTGTTTGTGGTTTGCTTTTTTCAATAAAAACACAATGACAAAAAAAATCATCCCTCAATATTGACGTCTGTATGTGGGTTTCTGACCAAATTAACCTCATATTTGGACATTTAGCTCCCCAAATGCCAATTTTTGTGTGCTTCGCGCTAATTTATTCCATTTTCACACCACATTTCAATATGGCAAATCTTTTCGCGCACTTCGCCCGCATTTCACCCATATACTTATTATGTCGCCAAAAGGGATTGTTTTAAGAAATCTACGCCACTGGAAAAGTGATACGGGTCAAGAACTTATATAGGCACCTAGCCTCTATAAAAGACAACCACATGGGCCAATCAGTGGTTCACAGCAGCTTAGGGACACAAGAGTGAAGGGGTACAGCAAAGCATCAGACATGAGAAATAACAGGCTTATGCACTCTACTCTAGATTTTGAATAATGGTGCGCCATTGTCAGATGTGTCTCCGACTACTCCATTCGGTAGGCTTCGCAACGTGAACTGTAGTGTGGATGAAGGTCCTGCCAGTAGATATGGTTCTGGAGTGGGTAGCATTTCTGACTATAAATGGCTTTGGTAGTAGTGCCTTCAGATTTGGTGGGCACAAGCTGGTGTGTATTTTTTTTGCTGCAGCCACTTGACGTCTTTGAGTTCATTTGACCTAGAAACTTGGTATGTTACTTTGATTAAAAAGCACCCTACAGAGTCAAACTATATATTCTTTTCCTGATTTCTTACAGTAAGACAAATAATTTGAGATCAGTTTCATCAAAATTCATGTTCGCCTACCTGTGAAGAGAAATTAAGCATACGTCACAATGTGTATTTAACCTTAGGACTAAGTGGACTTTCAAATTCTTGAAAGTATATACTTATTAAAAAGAGGTTTATTTAATCAATAAATAACAGTTGATCCATATTCAATCCTGTCACTAATTGGCCCATTACTCAGAATAGCAATTTGGCAAAAACATCAAGGTATCAATTACAAAATTATTCAAGTATTGATGCTATTTTTATACTTTTGGTATCATTTTAAAGCTTGTTGTCTAGTGCTTACATTTGTATTCAAATCATCAAATGTCAAAAAATCGACTTGTTCCTGTTTTTTTCACAGCGGGTCACAAATATGACAACTAACATGATTAGCACGATTGTTGTTGAGTGATGGAAAATTTCGGGAATTTCCCACTAATCATGATAATTGTTGCATCATGTAACCCTTCATTCCATAGAGTCAAGTCGCATGTACATTACTTTGGTTACGCATGGTTCGAACGGTGGTGTAGTTTCGTTACTGGTCCGGCATTTACGTCTTGTTACAAGTAATACTTCCATCATGGCCAATGCAATGAAGAAACATGCTAAAGTTATGCCCACCGTATGCCCAGGATTTTCACAGGGGAAAAGCCATCTGTAAAGTAGAAATTTGAAAGCTTGCTGTTAATAAGCACTATCGAATATCAATTGCGATATTAATTTATTAAAAATAGATGACAACAACAAATTTATTAATTTATTTATTAGACTCTATATTTATTAGACTCTATACACTGGAGATTGATTGCACAATATCATAATAACAGTTAAATATAAAATAGCAAAATACATTCTGAAAAGATTACAATAATATACATGGTTTAAAATACAAATTGATTTTAGGCGTTGAAACGTTCAAATTTTTAGAATGCTCTGATATCTGTCGAATTAAGCTCAACATTGTCATCTAGTCACGGGATTGAAAATTAATTTGCACTGCCTCTTTTTGGATTTAAAGATACTGGGCAAAATAGGTCAATCACCATTTTACTCTACTGACATTTGGATTTTGTGCAAATTTAACATCTTGGAGAGTATAGCCTTCTCAACCCCCAACGCTTTCAAATCTGCTCTTGGAGAAGCAAAGCACCTTATGGTTAATTTTGCACTTTCAAACATACAAACCATCTCAAAATTCGGGCACTTACCTGTTTGGTTTCGTTTCCGAATGGTTACCCATCGCGAATGTGTAGGGTTGGTACTCGGTTGCTTTGATGTTTGAGTTCCCCATCGCGAATGTGTAGGCTTGGTACTTGGTTGCTTTGGTGGTTTTGTTGTTTGAGTTCCCCATCGCGAATGTGTAGGCTTGGTACTTGGTTGCCTTGGTGGTTTTGTTGTTTGAGTTCCCCATCGCGAATGTACTTGGTTGCCTTGGTGGTTTTGTTGTTTGAGTTCCCCATCGCGAATGTGTAGGCTTGGTACTTGGTTGCCTTGGTGGTTTTGTTGTTTGAGTTCCCCATCGCGAATGTGTAGGCTTGGTACTTGGTTGCCTTGGTGGTTTTGTTGCTTGAGTTCCCCATCGCGAATATGTAGGCTTGGTACTTGGTTGCCTTGGTGGTTTTGTTGTTTGAGTTCCCCATCGCGAATGTGTAGGCTTGGTACTTGGTTGCCTTGGTGGTTTTGTTGTTTGAGTTCCCCATCGCGAATGTGTAGGCTTGGTACTTGGTTGCCTTGGTGGTTTTGTTGTTTGAGTTCCCCATCGCGAATGTGTAGGCTTGGTACTTGGTTGCCTTGGTGGTTTTGTTGCTTGAGTTCCCCATCGCGAATGTGTAGGCTTGGTACTTGGTTGCCTTGGTGGTTTTGTTGTTTGAGTTCCCCATCGCGAATGTGTAGGCTTGGCACTTGGTTGTTTTGTTGTATGAGTTACCCATCGCGAATGTGTGGCTTTGTACAAGGGTTTTATCGTAGTTTCATACCATCGCGAGTGTGTAGGCTTGTGTCCGGGTTGTCTTCTTGTTTCATATGTAGGCTTGCTTGGTTGCTTTATTGTTGAAGTTATCCATGGCAAACGTGTGGGCTTATGCCCTGACTGTCTTGTTGTTTCAAACCATCGCGAATGTCGTGTCGTGTTATACCATTCAGCTTCGTGTTTTGGTTGTCTTGTTGATTCATGCCATTGATAATGTTCGGGGATGTGGTTTGTTTGCCTTGTTTGCGAATATGCGGGTTTGTGACTTGGTTGCCTTGTTGCTTCCTGTTCAATTATAAACCACTCGTGCGAACGTGTTGGCTTTTCCTTTGGTAAGGCACCAGGAACAAATTTGTTCGATCTTAGGATCGACCGTCGATGCTGCTTCGATGCTTGTTATTAACGAATTATCAACTTACTAATCAGAATTACCGCAAAATTTATATTGGCCACTATTACTACAGGTACAAATTACTATTTTATCACAATTAACAATAGTAAATTAATTGATTTCATAAATAATAAGGATCGACCAAGCATCGATGGTCGATCAAAAGATAGAACTAATTTGTCTCTATTGCCTAAGTTTAATCCTTTTGGTGATGTGAATGTTATACCTAATTTTCTTGTTTCGGCATCTTGTTTCTGCATGTCCTGGTGGTACCACTGCTCATCAGAAGCAGCCTCGGGTTGACCTCTTTGACAAAGTACACTTCGGCCACATGCAAGTGTGAAAATATAGATGTACCATATATACGCTAACCCCATCTTTAAATGGGCCTCTAAAATATACGAATGAAATCTGTGTCGATGACTGCATGTATATCGAGGATGTATGTAGGCCTGCAAATGAATGAGATGAGTTGTTCATACGTTATCTAGTTCACAGGTTGTTTATATTATGTCTATATATCAAAGGTCGTTCCATACTTCCCGGGCATGGATCCTAATCAATTTTGTAATGTAAACAAAGTCATGGAAAAAAAGTTTGTAATTTGTTTCACCTTCTTGGCCATGACCGTTACGTAAAACGAAGCCTGGATGTTGAGAAATAAGCTGCTACAAAAGCATTTTGTTTTTGTACTTTTTCTACAAATTAATGAAATATTTATACCTTTTAATTTAAGACGTTTTAAGATTTTTATGAAATGTTGAACACTGATGGCACTACTTATCTTAAAATCTTGTTTGCATCTTTACAAGGGGTAGACACTTGAAGAATGACATTGAAGCACAATCGAATTGAGTAACGTAGCAAACTACTTTTTATCATAAAATAAACGGCTAGGTACACGTATAAAGGTAATTCGCGTAAACCGGGCGTGTAAAATACACGCGATAGTATTGCTCCGTGAATACGCGGAACAGGCATGTATTTTTTGTAATGTTTTTCCTATTTTGTAACAGTTAAAATGTTTAAAAACGTGATTATTACCATATTTAGAAAGACTTAGTGGTATGATAAATTTGTTATTAGGTTCAGCCTTCAGCTTTACTCAGTATGACACTTCGCCCACAATAATTTCCCGTACCATACCTCTGCCTCACCTAATAACTAATATGTGACCGTACAGCACGAATGAGCCGTAAATGTCCTAACTTGTATTCTGAGTTACAATGTAAAATGTGCATGAAGGTCGTATTCATCAGTGCCTCAAGTTGGTTCGACAAGTATCTCATTTGGATAGTCAAACACCTTTTAAACCAATCAATAATCCTATTATTAAAGAGGATAATAAGCTTCTACCTTAGATGTCTATAGAATTCTTAATAGCTCTGGTCTTTGTTTGCTTGGGCTAAATCCTGTTCAAGTGGTGGATTACAAAGCATTGTATTTTGTCTAGGTAGGTATGTACAACCAACAATTAACAATGATAGGATATTCCTGGACCTTGTTGACTTGGGGATGATTTGAAATGACCGCCAAATATGACTGTTTGATATTTATTACCATCTATGCGGAAAAAGAGACACATGTACAGATGAAAAAAGGTACCATTTTTTTTGAAGGAGCATAGTTCAACAAACCATAACCCCGCTTCTGGATATCGTTTAAAGTCAAATGATATACCATTATTTTACATGTTTTAAAGCTTATGATATATATTTGCTAAACACCAAATAAAACAACATTGATCGGGGAGAAATTTACGGCCCATTCGTCGTGTACGGTCACATATTGGTATTTCGCTATTTTGAAATATCACCAAAAATATCAAATGTTGGAAAAACGTCCCAAAATTTAAAACAAGCGGCCCAGTCACTACCTGTCGCTGTGATTTAGGGTAACTCGTCGCTTCCCCTCTCCACAGTTACAGTAGACTACTCCGTAGTCCACTTGCCCATTGTGCATACTCTGGATATTGTATTAATTAATGTGTGCACAATTGATAGATTTTCACATCTGATCTTTTCAGTCACCCTACTCCCTCTGTTTGTTAGCTTCCCAAGTGGACTACTGACTTTGGATTGCGGTTTACATGCTTAACACGGCTGTCTATGAGCTTCTATGGATGAGATTGTCGGAAATCTGGCCTACTAAAATTGGCCATGATGTAATGCATCTTTAAATGGATCTGGCTTGTGATTGGTCGCCCAGATCTCGTTATGGTTTAAATCCTCCGGGTACCTGTCGTTACCATTAATAACTACATGGTACACAAGTACGCGGCCTTTGTGTTGTGTAATTGCATGAACGCGTCAGTGAGTGCATGAGCGCGTCTTGTATTTGCTTGCGGTTAAATTTGATTGATAAACAAGTATGATTGACAGTGTGAGTGTTAGGGACTTTGCCCGTTCGAAATCCCGTTTAAAATTGAAAGTCCATAGTCGATTTTTAACCTGGAATTTCGCGATTAATAAACTGGCAGATTCTAAAATCAGAATTGTTCAGTATTGAAGAGCCAATACAATTATGACATTATGATATGTTGCATTCAATAATATAAGCCTACTTACACTTTACTTTTACTGTCACTAATATAATTATATAAACTTTTTCATAACAATTTTATACTAGTATTTTGATGTAATAAATATCAGTATATAATTTCGAGTTCAACTGAATGCTTTCATCATGATTAACATTAATAACATGCTTTTATTTATCAAAAATCGACTATGGCATAGTCTACATTTACCTGTACTTTAAGTTTGCCCATACCCCAGCCCTTAACATTTTACTGCAATATTAATAAATTACACTCGATGTATCCATCGTATCTCAAATAACATACACAATTTCTGCCCACGTGACAATTACTTTATTCTATTTTTTTTTTACTTTATCAATGATATTTTTATGATGATAATGTCTAGTCAATTGTTATTGCAATATGTATGTAACTCTTATGCTAACACTCGATTCCCATTGGGGACTGCTTATTATTTTATTGATGGGCATTGGAGGTCGGGATACGCGTCTGCGCGTAACCGGGGCGTAATGGTTGAAAAACGCTTTTGTTTATTTATTTTTATTTAATTTTTAAATGATAATGTCTAGTCAATGGTTATTACAAAAATAATGTGACATGATCAAGGGGAATGAGTCACATGTCGACCCTGGTCGAAAATAAGTTTTACATACATTTCTAAAGAGGACGTTTAGAGCTTTCAGAAATTGAAAAACTCATCTTGATGCCACTTTTTTTTTCGAAGTTACATCAATTTATCAATCACTGAAAACAATATAAATCAAAAGAATTTTAACATTTTCTTTGCCAATATCTCAAAATCAATATTAGCGACATGTGACTCATTTCCCTTGATTGTGTCACCCGGTCGTGTCACATAATGTTTACACTCATAGTACTCACATTGGTGACTGTCTATCATTTTATTAGAGGTTGGGAGGCGCGTCTGTGCGTAACCGGGGGCGTAATGATTGGAAAACGCTTTTATTAATTTCTTGTTTTTTATTTTTTATCAAAGATATTTTTATGATGATAATGTGTAGTCAATTGTTATTAAAATATGTTTACACTCACAATACTCGACTTCCATTGGTGACTGTCTATTATACTGCGCCAAGAAAGTATCCTTACACTTGGAAAAATAATCACAATTTAAAAACTGAACAATATCGGGGTAAATTTGTTTTTTTAATAGATGCACAATCTTATCCTGCACATTATGACACCAAATTGAATTCATTGTGACCTCAAGAAGTAAAGTTACAAGCAATTGAATAGACGAAGGTCCAGTTTTAAAAGTGACAAATTGGCATATACAAGGCGCAAAAAGATTCCAACAAGCGCAACAAAGAGACTACACAGTTTCTTCACTGAAGCCTTATTTAAAGCAGTATTTATTTCAGTTTTTACTTCTCTGTACTTTTCATAACTTGCATTTTATTTGTCAGCTCTTTTGTTTCAGTTTTCTTTTGTTCCTTTTGTTTTAAATTAAAGGCACACACAAATTAGCGATTTATTACACTCAAACCAGATGTCTAGTCCGTAGCGTTTTGAATAGGCCAGTGTGTCACTTTTAAAACTGGACCTTCGTCTAATAAAATGCTTGTAACTTTGCTTATTGAAGTCACATTGGATTCAATGGGGCGTCAAAATGTGCCTGATTAGATAGTGCATCTATTAAAAAAACAAATTTACCCCAACATGGTTCAGTTTTGAAATTGTGATTATTTTTCCAAGTGTAAGGATACTTTCTTGGCGCAGTATCAGTGCAGTATATTTTATTGATGGGCATTGGAGGATAGGATACGCGTCTGTGCGTAACCGTGGGCGTAATGATTGGAAAACGCTTTTCAATAGGGAATAAGCCTCATCTCATCGTAACATCATCCAAGCGGCATAATTCAGCTATTACGAGCTATTACGCGGTTCTCCTTGGTGTTACAACCCCACGCACTGGCGCCGGCCACAACAAACTTAATTGCTTCCCATTCCCTTTCGCTATTTGTATCGATATTCGATATCGAAGCATAACATTTATATAGCCTAATATTTGTTGCGTAATGGTATGTCAATATTTATTTCATGACAAATAATAATGACTCGGAAATAGGTAGATAGGCTACCAACAAGTGCAACCGATAGGTAGACAGAGCACTATTAGTTTTACACCGAAGTGACTACTACAATGCGGGCCATAATTACACTGGAATAATTTAAAGTTAGTCGACTTGATTGTACTAAGATTTTTTTTAAGTATATCACAATTGTTTCTCAAATGCAACGAGGGGTGTGCTGGCTCGAGATGCCCTATCTAAAACACAGGTTTAATTACATTCCTGCTGTATTAGGGTATGCAGTGTTACTGACAATCATAATTAAAGCCATATTATAACATTTGCTGATGAAGACGCCCTCAATATTTTTCAAAATTTTGTTTTTTACATAATTATAATGTACTTTATTAAATTAACATACTCTGCTAAAATCATAACTCTAGGTGCTGTAGTTTAGTCACAATCCGAGATTTTGAATAAAACGCAGGAACCGTCGTTTTATTATTACGATGGAAATATTAGTCGAACGCGTACGCGATGCAGTAACACAGTACGTACGTACATGTGCATGGCGACACACATTTAAGGATCGTGTCGTAACACAACCGAATGGAGTGACAGGCATTGACGACATCGGCGCTGGTAGTAAATTCCAATTTTCTTTGCTTTACCTCAGTTGTTCAGCTTAAAATTAAAAAAAGGGACATATCTGACAGTAAAAGCTAACATTTTATGGAAAAGAAACACTATACTATTTTTGATGGAAATGTTATAACATGGCTTTAATAATGCTCAATAAATAATAATTTATATGACATGAAACGGTAGCAATTTTCAACTGAACGTGCATAGTAAAAAAAAAAGAAGCTATATAACGAAATCTCCTTACCCGGTCTTCGAATATCTATTCTATATGTATACCATTATACCAAATTATTGCTTTCATGATGACTGTTATGTACCAAGTTTATAAGAATAAGGTTCAAAGGAAACTTGGAGGATTTCGATTAAGCCACATACATTAAACGTGCATACAACACAAGGCTGGATGCAAAGAAAATACATTCTTAAACACTTGAGAATGTTCTTGCAATCTTATTGGTTCTTACCCGTATGATAAGACACGATATCACACACCTTAGCGCGTGCGAGTCGACGCGATACTCGTACGCGCTATTTGAACCAATCGGAATGTGCATAGCAACAACAGGACTGATCGATTCTAAGCCCTAGGTAATGCCTTGTAAAATGTAGGATTTAATTTGGTTAAAATTTGGTTTTAGTATTTTGAAGTTCTTTTCCATATAAAAATTCAAGAACAAGCTAACCAAGATACGATTGAAGATAAGGATCTTGGGAATATTTTTCTAAATAATCTCCTTATTATACATCCGATTTCATCACTTTTGGTCTTATATCCGAACTTATTTAATTCAGTCCAACAAATAAACTGTTGGAAATGTTAGTTGAATTTGCAAATTGTTTTGACAACATGTTCCTTTTCTTTACAATGAGCTGCGTGTCTTATTGTTTCTACAAAAAGGGAACAAAAACTAACTTGGAAATGATCATGGAATCGCTCTTCTTACAATAGGGCTAATCAAAGTCGATTCCAAGCTTCCCGTTACCCGACCCGGTCCCGGAAAATTACCGGTTAAATAATTAATTATTTCCAAATATTTCATTATTTAATATTTTGACAAGTTTTAGAGAAACAAAACATTTTTGTGGCTAGCGTTGCATTTCTGCTATCCGTTACCACATACTAGTTTGGACACAATACGCCAGAGTCTTAAAATAATGGATAATGAAAAAGTTACCTTCTCAATCCGGAAAACAAAACAAAACAAAAACAAAAAACCCAAAAAAACCAACCAAAAACAAAAAAAACAAAACAAAACAAAAAAAAAAACGGGAAAATGTGAAGTTACCTTCCCAATCCGAAAAAAAAAAACACCCAACACAAACAAAACACACACACAAACACACGCCACCCCACCCCCACACAAAAAAATGTGAATTGATATTAGCCTAATGAGCGAAATATTCTCTAAAGTTTTGCATGAGAGATTTAATTTTGGGGGCAGATGCTAAGAATATTTTCCACCAAGAACAAACTTGATTCCACAAGGGTAATTTTTGTCACCATTTTTGTTTAAATTTTTTCTAATGATTTGAGTACAATATTAAGGTGGTACTACACCCCTGATAAAGTTTGTGACTAATTTTGCATTTTTCTCAAAAAATAACTACACATTGGTAACAAATTGGTAATGTATATTATAGGGGCAAGGAATCCAATTACTTCACTGAAATTTTAGTGATTCAAGACAGGTGGTTCATTCTATATGTTACGAAATGAGGTACATTCCAGCGGTACCTCTTTTCTTATCATAAATTACGTACCGCTTGTCTTGAATCACTGAAATTCCAGTGTAGTAACTGGATGCCTTGCCCCTATAATATACATAACTTTTGCTGCAGTGTGTCATTATTTTTTGAGAAAAATGCGAAAATAGTCACAAATTTATCAAGGGGTATATATTCAAACAATCCAAATCAACCACCATGACCACTGTGAGTTAAGTATCACCTTCATGCTAATGATCTTGTTTTGATCAGTGTACAGTCTTCGGATTTGAACTTTATCTGAATATTGACAAAAACAAAGCTATGTTTTTTAAGGTTAGCAAGTATTTTAAACTTTTACGATTTGGTAGTTCACATCATCTTCATCATCATATAATGGTAGTGAGCTTTGACAAAAATTGCATTGATCATTTCAAAGCGAGTGTGTAGAATAATTCAAATATAACAGATATACTTTTGTGGGTCCTGTGGTTCTTGAGTTGTGTTGTAAAGAGGGCTGAAACAATAACACTTTTGTAAAGCGTACATAAACTCATCAACAACAATATATCAAGCAAGTTTTCAAAGTATATGATTTATAGAATGAACTTTTGCACCATTTTGAAAAACAGCAATGTGCTATTTTTCAATAATATGTGGATTTAGATAACGAAAATCGATTTTTTTTTTGGCAGCTTTGACCAACAATACATTGTCTACTCTTAAACGTGGTTGTCGATTAAAACGACTTGAAATATGGTTCTATGAAAGCACAAGAATTGATGTTGTTAACAAAACTATCTTTGTTATACGTTTTCATGCAGCGGCAATTGGTCGAATCAACGGATTCTAAGCTAAAACAAAGCTAAAAAAACACGATTTTTTGCAAAATTATAGCTCTCTTTCAGCGGATGTATTTAAAAAAAATTATACCAAAATATTCTTCATTCGTTCATTTGGTAGTGAACCAGAGGGAGAACATCTGAAACTCTCCATAATAGAATAGAATAATATGAAATTATGTCACTACATTAAATCTCGGTGTTAATAAATCTGCACCACACCTGCAAAGTAAGTGGAGAATTTGGCAGAAACACAATAGTTCAAAGATTTATCAAATGTGTTTAATATTATGAAAGTTTAATATTATGAAAGTAAAAAAAAAAAAAAAAAGAAAAAGCGCAGTGATTTATAGTGCGCTACGCACAGGCACAACGCCTAGACGTTGATCCACAAGCCTCAGCACACTTTACAGGTTGTCGCTGACCACTACGGCCCATATCATTCCACAAATCAGGGACTTTGCTGCTTCAAGAGCGCACACCCTAGACATTCCACAAATAACCATCGCAACCAGGATCAGCTCCCCGAGTTTCGTACGGGTTACAACGAGACAAATTAGCAGTGAGTTCCTTGTCCAGGGAATTTCAAGCTACACTCAATTTTCTTTCCACGTGAGCGTACTAGGCACCGCCAGGGTTCGAACCCACAACCTCTCGCACCACAGTCGAACGCCTTATCGATTGAGCTAACTTGACTGCTACAATATAGTAATATTTTGAATCTGCAATTCTATGTGTTTACTATTGGTTTATATTTCATCTTTAGATACAATTACACATTTTACGTCAATGTTATGATTTTCAATTTAAAAAGGCAGAAAATAGCAAAGAATGCTGGGCTTTGCAAATAAAAAATATTTTTATCATGATGGCCTTGGGTGTCACAAATGTAACTTATGTTATTGATATTTTCAGCCAACATTGGCCAAAGATGTAAAGATATTGATCTTCAAAACTGGCACGTTGCAATTAACACTTATAATACTCGTGCAGTCTTAAAGCCTTAATCATTGTTAATGTACGATTTCCGTCAAATTTTGATTTTGTTATTCTTTATTCAAAATGTTGAAATAATATTAGTAATAACTGACGAGAAGGGTTGCTGTCCATTTTAGGTTGAAATAACAAGGTAAAGTGAAAGAAACCCCACTTGTTATTTTGGCCATTTAACACGCAGTTGCTCTGTTGACCTACAAAGACAACAAATTTGGCCGATTCCACTTAGGTGCAAGTTGGGACATATGTAAACATTACAAAAATGCAAAATGGCTTTAATATACAGTCAAATAAAATATAAAGATTATTTAACCTGTCTCAAGAAACCAATACTTAAAACGTATAAGAAACGTATAAAGTTGGTCTCTAAAACGAAGTTTTCCTCAGCAATTAAATATCCCAGTGAGAGAAATGTTGGTGTGTTGGATATAGCTTTACATTATTTTTAAATGTTTATACAGATTGTTAGAATCCCTTTGAAATTCTTCGCTTGCATCCTTTTTATGCACCATGTTCACGAGATCATAAACGTGTTTACGGTTTTTTCCTTCTTTTTCCCCCAAATGTACCCTCTAAAAACCAAGCTTACCCCGGAAGCTAACTCTTGTTTTACTGTTTGATTCCCTAAAATATTAAAACTAAAGAAATTAATGCTGAAATCAAATATTTGAAAACAGTCTGAAAATTTTGGCAGAGTGAAAGTTGACCTGAGTGCAAATATAACGGGTTAAGAAATGAAATGGGAGCTACTTTGTAAAAAAATAATAATAATCAAACTTTCAAATCTAAGATTACGTTATCTGTCAGCAATTAGTCAATAACAACATCAATAACAACAAAACAACGCATAGCTTTCATATTATTACTTTTGCAAGTAATGTTTATCGATGACTATCGATGTAATTGAAGAGTCAAAATTTATTGCAAGTATTTTTGTGTAATCAATATGATATAATCGATTCAGTCCTGCCTTCTTTTTTTATTTGTTACAGCAACGAAGCATGATCACGATGAGAGGAAAAGAAAGCAGAGTTTTCAAAATATTTGCAGTAATTATGTGTTTATGTACAGGTAGGTAAATACTAATAAAATTAAATTTTTAACCAGGTTCACCGTCGCAAGAAATATAGGACTCAAATAGAAGAAGTTTCCGCCCGGGAATTGAACCCAGAACCCCAGGTTTACGAGACCTGTGGCTTAACCATTTGATTTTCCCGTCACTACTTTTTTTTAAACACAATATTGATATGCTCATTCATTTGTGTACTGTTTCTGGGGGTGGGGGATGAGGGGGGGGGTAAATGGGTGTAATATGTTGTGGCGAGGGTGTGGGGATTGTATGAGATGTGTGTGGGGATGCATATCTATAAGTATCCGCGTCTAACAAACTATTTCGAACTATCCACGTCTAACCGACTATTAAACCGATATGCCTACTTATACAAGTACATATCAGACCAGAGGTTACCCCCTTCCCCGACTACAGACTGGTCAGTTTGGCCAGCTCGATTTACCGGGCAGAATATGAACCAACATTGCATAAGTTGGTGTAGTCTAACACCAAAGCATGTGATTTATGGCGTATAATAAAATTGTAATTTTTTGAGCTGGTTTATTTATTTATTTATTTATTTTATTTTTTATTTATTAATGAAGGGGTGGGTGTAATATAGTCCTAACCCTCCCCCTTTTTCGGTGCACTTGTTACTGGTTTCAAATCAGTTGCAGTTAAAACATATAGATTGGACAACTACTTAATCCATTTTTATAAAAAGTAATCCTTATATTGTACTTATTAAAATAATGTGTCATTTTTGCACCAATATGAACTTATTGGCATGATTACAGGTATGTAATGTTCCCTGTTTTTCTTCAAAAAAGAAATGTGGGTTAGCACTATATTGCTACCGACTTTAAACCTGGGGTCCTAGATTTTCTATGAACAACAATTTTTATCTGGAATCATTGAGAATGTGTTTCTTACATCAACAACGACTAAATTCGATATTTTTTCAAAGAAATATCCATCTAGGTAGTTCTAGAAAGTAGTGTGGAATTCTTGGGGCAAAAAGGTCCTAACCCACTAATTTACAAGTGACCGGTTTGTGTGTAAAAATTGTAGGAATGATTTCAACAAAACAGTTAGTCTGTTGAAGAAAGCCTATACTTTATGTTTGTATACTTTATTTATGGAAATTCTCATGTACTTGCCGTCGTTTTATCTTTTCAGTTTCTGTTTCCGTATCCGTAATAGTTTTTGTAAGTCATTGTTATTCTGAAGTGGTAGTCTCCCAGGTATGACCAATCTTTTATTCTAGCCTTTTGTTAGTTACTGAAAATTTGAAGCTCGTGAATTTCAGTTTTCGTTTTGGTAAGTTATATTGATTTTTTACATAAAACCTTGAGATGTGCGGTTGGGTGCCAATCTAGACAAAAGAAGAGTCTAAATTTTACGGTCCTAAATTCGCGGTAAATTGTACGGCTTCAATTGACTTGTGTTTGGTGTATATGTACTTACGCCTAGACGTAAGTGCCTCGTAAAAAAGTCTTGCATTGAAATATATACTAACCATGTTGCCAAGTTATAAGCAAAAGTCTTTCATATTGGCGATGAAACGAGCGTCTAAAATATCCCAATGAGGCGCGTACAAGTGGTGATTTGGTAATCATGTTTTATATTGAAATGCAATACAAAAGAATTTGCATTGGAGCAAAGATAATGTATTCTATTCATGGCAAGCTAATCTGATAATTGGTTGGGCCTATATGCAAGACTCGGGTTTATTTTAAATGTTTATTTTTGCAGAGCTTATTTTCAGTCATGGATCATACTGATAAATTTCGCGAGGGGGAGGGAGGGAGGGAGTGAGATACTTAAGTTGAGACGGAACAAGCGAGAGTGGGAGGGGGTGAGGAAGAAAGAGAGGAGAGGGACTAGAAAGAGAAGAACTCGAGAGGAGAGAGTAGGGACCGGGGACGGGGAGGGAGTGGGAGACTGATCATAGGGGGGGCAGGAGGAAGCAAAATAGGGAGATACACATTGATACGAGGGAAGGGCGACACTGTGGCCCTGCACAAGTGCAATGGGGCGCGACAGGCTCATAAGCGGACCTTTTGTGATTGAAGGGCTTATTTTCAACGTTTTTACAGAAAAAAGTGGACCTTTTCATTCGGATTTGCATTTTGTCATAATAATGTGAATCAATTTATCACTGTCAAACACGAGAGGGCGCTAGACCATTAAAACAGCGGTCGAACACCGGTGTTCAATACTATTTTATCTCCAGCCTTTATGGGCTTTATTGACACAGGCAATTACCTCTATTGAAATAAGCTGATTGGTACTTCAGAGTTAACAATGAAGTCAGATTACAGTAAACTTACTGAATTCCTTGCGTTTTCGTATCTGAACAATAGAGTTACGGAAACTGGAAAGATAAAAAGACCCTTGGTCAAAAAACAACTTATCGCGAAACCAGTAACATGTGTTTTAGGTGGGTTAGGACTTTATTACACCCACCCCTTTATTTATTTATTTATTTATTTATTTATTTATTTATTTATTTATTTATTTATTTTCACAGTATGTTTCTGCGAAAACCAAACTGCCGCTGGGAAAAGGCTGCACAATTACTTATTCCACGATTACATCCGAGAGATTCGTCCTGTTCACAACGCTTCCACTGCAACTCCAGTGATTATGAGGATGGTATTGCGAAATCTATTAACTATGGTAAATTTAAATATTAATTATTTTGAATTAAGTATTCTGCATAAAGGCACTTCCAAGCAAAATTGGACATGACCCAAAACATGAAAAATGCTCAGAACTTTAAAACTTTAAGTGCTACAATGAAAATTTTAGTATCAAATGGAAGAGGTTAACATGTAAGTTGTCTTGCAGTTACGTTGGTGCATGTTTACCTTGAATTTTCTTTGAAAATTTTTTTGGGCTAAATTTGTTACTTTTTGAGTGATAAAAGACCTACATTTTGGATCTCCTTTGCACATCTTCATTAAGGTTTTATTTCATGTTTTTTGTTTTAAATTGCTCAAGGAGTATCGCAATTTACATATTCTATATTTTTCATGTTTTTTTTTAATCTTGTTGAGGGATTTATTACGTAATTCGTTTGCATCTTTTTGGGCGGACAAACTGTAGCACGAGTATATATACCATGTTTTTTGCAAGCAAATGTAAATTTATGAAGGGCAAATTTTTTTAAGGTATATCAAGATAAACCTTAACATAGTAGTCACTAGCTTATCATAATCAATTAAGCTTTATATAGTCTTTTTTGTTTTATGACACCATCAAAATAAAAGAGAGAGAGATGTCCTTTGCTCGTAGCGCGAGTTCCATTTTTCACAGCTGTCCCATATTTACAAACGTCATTAAGCAATAGGCTACGAGGATCTACCTTTGAATGTTGGGTATTAAAATATATTATATATATATATAAATAAATAAAATAAAGATTCCACTCAACTGAGTTTAAAAGCTGGAGTATAAAGTTTGTAAAAGGATGCCCAAAAGTGGAGCACGAGTTACCATGGAATTTCCGATATTTATTTATATATTTTGATTTTAACTTAAATAGAAAGGTACTGCAATTCCATCTTAAGGGCTCCCTGCGGCAAACCGGGGCGGATAGGTACAGCCCAACTCATTTCAAAACAGACGGTGACCCAGCAAACACAAAAACGTTTTAAAAACGTTATAAATAAGTTATATTTTGGCTTTTGGTTTAGGTAAAAACATTTTAATAACATTAAAAACCCGGGTTATATAAAGGTCATGAAAACGTTTTAAAACGTTTTATATGAAAACACACTACAACAATATTTTTTAAATGTTTTTAAAAATGTTATTGTAAACTATTTTCGCAAACGTTTTTTGCCAAATATTTTGTCAACACTTAAATAACATTATGTTAAAATATTTGCACTCAGCAAACACAGAAATGTTCTTAAAATGTTTGTTTCAAAAGGTTTTAATAACATTTAAATGTCGGGTTATATGAAGGTCATGAAAACGTTTTTAAAACGTTATTGCAAATATTTTGGGCAAACTTTTGTCGCAAAATATTTTTTTCAACCCCAAAATAACATTCTGTTTAGAATCTTATGTATCAAGTTTTCAAACATGTTTTTGAAATGTTATTAAAACGTTTTTATACCCTTTATACAACCCGACATTTAAACGTTTTCTGTAAAACATTTTATAACCTTTTGCGAATTTTGTTTTGTTTTGTTGGGCAGTAGATTATCAAAAAATATTTTTAAATGTTATGAAAACGTTTTATACTCTTGATATACCCTTTATATAACCCGACATTTAAACATTTTCTGACAACATTTTTTAACCTTTTGCGAATGATGTCGAAAACGTTTTGTGTTTGCTGGGGATATACATGTTTAGGTGTGACTCTCTATGTACGCGGGACCGACGGCTTAATGTCCTCTCCGAAGGAGGGAGTATTCTCATGATGCATTTCCTAAAATTTTGACCCAAACATTCCTATTCAGCACCCTCGAAAGTACAAAGAAACACTTTCAAAACTTCTGCCGTGCACTAATTATTTCCACGGGGAATCATTATTCAACCCCTACTAAAGAGTTCATTTTGATCCCGTTAATAAATTTTATTTTAATGAATAAGCTCAGTATATGGCCTCACGTTCATTTTTAACAAATCACGGTTCTTAAATTAATATTTTGGCGTACGTTGTATTTTCAATTATTTCGTTCTTATCTTTTTCGCCAGGATACCCCTGAACAGGTCTTTTCGGTGGGAGCATGGTTAAAATTTGTAAGTATCTCTAAAACTCAAAAACTGTTTGCAAACTAGATTTAGTGTTTTTTGAAATTTTCACGTAACATTTTTAGACAAAGGTGACATCCATGTTGAAATATATCTGCTTACTCCGATCTTTTTATTTCACCTGGCTGTCGTTTCTAAAAAATGACGTCAGCTGCGATATTTGGGTTGAAAATGTAGTTTTTAGGACTTTTTTTACCACAATATCAATATGAAAATAGCTATTACTTTGAAAGTAAAACAAAAACAAAATAAAACAAACTTTATATCTCGATGCAATATTTTGGGGATTTCGTTCAATAGTATCAAAAAGGTTTATATATTACATGGTAAATCATGGTATAAGTTTTAAAATTTAATTAAGATATTTGAAAAAGCAATCATGTAAACTTCATGAAACCAAGGTTTTTTTTACCTTTGACCTATATATAATCTAGTTTAATGTAAGTTTGCAATAGACTAATTTGTCATTTATACGCTACTCAAATAAATTTCAATTTTTGTTTTCGCGGAATCACTGAAAATCTCTTTAATATTTCTCACAGCACCATCTAATGCTTGTTAACCATGCAGCGTATTATAATTGAAGACCGAATTGAAGACTAGTTGAATTGAAGACTAGTTGCGTATGACGTCCTGTCAACCAGTCCAAAATGCTGTGCTGCGCAGGTCAGCAACCAATCACGTCGCGCCTTTGCCCTGACGTCACACGCAAACAAGTCTTTTTTAATTCGGTGTTCAATTATATCTGATACTTTTCAGAAATGGACAGATGAATTTCTTACGTGGAATCCTGACGAATTTGACGGAATTCAAAGGCTCCTGGTTCCTGTCAATGGCATTTGGTCTCCAGATATTACTCTGCATCATAAGTACGAATACACTCAAACGCTGGTATTGTTGCATTGTGTTATGAATAGCGCCATCACCAAACCAAGCATCATCCCCTCCGTTATACAATCATTAAAATTGCCCCTTCCCTAAAAAACCAAAAGGGTATAATTTTATGATGTATTGTTGGTCGAAAAAAAAAAAAATGTAGTTCACAGCATCTTGCGAATGCTAGTGAGCTTTAGCAAAAAATGCATTGCTCAATTCATAGCGAGCGTGTAGAAGAATGCAAATATCACAGATATACTTTTGTAGGTCCTGTGGTTCTTGAGTTATGTTGTAAAGAGTGCTGAAACAACAACACTTTTGTAAAACGTACATAACTCGTTAACAACAATAACTTAATCAGGTTTTCAAAGTATATGATTTGTAGAATGCAAAACACCAAACTGTTATTTTTCAATAATATATTAATTTGGATAATGAAAATCGATTTTTTTTGGCTGCTTCGACCAACAATACCGCGTATACCCTTAAGTTCAGTTTATTTAAGTGTGGAAATTTAAAACCAGGTTATGGTTCAAGGTACATGCTTTGTTCACCTCAGAGTTTAGTAGACACGTCATAAAGCTTATTTCCCTAAACAGGAGCGATTGTGTTTCAATTGTGGCGACACTACCCGAGGAAATGATCTTGTTTGTCATGTTTGTAGGCCTAATTTGCAGTTAGAACTGAATCATAAGAGTAGTACGTCTTTCGAAAAAGACGTTAAGCCGTCGTGATCGCGTCGGTCCAGTACCCCTCATAACTTTATCGTCGCCCGCTTCTTTTGTTATGCATAGTCGCGCTAAAAGTCGATCGATACAAGTTGAAAGCAATATTTTTTTCTTCCGAAATTTCAGTTAAAACATAGTGCTTGGATATACATTTAACCAATAAAACCTGGTGTTAAAATTAGGCATGAAATTGTATCTTTTAGTATAAGTTTTATGATTTTTATAGGCCTTAACTTCGCCCGCGAGCTTTTTTCGGAATTCATTTTTTAGCATTTCATACTTATATAGTTTGCTAAAGAAAGATATTTCCCACCTCAGTAAGGCATATCGTTTGGGTCTATAAACACTCCTCAAAAGAATTAAAGGATCAATTGAATATAATCAGCATTTTTGAAAACATTGGATATGATGATAATATTATTGATAATTGTGCCTAATCTTTCATTACATAACTTGTTCCCTAAGTTGTAAACAAAATTCACTCATTACAAATATCCGCTATCACCCACATCTTGAGGTGAGGGGGGAAAATGAAGGCTAAAATTTTGATTTTGAAGCCATTTTTCAAACGTCACCACGGTCAAGGTCAAGTCACATATTGAGATGGGTTTCTGTATGTGATATGTGTTTGGGTCTATACGTCACATTAGTGGGTATAAGATGCCCTCAATGTATCCCCGGGGTGGGGAATGCCATTAATGTAACCGCACAAAAGATTATCTCCCGGCCCCCTCCTCACTTATCTGAGGGTAGGGGTCATAATTGAGCTCCCTTAATACTGCAACGTAATGCATAAATGAATACTCTATAATGTTCTGTCGTTCTGTACCATTTAATGATCACGATGATCAAAATTCTCGATTCGTCACTCTGCCGAATTCATAACGATATAAAGAAGAGCATTTGTGCAGCGTATTATCTCGCGCATTCGGTTTTTAAAGATTTTGACTTTTACCGCTTGAAAGGGGCGCAGAATCGATCGAAGGGGAGATTGGTAGATTCGGTGCCTTCTAAGACGTCGTCAATGGCGCATGCCACCCTTGTTATAATGATTATAATGAGAGGGCAGTATATCAATGTTGTTTGTCTATAGGGGCGTTTACTTGGGTGGACAAACGATAGGCCTACTAAACAAAACTTGTTCTTATTCAATTTTTCTCACTCTCTTTTTTTAAGTGCCGATGAAGATTTTGAGCAGTATAAACCAGATTCTTTCGCAGCTCTTTCCCCTGATGGGACCGTAATATGGTTTTCGCCAGCAATATACACTGTCGTATGTAGAATGTGGGTGAAATGGTTTCCATTCGATGTCCAAGTTTGTGATATGGTTTTTGGATCTTGGGCTTATCACGGTTTAGAGATCGATCTTTATCCAGAGGAGAGCATAGATGCGTTTACACACAGGTATTTAATTGCGAGTGATAAATGGCTAACAGCAAGCAGTCGCTGGGCGCGGGAAAACAAAGTTCAATGATTGAAAAACCTCATATAATAAGTGGACCCCAGTGACAAAACTTTATAATGTAACGATAAAGATTTCGTTATTTTGTGTGACACGTAAAGAAATGTTCAAACTTAACAGGATTTGCATAGCAAATGATGGTTAAAAGGGAAGCACAGTGTGTTGGGACATGGTCTTCAACCTGACACACAATTTGAATTGAATATTGGGGCCCACTTTGTTACATAATTATGAGATTTTGCATTTGACCTTTGAAATTACATTTATTTATTTATATATTTTATTATTATTATTACTATTATTATTATTATTATTATTATTATTATTATTATTATTATTATTATTATTATTATTATTATTATTATTATTATTATTATTATTATTGTTGTTGTTATTATTATTGTTATTATTATTGCAAAGATTATCATTCATCCCGGTGTTAATAACTATGAAATAATCTGATATACGTTTTGTGAGTGGCAATATTTCACATCCCATCACAGGTCAACGAACTTTTGCCGCTTTAAAATCAGTGGGCCTGATGGTGCATCCGAAATAGAATGTGCAATATTGCCACTCACAAAACGTAAGTCCAGTAGATCAGATTATAAATCAAATTTCCTAATTATTATTATTATTATTATTATTATTATTATTATTATTATTATTATTATTATTATTATTAGTGTTATTATTATTATTATTATTATAAAAAAATTTGTAATTTCAATATCACGTATTGTTCGTCTTTGCTTCTGTCCAATCAGGTACATTGCAAATGGTATTTGGGATATGGTTGACATCCGCTTCAAGAGAGAGGTGGTACACTATCTTTGCTGTCCTGAGCCGTACCCGGAAGTACATTTCACTTTAGTATTCAAACGTAGCCCCGCCTTCTATATCTATTACATGATAGTACCCTGTATATTACTATCTATATTGTCGCTATTGGTATTCTACTTGCCACCTGATTGTGGTGAGAAGCTCACGCTATCCATCACTAATCTACTGGCGTTGGTCGTGTTTCAACAAATGATTGCCGCGAATATGCCACCAACTTCAGAAGACTCGCCGATTATTGGTAAATACTTGATTTTTTAAACTTTGTATCGATTAATGTTGCTCTACCGCTGGTCGACCGCCAATACCATTGACAGAGCCGGTGAATTAACCGCGTTCTATTGTTCCAAACCATTTACCGGTTCTGTCAGAGTCCAGGCGCTTGAATGGCATTTGGGTTATAACGCCATCCGTAATGTGCATAATCTAAAACATTAACATGATCTCAGAAAAAAAAAGTTATATTTGTGACTTTTGAATGCAAACAACAGTTAAGGGCTGGGATATGAACGTTTGGACAGTATTTATTGTGGGAGATTAGAGCACATCAGATATATCGAATTGCATTCTGAATACGAAGAATGTACTTCTGATATCAAATAATTTTGTTTTTTTGAAATTCGTGATATAATACACATTTTATGGCAAATGATTAAAACTTGATATGTTTGATATTTAACAGTCCTCGAAGTAAACTTCTAAGTCTAATGATATGTACTTAAAGTGTATGTAGCGGGGATGAAATAAAGTTTACTTCGAGGACTGTAAAATATTATCAAATTTTAATAATTTGTTATAAAATTTGTATAATATCGCGAATTTCAAAAAATCAGAACTATTTGATATCAGAGGATATTCCTCGTATTCACAATGCAATTCGATGTGTCTGGTGTACTCTCAGCTCCCACAAAAATACGTAAACTATATTAACGTGTACTATAAGCAGTGGCGTACCGTGGTCGCCCCAACCCCGGGGGCTGAAGAACAAACAATTTTGCCGCCCCTTCCTTAACAGCCCGAAAAGGTTGACCCAATTTTTTTCACGGTCGTTTGAAAAAGTGAAGAGCAAAAAAAAAAACATTTTCGTTTTGCCGCCCCGTTCGTTTTGCCGCCCCGTTCGTTTTTGCCGCCCCTGTTTTTTCCGCCCTTCTTCTTCCGCCGCCCCTCGTTTTTGCCGCCCCCTACTTTGACCCCGGGGGGCTGGCGCCCCCACAGCCCCCAATAAAAATACGCGCATGATAAGATCCCTTAAATCAGACCTTAAGTTATAGAAATTTGACTGAAAACAAGCAGAATTGGGTTTATCATTCTGGTGAAACTGCACGGAATTAGCCTAGCACAAAATTATTCTATTTAGGGATTATACAGCTTTATTCCGTAAGTTGCTTGATTCTTCAATGGAGTCTTTACTCATGCATATCTTACACCAATGATACGCCATAACTGGCGGGTTCTCCGTTTATCGCAACAACAACGCTCACGTAAAACTATTTACTTGTTTATCCTTTTTATTCAGGTACTTATTTCTTGTGTATGATAGTCATGGTGTGCGCGTCTGTGATGGCAACTGGCGTCGTAATGCATCTTAGTTCTATATCCCGGCCTGTACCACGATGGGTGAAGTGTGTGTTTCTTGACTTCTTGTCCCGTGTGCTCTGTGTATCACCTGTAAACCTAAACGACTCTCAAGGCACATCCACGCCAAGATCTACCATTCAAAATCCAACTGCCAAAGACGTATACTTATCCAAAGGGGACGATGGTACGGAAGTGGTGAATGATAATAGTGTCACCCAAGGTCCAGTATCGAGATTTAATTCGGAACTTCGAGAAGTGTTAGATACATTACACTTTATAAAAACAGATCTTACCTTTAAGAATGCGTGTAAGTTGGACCATTTGCAATGGCGATGGGTTGCGATAATTTGTGATCGGTTACTGTTGCATATTTTTGTCATTTTTATGGTTGTGTGTACACTTTGGCTCTCACTTGCGATTGTTTTAGGAAGCGAAGAAGCATATGATGAAGTAAAACGTGATCTGGATACAAACTGGTATAATTGGAGACAGAGATAAACATACTAGTTTGCGTCTGACGTCATCTGTCAATCAAACTCGAGCACGGCTTGTTTGCAAGTGCCGTGATGATGATGAGTTGCTGAACGCGACAGTAAAACCGGGCGCCTTATTGTTAATTTTGCACCTTCACACACACAAACCATCTCAAAAGTTAGGTCTTTATAGTAGGAAACTTTCTTTCCCGGAGGCACCATGTCAACAATGCCTAGTAAAGTAGCTTTTTGCCTTGTAAAAGTACGTCGCAATTTTCTGATATTTTTTTTCTCCGATCGGCACAAGATAAATCGGCCTTCTTTTTACGCGCTATTAACCAATTAAGGATCATAGGGAATTTGATTGACATTGACGTCAGACGCAACGTAGTCTTTTTATCTCTCTCTTCAATTATAGACCATAAGATATTACACTTCTCACAATGCATTTCTTCCATTTCAATTGTATGTAGCTGATTAGGAAGGCTATCTAGTACAACATGGGTTGATAGTGACAAAAAGTAACTCAATGGTTAGAGCACACCAAGGTCTAGCAAAATATGTTTATTTTTTGACCATCTACCAATGTTTAGGCAGTCCATTCTCAACGTGAAAAGAAAGGAACAAGTACAAAGTAATGCGAGTGTCACTTCATGAAGTGAAGTGTGGAGCTTTATCATGCTGTAAAGGATTCTTGGAAGGGTAATGTATCGTCACTGCTGGTAGACATTAAAGGTCCACCGTAGTTGGCCTGGTCAACTGGCAGGTTTATACAGGAACTAAATACCAACAATTACTAACTTCTAGAGGTGTAAGTATACCAAAAACATCGGTTCCGTTAATGTTGCAAGACGAAAATGCTGATTTAAATATTACTAAAATAAACACCACCATGTACTACATGGTGTACTTGTTTCGTAAATATGACCTGCTACCACAAAATTAGTATAAAGTCACAAGTTGGTAGTTTCGAAACCCACTGGCTACTGCGTTGATGACCTTTGCTTCTTACGCACCTGTTCAAGCCATTAGTTTGTATGTATGTCCTTTCAGAATGAGGGCACAATGGGCCATTCTCGAAGGACATACTACTGGCTTGTTTAGGTACGCGGCAAGCAAAGAACATCAAAACAGTCACCCAGAATGCCTCGAAACTACCAACTTGCGACTTTATTCTAATTTCGTGGTAGCAGGTCACATATTTTCATTACGTTTCAGATCCCTTAAATTTTTTGAGCAATTATTCTTCTTGACATCTTTACTTCCCAGGGATTTTTTTTCTTTCTCCCGTAATGACCAAAACCAGTTTGTCTTACAACCAAGGGCGTAGGTCTAAATAAGTTACATCAGATGACCGTGTTCAGATCCCGAGTGTCCACACGCCACAATTAAAGCCGGGAATCCTCGAGTTTTACAATGTCTCAAGACGTCAGTTCTGGAATTACAACCGGAAGCTTACTGTGACCCATCTAGTGGCGCAACGAATTGTATTTATCCTTCACGTGGCGGTAGCACTCGAATACCACTCGAGGATGACTCGACGAAATCGTAAAATCCCATTAATTTGGAGGCAACCTTCACAGTTCACACGGCATCCCCCACGTTTTGCTCGAGAACCGCGTTGCTTAAGTGTCTCAGGTGACCTCTGCCTGGGGCATTTGGTTATTAAATGTTGACAGCTGGTAAGGGGCTATTAGAGGGGTATTGCTAGAAGCAATTTGTTGCCATAATGTGGTTAGATACCGCAAGTTTTTACCGCATTTTAATGATTCTAGCGCAATAGTTTTATGCAAAAGGTTTATTGTACATAAAATTTTACGGAGGAGGTCAGACAACTTTGCTGCCGGATGAGTACAAAACAAATTTAAGAGTGGATGTATCTTATGTCAAAAACAGAATAACTCTGCTATACCCTGCGCACGAAGTACACTACGCAAAAAAAGTTTCTTTATGGTTAGGAAATTTACCCACTATTAAAATCTAGCGACTAATTCTGTACGTTTGCTAAATAATCGCATGCGGGTGATTGTCCTGCGCATTTTGACACCTCAATCACTACACTACGACACTCCTGAGAAAAGATATGAATGTTTAAGTAACACGAGGTCGAAAAATAAAAATTGCAAAAAGGCCTATTCAAGTTTTCAGCATAAAAGAACACAAAAAACATGCAGATAAATTTTTTTGTTTACTTGCTGAGCACATTTCAGACATCATACTGCCGCTTTCAACATCAATTGAGCTTAATCTCTTTTTCTTTTAGTACTTTGTGTGTCCACCGTTGGCTTCCCTTACAGCAGCCACGCGGCGTCTCATGCTCCTAATGAGGCGTCGAATGTTACCTTGCTCAATCCCGTTCCACTCATTGATAACGATGCGACGCAATCCCACCAGAGTTGTATCTGCCTTTATCTTTTTTACTTGTCTCTTGAGCTGATCCCAAAGGTTCTCCAACGGGTTAAGATCAGGGCTTCTGGAGGACCACTCAAGTGTCTCAATTCCTTCTGTTTTGGTAACATATTGAACGTACAGTATCTTCCAAACTGCTGTAATCATGACCTGTTTTGAATCCCTTTTCCAAACCCATCTCTCAAAACGTGAATGTCTTAGTATACCCACTCACCTTTGTTTTTGATCATTCATCTGCACAATAAGCAAAGGATTATCCAACATGCATCAAGGAAAATGCTTTAAATTCAAATTGAAAAGGCGGGAATAATGAAACCGCCTTCGATCAGTAAATCAGCTCTAAAACCATTGAATAGGCTTCTTTGCAATTTTTATTTTCGACCTCGTGTTACTTAAACATTCATATCTTTTCTCAGGAGTGTCGTAGGGTAGTGATTGAGGTGTCAAAATGCGCAGAACAATCCCCCGCATGCGATTATATAGCAAACGTACAAAATTAGTTGCTAGATTTTAATTGTGGGTAAATTTCCTAACCATAAAGACATTTTTTTGCGTAGTTTATAACCCTTTCCCTAACCATAACCATAACCCTAACCTAACACAGGGTGCGCAGGGTAAACCAGAATTGTACCTCAAAAACAAACGTTCAATTACAAACAAGTAAACAAAAACGATCTTGCAGCAACGCAGTAAGATTTTTAAGATATTGTGCACTTGAAAGCTGAAATAGATAACAAACTAAAAAGTTCAGTCTGGAAAGAAAATAAGTTTTAAACAAATAAATAAAAACATTCATAAAAACCTTTACAATAAAGCACATTAATAAGGCACATTATAGATTACAAGTTTTTTTCATTATACGCAACATAATATATGATTGTGTTATACCTTTATTTGTTATATATGAGTTTTTTAAATATTTTGAAATGTAATAAATATACTTTTTTTTGTAATAGTGTATAATTTAAATCATTGTGTTTTATCTGTCCATAAATCTGGCAATAATTGTAATGTGTTCCAATATTATTACCGGATGCTTTTATTTTGTTATAAACCTAACATTACACACCGGAAGCGCAAATTTAAAACAAACCCATAATATCATACCAGTAAATTGCAGTTCGTTCCAGTTTTGTCTACTAGCCATTTTATATGCCCTCATAGTTTTTGGCTGGAAAATATCATGCAGGGGCCTCCAATCACTTCGAAACTACACAAATTAGTTTGCCCTATCTGTGATATACGGTTCTTGAGCTATAAGCCAAAAGGTCAAAGGTCAAATGTTGGGCTCCGTGGAGGTAAACACTAAAACATTGTCTGATTTTAACCAAAATGGTCTCAAAGTGTTCGTCTTACAAACATAACTCATTTAACATGTTTAAAGAATAGTTTGTCATGTTTAGGATGTTTATTTACATAGGTAACATCAAATATATGTCATGGTTAATAAGTGTGCAAAGGTCATCGATCTCTCTTACCCTGCTACCTAGGTAACGAACCATCCCAGATATGGCAAACTGTTCTTAATTTGGAGTGTCTTTCAAGGACGAACAAATTAAGACCTTTTTTATAGATATCGGAGCATTTTTGTGTACTTGACCCATGTGGAGCCCAAATATGACCTTGCTTATAACGTCAAAATGAATAGCAATATTCTAACTATGATCTCAAAAAAAAAATGATACAAAAGCGGCGACATCGAACAGTCTGATTAGAAGGAGTGCGCATGATGTAGCTCATTGGTACGGCATGGTGACAAAATAATTCGTTTCTTTGTTACCATTGAATCGAACGCAATATGCACTGACATGTATGATAACCAATTGTACTACACGTAACTTCGAAATTTTGTGATTCCAGTGTGTATTTTTGGAGTTTAAACAAAAAAAAGGTACCCGGTATTTTCATTCGGACACACTGTACTGCGTTGTAGAAAAACCACTTCAAAGATAACTTTTTGTTTCAAATTGTAGTTGCCTTATATGCGAAAGGACTGTCTTTCTATGTTAGTTTATATCGTATTCATTATTAAAAACTAGATTTTTGAGATTTAGTGCTTGATACATTTTTGAACTGTGGTTGCATCCCGGTTCTATTCACATATCTTCTTTACGTGGTCATTGAGTCATCGAAAAGAATAAGTGCTATTTTCAATACGCTTGGCGAATTAAGAAATGATGTGCTCCAAAATCCTCCACTTATTTTTCTTCTTTAGGTTATAAAAGTCACAACTAGGGTTTCTGTAAAAGAAAAAGATATCAACTGAATTTAAAGAAGTCAAGATACTACTCTACCACGTTAGTGGGCGAAGGAGTTGGGGTGATTGATCCGTATGGAACCACTCTCAGAAACCATCTTTCCATAGGTATATGCGTGTGAAACGTGTGAAATGCCACTAGGGAAAATGTTCAAATTTGCAAAAAACGGCAAATATTACACACATTTACGCAAAATTGATAAAATGTACGTTCATTTAACGTTGGCAAATTACATTGAATTATGTACAATTTTGTGTAACTTAGTGAATATTTAGCGAATCATTGATAACTTTGCTCAACGGGTTTAAGCAACTAAACATCTCAAAAAGTAATTACCACCACCCCCCTTAAATAATGACAATTATTCAAAAACTGGTGTGGTATTACAAATATGTAAAATGCGTTGGAAGCAGAATTTATTTCTGCGCATTTTGACACCTCATTTGATATGATAGCTCAGAAAACAATAAAACACCGGTCAATTTAATGTAGTGAGATCCAGATTTAAAAGTTGCACTTACAACAATACAAAAACACTCAGATATCATTACACAGATTTCATTCCATACTTAATACAAATCAATAGATTTTACTGCAACTATCAAATCTTGGGTTACATTGATTTAAATGCACGCTGTGACGTGAATATTTAAACAATTGCTACAAATGAGGTGTCAAAATACGAAGAAATAAATTCTGCTTCCAACGCATTTTACAGAATTGTAATACAATAGCCCGTTTTTGAATAATGGCCATTATTTAAGGGGGTTATTACTTTTTTTTGGAGATGTTTATATTGAACTCATTGGGTTTGTAAATCAGAAGTAATTTGGCCTTTGACCACGATTGCGCATTGCGTGAATACATAACAAATTACATCATCATAACGTAATACAAATACATAATAAACTAACATAATCTTACCCGTATTTATTATTTACAAATGGCTACTGATGCTTCCATTTTATTTGTTACTGATCCGACAATAAATATTTTGGAAATCAAGTGTATTTTATCATAAACCCTGACACATACAAAGAAAAAATCATTTATAGAAAGATTTTAACTCTTAATCTCAATACAAAAATCTTCACCTCCGTAATTTTTAGCTGTTACTACTACAGCCTTCGCCAGCGGAATGACCCGATCAAACACACTTGAAATCTTTCTACACATGCTATATGGATTACCAAAAGAGATGAACTTTCATGTAAACAATATCATTCTTATCTGGTAATTCAACTTTCATAATTATACTTTTTTGGAGAGCTTCATTTCACTTCGGGGTAACCTACCTCACACGTAGTTGAATCTACAACAGCCTGAACATCTTCATCCGTCAAATGGCGTTCGTGTCGATGAAAGTTGCAGAGCCCTGCGCTCAATGTCTCCGCATTCGAATTATATGTAGCTGTATAATGGAATATGAGATCATCCAAGAAATTCATGTAAACATTTCGGTGGTGGTGGGGGCACTCGACTTTTGAAGTAAGGGTTTGTGGACAGAGATTTCAAACTAGAGACTTTCAGTAAGAGATTTGACGCCAAAAAGGGTGTCTTTGGGCGACACATCACTAAAATGGGGGTGATGCAGTGAGATCTGGGCAAATATTGTTAAAATTGTCTAAATTTAGAGCAATTTTTGAGAAAACGAGAACAGGGAAAAGTTTAAAATTTGAAAAAAGCTTAAAATTTGTTCAGAAATGTCTAAAAAGGGCCCATTTAGTGACAGCACTATCGACTCATATTACAATGGATGGCAAATCATTACAAATGATCAAATCGGAAGAAAGGTATTATGGGAAGTAAAAGATATCTTCTCTGGAAATGGGCCACATATTCACATTTTATAACTTACCGTCAAGATAATAAACATTGTTAACGTATAAGTTTTCCAATCCGCACAATGATCCAGAGTTTCGGTTTGCATACAGGGTCATTGATTTATCTTGCAGATCACGCGGTCCGTTGAATACCTTCCATACGTTCAGTAGGTAGTCATTTCCGTCATTGGTCAGGCCTGTAACTTTGACCTTTAAAACTGAAGAAAAGCATAATAATGCATTGTACATCTCAAGCATGTAAGTAGGATAGATACAGATGAGTTGACCTTTGAATCTCAGACCTGGAATGAGTCCTATCGCATCGCATTTTGCACCTCAAAATATGCTTACTGCAATCTACTGTAAAAATGGGGTTGAAATTGCAATTCAGCTTTCTCACCTATACTGCTGCCTCGTTAAACCGCGTAAACGTAAATTAATTGTAAAACCCGAAATAATTGGTATCAACAAATCAAAGATTTGATCTCGTGCGCTAAGTTGTAATGTTTGAATATTTCATGTTCTAATGTATGATGCGTAAGCCTCTTCCCTTGTTTGTATGATTATATTAGGCTGGTGGGTAAGCATCATTAATTGATCTTGTGCACTGATGTGTTGTGTGTTGTTTGTACTTTTTACTCTGACTGCTCATTATCCATAAGTACCAGACTTGAGCTATGTTTAGGGATAGTCCGTGTAGCTCAGTGGTTAGAGCAATCGCCCGACAAGCGCCAGGTCTGTGGTTCATGTCCCCGCACAGGCAGGTATGTTCAGAGTTTTTTTCTGGTTTATCTGTCTATGCATGTTATGTTCCAGTGTAATTTCATGTTAAATTGTGCTAGTGTGTGAAGCGTGGTTCTTCTTTCCCCTGTAATACGGGTACCCATACGTTTCCACTTTTTAATACGTTTTTTTAACTGTTTAAAAATGTCGATATCGACATCGAAAACTGAAATCTAATCATGCTAATTGAACTTTACGTTAATGTAACCTGGCACACCGGCATCGCCTGGTAAATAATTACATTATACAGCAGAGAAACTAAAATCAATACCCGGGATCTATACGCTATGCACGATTTGATTTTCAGACGATAAATCTTTGGATATCGGGGTAGAAAATGATGAATATCTCCCGTCATTTTTGGTTTCTAAAGAACCCAATTGTAAGGCTTGTACTGAATATATGTGTTGAAAGAATATGATATTCGTTAGCATGGTTAGCTTGCGTATTGAGAAAGAACCGTGCGTTTTGAACTCAAAACTGACAAAAGTCTGATTTTATATGTACCGAACAAAAAAAAGACATCTGCCCTCATTCGTAAGCACTCGGGTCACGGAAGATACACGGTACTATTATTAGCGCAGCGTAGGTCACTGGCGGAGGCAGTCTAAAAGCAGACGACGTCATGACGTATGCCATGCTCACTGACATCTAGAGGTCAGTCACCAGGCTATTGTCAATAGCCTTAGTCGGATGTCCCTCGGCCCAGTATGCGTCTCAAAACTATTAAACAGGTCGGAACAAAATGGCCATGCGTGGCTGTGGATTCAACCTACCATCATGGCGATTTCTGCCATGAAGATATCGGGGCGATGACATTGTGCCTGGTCCCACACAAAGAGCGTAAAGTTCCAAGTTGGTAGTTTCGAGATATCCTGGCTGCTGAGTTGATATTCTTTGTTTAATGCACACATGTATGTACAAACCAGTAGTATGTCCTTTGTGAATGACCTATTGTGCATATTGTGCCCCATTCACAAAGGACATACTTCTGGCATATAAAAATTCCCCATTCACAAAGACATACTTCTGGCATGCGCAGTTGCGCGTCAAATAAAGAACGTCAACTCACCAGCCTGGGGTCTCGAAACTACCAACTTGCTATTTTACGCTCATTTCGAGGGAACAAGTCACAAATAATGACGTTGTGAAGTGCCAATTTAGAATTTATACATATCGTTTGCCTAGCCAATATTACTTTATCATTACTTTTGATAGCATTTCGTTGATACTTCTGATTATGATATAAATAAGTAATCCCAACCATTTTAAATCTCGCCCCTCAATCTCATGAGAAGGAATTACACACAACTTTGTGGTGCATTTTTGCACCTTAAGACAACTTTTCTAGTTCCAGGCTGCCTAAGTCACATGTTTACATTAAAAACGCTACACAAACAAACTTAAACATAGCAATAATAAATAAATTTAACGATATTATTTTTTTAAACAAGATACATGAACTTAAATCCAAAACGAGGCTAAGTCACATTGAAATGAAATGAGGACGCATGATTCATTCTTGCATTACTGCGACTCTTTTAAAAAGGGTTTTGTTTTTGAAAAATTGGTTCGATTTACCATTTTCAAAATACTGCTAATCTAAAAAGGAGATCAAGTTTACTATTATTGGACGTGACCTCCTTGTTAGGTTTTAGACACTAAAAATGATCCTTATCACTACCAGCTTTGAGATGCACTATGATTTGGAGGCTTAAAATGTTTAGGTGGCTACTTGCAGCAAATTTGAGGAAAAGGTTTGTCAAAATCAAGCGTAGCTTTAACCGCTTTTCTTCAATTAACGAATTACTGGGTGTCCCAAAAAAAAGAGGCCCCACATTGCGCCTTCTTTTTCTCCTATTTCTGAAACGTTGATCAAATATATTTTGGTATGTAAAGAAACCCTAAATCGTTAGCTTTAATAAACCAAAACAATTCTTTCAATCGGCTCACAATTATATTAAGATATGCCCTCTTTAAGAAATGTACCCGTTTTTCACTCTGTCCACGGATGAGGTTTGTAACATCAAAGATTTAAACGAAACACACGGTTAATGACATGGATAGATAATAGCATCAGTCTTGGGAAAGCATTCACTATAAGCGAGGATCACCAGCTAGCTTCGTACATCTTCGCAACCCCGTATTACTGCTGCATTCGCAAGTATCCGGCGCACAAGGCCTTAAGGATGGTTCAATGAGAACTAGGGCTGAAACCTGTATTCGTCACGGAGGCAACCAGGTAGAGGGCAGAGCAGCACAGTAAACTCACTTCAAAAGAACCAAAGACAAACTAAACAGCCCTTTTCAGGGCTACCTTTTATTCAAAAAGAGAAATGACTTATGTTGTCAATAAAAGAAAGCAAGAAACGAGAAAAACATAAGTAATTGCAAGTATAGCAAAAGAAGTCCCATCCCACATCAATTTTGCCCAAATTAATGACACTTAACAAAATCCATAGCCCATAAGCCCACCGGTAAAGCCCATTCCCTTAAATAAAGTTGTTATTTTATAAAGTTATCATCGAGGAATGTTTTATATTCATGCATGGTATATGCACTTTTCAATCTTTGCAGTAGCCAAACCTCCTCAGTGGACAGAGTGAAAAACGGATACATTTCTTTAAAAGGATTATCTTCAAAAGTTATGAGCCGATTGAAATAATTGTTTTGGTTTATTAAAGCTAATGATTGTAGGTTTCTTTACATACCAAAATATATTTGATCAACTTTTCAGAAATAGGAGAAAAGGAGGGCGCAATGTGGGGCCTCTTTTTTTTGGACACCCTGTATAATCGAACTAGTGAAAAAAGAAAGAAACCAATGAATTTAATGAATGCATAAATAATCAATAAAATCTCAATACTTACATACGGCATTGTTGCGGCATAAAGAACCTTCAATAGTTGGTCTCCTGCATGAGCACCCATAGACCGTAGATGGGAGGACAACAAACGCAAGCACAAGACAAAGGTAACGTACTGATATCATCTTCAAGGTTGTACCCTAAAACAAAAGATACACATAAATATCAACACTTTTATTTTTTGTCCTTTGCACAGCATCTTATATTGTAAGAGATGGCAGTTCATGAGTTAGGTTGTAATTCTCTCTACCACCATTGTGTGTGACTGCTGCGGCTTAGCTAGGGTTGTGGCGCCCGGGTGAACATGGTGAACGGATACAGAATGGTGCCCACACCCACATTCCTTAAACAGTTTCGCGTTGGATTTCAGTCTTAAAATGGTCTTTTACATGATTCAAGTGATTATTTATGTTGAAATGCACGTAAAGGGTGCGAAAAATTGGAAGGGGCGATTTGGCGCCTCCAAGACGACGATTCAGCGCTTTCAGCAGTATATAGGAACTACGCAGTGATTTCATCTTCAAGGTTGTACCCTACAACAAAAGATACACATAAAAGATCAACACTTTTACTTTTTGTCCTTTGCACAGCATCTTATATTATTATTGTAAGATATGGCATGGCAGTTCATGAGTTAGGTTGTAATTCCCTCTACAACCATTGTGTGTGACTCAGGGATCTACACGAAGGGATAAGCATCCTAGACTGCTGCCCTAATTCGGAATATGTATCCTAGGTCTAGACAATAGGCGGATTAGCGGCCACTTTGTCTTCGACATGATTTTATTCACGTGTCCTTATACTTTAGTACACAAATATATAAGTTAACAGGTTTACAATATTAAAATTATATTTTGAATATACAATATATTCTGTAGTAAATCGATCAAATGACGGTGATTGTTCAAGTATTATATGCTTGATAAAATTAAACTGTCTGACCAGCTAGCATTCTCCTCCGCCGTCAGTGTGATTCCAGACACTCCACGTACCGTATTGCGAAGGTGGAGGAGACTAAAGCTGTATTGACGAACACGCATGCGTTAAAAAATATGTAGCCTAGGTCGAACAATAGCGTGACGTTGTTTCCGGCATTGTTCCTATGCACTTTCACCCTCCTGGTGACTGCTGTGGCTTAGCTAGGGTTGTGGCGCCCGGGTGAACATGGTGAACGGACACAGAATGGTGTCCACACCCACATTCCTCATACAGTTTCGCGTTGGATGTCAGTCTTAAAATGGTCTTTTACATTATTCAAGTGATTATTTATGTTGAAATGCACGTAAAGGGTGCGAAAAATTGGAAGGGGCGATTTGGCGCCTCTAAGACGACGATTCAGCGCTCCCTTAAGACGGCTGCCAGGTGATGTGCCCCTGTGTCTCCCTGCTACGCCACTGCATTGTAGTTAGACTGCGAAACCCAGTCTCTAATGATAATCCGTTATTCATCTGTTGGCCATTACATGGCAGTATCTAGACTACGGAACTCAATCCTCAATGATAGTCAGTCATTTATCTTTTGTTCGTTATTTGACTATCATGGGCAGTATCATGGAAATGTTTACTTGACGTATAATTTAGCCATTAGTTTTAACCAAACTTAGCCACAACCTATTTACACAAATTACAAATCTGCACAAACACTAGATCGAGATACTCAACCTGAAATTAGAGCTTTACATTTACCATCTGACAATTTCTTACTGCTTTTCAACTAGCGCACTCAGCTCGAGATACTCTATCTAAAATACAGGCAGGCGGTGGACACTGAACAATTTGCATGGCAAAATGACCGTCTCCTCCGCAGCCAATTTGGTTCCGCTCCATCAAGCTGTCCACGGAGGAGACTACCCTCCTTTGTGTTTGTTCATTAGTGGAATCCGTAATGACCTAGGCTACGCTCTCTGCTAGAGTCCGACGCTGCATTGTACTAGAAATGCCTTTTCAGTGAAATCGATAGAGCCAACCGGGAACACGCATTTATTATAGCATTAAATTAGTATTCCCTTGTGGCCCCCGTGAAGTGGAAAACATTAATTCTTTCAATAAAAAGAAATGACTGTCGCGATAGATTGCAATCATGCTTTTATTGAATGTATTTGAGTAGTCCGCCATATTTACGGGATGATACGTCATATGCACAACGTCTATTGCATAGTCTATTCATAGCTTCAGCAACTGAGCGCGACTTCGATGTCCATTATTTCTATTCATCATGTTCCTTCAAGTGTTAGAGAATTTAACCGCTAGCATACAGCTACATCAGAAATCATGCAAGGAGCACAATAAGAGGCCCTGCATGCTTATATCGACTGGCTCCAAACAAAGGATTTGAACTCGTGTACTAACACCGCACAGTGTCGACTTCCTATTCGATAAATATAAATTTAATACTCCGTTGGTGAGCGACGGGCGACTGGTATTTCACCGAACGCAAGAAAAGGAGTTCTATCTGATTGGCTAGCAATCGATCGCTTAGGTCGCTTAGTAGTCAACTACAAACTCAAAACTGAGCATCGTATTCAATTCGATTGAAATCGATATTCTATTATTGCCGTAGATAAAGAGAGTGATAGTGTGTCAATAATGTGCATTGTATTGCAGCTGGATTTTACATGCATTCTTTTATATAATTTTTTCTCAAAGAGTTGAATATGATCAAAATTTTTACTCAGGATTTCAAATTTTTACCCGCAAATTGCAGTTAAACATATCCACAGCAAAATACCGGTCCTCACTAATTAGTGTATTTAATTTCCAGTTAGTGTATTTAAGATAAAACCTGACAACAAATAAAATTTTCTTGCAATAGAAATATCATATGGGATACTGATATGGTAGGCCGCAACCGCCACAACGTGGAGCTGCTACGCGTGTTAGAGTTTTTCATTACTCGGAGGTAAAACTGACTAATTAAGTACGACTTACTCATTACGTGAAGCGAATTTATTCATTAAGAATTTGCCAGACGAGCGTCACGTAGTTGCAAGATATCCTCGGTCACGAAAGTTATGATTCAAAAAGTAGTTTATGAAAAGTACGAACTGACTTATTATTAAGATGGACATGTACTCATAAGAAACTCATACAGTATTGTACATAACTATATAGCTAGGCAGAGTGGTGGTAAACTATGCACACAGTGTATCGCCGGGAGCTAATTTGTATAACTTGCGCGGTGTCCCTGCGGAATTCGACCTTCAGCAAACTGCAAACCAGTTCGGATTTACTTTATATACTAGTAGTAGGCCATACATACTGTAGTTACTGTCCATTTTCCTATACACAATACTCAGTGCGCTCACCATTGACGCGTGACCTCTACAAATAGTGTATGTTAGAAGTATAGGCCATTGCCTAGTTGACGTCACTACTGTGTAAAAAATAACCGGGCAATATTTAAAGTATTCTCTGAAATTCTAGAAAATATAGTTTTGTAACATGTCCTAAATTTTTAGCTAATTTAGGTGTTTGGAAATATTGGTACTTTTGTACCAAAAAATATGAAGAAATTATTTCTAAACCGTGTTAAGTCATTAAGCTTCTCATTTTCAAGAACGCTGGTTAACAATTAGCAGACTATTGTCTCATTTCGTAAACAAAAGCCCACAGTATTGTTACCTTGCGTTCGCTTTATAATCGTTCACCCAACTGAAACTATAATACCAGCTCATTGCACAGGTAAAACAGACACAAGTGCAGTGTGTATTTAACCAGAGAAGATCTGATGTAACATAGTTGAGCCGTTTTCATTGAGTGTTATCTTGGTTTAATAGCTTTTAATAGGGTTTAAGTCCTTCAAAGGTCGTGGTGAGTTCTACTGTAGACATGACTGCATCATGATTATTTTTAAGTCAACAACATTCAACAATATGATCACCGTGATAGTATGAGAGTATCAGTACCGTGGGTGTCAGTGATCCTGGCCTGACACAGTAGACAAACAAACAAACAAACACGCCACACACATTACACATGCATGCAAGGTAACATTGACTATAGGCCTACACTAATCAAACAATGGTATTGATCCTGTACAACTGGTCGTGGTTTATTTACAATCGATTCATTTAAAATCCCCATAGTAAACATTAATTTTGGCAAGAGTTTTCTCTCTCTGGAACGAGGATGCATCCACTGGCTCCGCGTAATGAAAAGATCTAACATGATTGGTCAATTTAGCTCCGCGAAGCGAAAAGTAAGCTACGCGTAGCAGCTCCACGTTGTGGCGGTTACGGCCAGCCATATATTGATCATGCGAAAATCGTAAAACATAGAATAGAAACAATGTGGCAGGCGCTCAAAATCTCAAATTGTATGCTTAGCCTGAGTTGCACGGCCTATCTCGAATAAAATCACCATGCGTAGTTGTTGAAAAACGTGAGGATTCATCGTACTATCACGGCATTTTTTAACACGAAGATATAGGGATGATGACGGTGTGCACCGTAACCATGGCGCAGTGCAGTCCATTCAATCAAATGTCGTCATCAACCTATTTGATCATAGTGTATTTGTTATGTGTAGGAGATGAACTATATGCGGTAGATTGCAACCATGCTTTTGTTGAATGCATTTGAGAAGTCCGCCATATTTACGATATGATACATCATATGCACAAACTCTCTATATATTAGCATTGCGTGAGTGTGCAGCAGAATTACTGAAATAACTTAAGTTACAACGGATTTTCTGCAGAATAACACTTTATGCGTGTTTATAGTGGCTGTATACGGACAGATTATACTGCAATAACAGTTGATTTCGCAGTTCGTCTACGCTATTACGCTAAACACCGGATAATCTGGATCCAGTTTATCCGATATTTAGCGTATGTATACAGACTATAATAAACACGCTCGTATAGCTGCAGAGAACCTACTTTCACAACCAAAGCCAAAGCCAAACAGACACTGTATTGTATGCCTACTTTTACTGTAGTGAATGCACAATTCGCCGTAGAAGTAGTGATATAACAAGATTAATTACCGTAGCTATGGGTACACTATTTTTAATGTATTGAACTTCACTGGACGAGCGACGCCGTACAATGATAAAGACCTGGATAGTAATTCTAGAGCATTTTCGCATCATGCTGATCACCCTCACCTGTGTCTTTGAAAAGAGCGGCATCGTAGTCAATCTATCATTGCACACATACACAGGTGATTAGTTCACCCAGGAGGGTGAAAGTGCATAGGAACAATGCCGGGAACTACGTCACGCTATTGTTCGACTAAGGCTACATCATTTTTAACGCATGCGTGTTCGTCAATACAGCTTTAGTCTCCTCCACCTTCGCAACACGGTACGTGGAGTGACTGGAATCACGCTGACGGCGGAGGAGAATACTAACTGGTCAGACAATTTAATTCTATCAAGCATATAATACCTGAACGATCACCGTCATTTGATCGATTTACTACAGAATATATTGTATACACAAAATATAATTTCAGGACACGTGAATAAAATCATGTAGAAGACAAAATGGCCGCTAATCCGCCTATTGTCTAGACTTAGACTACATCTTCCGGTTTGTTATGTAATACTAGGATGCCTATCCCTTTGTATCGATCCCTGGTGCACCCTGCTTATAGTGCTGCGCGATATATGCAAAAATAGTTTAAACACATTGCTATGGTCATTAATCCTGTTACATCACTACTTCAGTGATATAGCGAGACATGTGAAGATTAATAACCACATTGATTGGCGTTGAACATGTTGAATGAATGAAAATAAGGACTAACCTATTTCTAAATAGCGATAAAGTTGAGTTACAAACAAAGGCACAATCAATACGTAGGCCTATTCACCGCGTTGGTTGTACTGCTACCAGTGGTGACTAGATATGGCACTTGCTCCAGAAGAATTGAGTTCTTATTTGTTAATGTGCTCCTTATATAATGGTTTGGCGGGTGTTGGGTTCCTTTCAATATGATTGGTTGCTTTAACGGATCATTGGACCAAAATATTAGTTATATCTTTTTACAATGGAGTGAAAATTAATAGGGCTAAGCCACATGTGCTTATTTTCTTTCATGACAGGGTTGCCTTAAGCGCTCCACAGACTCCGACTATTGTACGTACAATATTGTATGCAACATATCTACGTTATTTAATCTACTGTCATTCTATTTCCAGTAATGTTTAAGTTCTAACGAATGTTTGATGACGAAAAATCGATAATATGTTACATATAATATCTAGTAGAAATATATTATCGATTTTACGTCATCAAACATTCGTTAGAACTTAAACATTACTGGAAATAGAATGGCAATAGATTAAACAACGTAGATATGTTGCATACAGTATTTTACGTACAATAAAAAGTCTGAATACTGCTTTAGATGTACATATGTGATGCGATCAAGCAAAACCAGTCGGAACTCGGAAATATTGATTTTGAGATATAGCCAAACAAAGCAAATATTTCCTTTTGTTTCCTATTGTTTTGGAAACTCTGTAATTCCTCATATCTTTGGAACTGATTGTTCATTTTCGATGGTGTTTCTTCAAAATCCAGCTTTATAAATGCTTATTTCTATACTATAAGAAACTGAAAATTTAATATTTCCGAGTTCCGACTGATTTTGCTTGATCGAATCACATATATATGTCACCTATAATTAAAGACCGAATTAAAAAGACTAGTTTGCGTCTGACGTCATGACAAAGGCGCGCCGTGATTGGTTGCTGACCTGCACAGTATGGCATTTTTGGTCTGGTTGACAGGACGTCATACGCAAACTAGTCTTTTTAATTCGGTCTTCAATTATAGTCTATCTACGCTGCCGTTTATTTTAGTAAAAGTATAGCTTCTGCCATTCCAACTATAGCTTCTGCCATTTAAATGTGTTACTATGACCCTTTGAATGAAAAAGAAGCGGATTCAAACCTATTGAAAAATTTCGTTTTGTTGTTAGAATGCCTAGTCATCATTGGTCATCCTCGACCATTCATGTAGAGATGGTATACACTACCTTCTCATAGTGTTCAGCTTTTACTTGCATATTTTTACATTTAAAGGATCACTATGACATTAATTTTGAGGCTATTTTACAGACATGAAATTACATAAATCGCAGAACATAGCTGAGCGTATTTCCTTTTATTATTTCGATTTGAATTATTATCTTATGATTAAGGTGGGTAATAACTGTTTGTGATGTGATTAGCCCGAGGGAGGAAGACTCTGATACACAACTACTGCTCACCGTGCTCGACGGCTTTGGAAAACATTGCGGACACATGGGACCTCTATGTGGTGCAATACATGTAAAATCTACCCTTAAATGACGTATAGCTACAATAAGTGGTATTTCCAATGTCTACCACAGAAAAAGGTACATGGAAATAATGAGAAGACCAAAAAATACCACATTTGTTACACAAGACATTAATTTAGGCAGATTCTATCCTTGCATTTTCTAATACACACACAGGGGAGCAGCGTGGCACACTGGCTAAGGTCTTTGCCTTTGGTGCGAGAGGTCCCGGTTCGATTCCCCGCAGGACCTAAAAATAAAAAAGAAAAAAGAAAAAAAAAGAAATAAAAGAAATATCCGCTCTCCCCGTGGTTCATCTGGTAATGGCGGGGCAGATGATCCACGATAAAAAAAGACCTCGTTTACAGGCGGTTCCGATCAGGGTAACGCCCGATTGTCGGCTACACTTGCCTGTCCTGTAAAAATACCCCGACCAGCTATCTACGGCGACCCCCTTCGTTCACCAGGTCAGCGTTATCTCCTAGATTTCAGCTGTTAATGCCTAGATATGCCCGACATAAAAAAAACTAACCCTAACATCTAGGCAATTAGCTGTTCAAGTAACCCAAATATGCGATGTTTTCTCAAAAGCAGCCATTTTGACAAATACGGCGACATCGTCGTTTGAAAATTACACTACTTTGACCTACTTTTTGTAGTGACTTACCGGAGTCCAAGTTCTTAGAAGCTATCTAAACATATCTGTTACACGATCCTGATAAAAATAATAAATCAGATATGTAATCGACCCTTTCTGCAACAGATTTTTATTGTGATATGAAAGTATACATGTCTTTCACATCACGGTTAATTATTAATTTTGACATGCTTGAGAAGATAATAATGACATGTCAAAATGCACAACTCTGAACTAGTTTTTCAATGGCTCTTCCATTAAGGTGGTACTACACCCCTGGTTAATGTTGAGCCTATTTTTGCATTTTTCTCCAAAATTATAGCGCATTGGTGACAAGTAAGATATGTATATTATAGGGGCAAGGACTACAACTACTGCACTGAAAATTTTATTTCAGCACAGACAACAGTTGTGGAGTTACAGTAAAAATGAGGGAAAAGCAATATTTGATCAATAAATCAATAACTACTTATCTTGAGTCACGGAAAATCCAGTGTAGTAACTGAATTCCTTGCCCCTATAATATACACAACTTTTGTTACCAGTGTTTTATTAGTTTTTGAGAAAAATGCAAAAATAGTCACAAATTTATCAAGGGGTGTAGTACCACCTTAAAACTTCACTATCCTAGTTAACATCCATACACTCCTAAGACATACACTTGATCTGCCACCCAGGGAGAGTACATTTCAAATGTGGTTACCTGAATGGGTAACTACCTTAAAGGGGGTGTATGGAATTCAGTTGAAATGGCCCAAAATTGTAAAGTTGTGGACCCTAACCTTTACCACAACAGTATAATTATAGTTGATGATCCAGAATAGTTATATAGCGATCTGATTCATGAATTATTTATTTTTGTGGTAAATATGATAATATTATTAATCCTATTAATTACAATAGTAGAATATTTAATTTCATATTCTTGGTCAGTGGGTGTGGTTAAGCTTGTAAACGCTGAATAGTATGAATGGCCAACTGGTCCAAAAACGCGTAAGATAAACGTGTAAGGTTACACGTGTAAGATGGCATCTTACACGTGTAAGATTGCATCTTATACGCGTAAGATTGCATCTTATACGTGTAAGAATGAAGCGGGATTTTTAAATTGACGAATCACATGCAGAGTAAGAAATCACAACAACCAATCATCTCATGCGTAGCAAACTTCGACCAATAATATGTAAAGACGTTTTGTAATTTGTAACATCCACGACTTCTTATACGTGTAAGATTTGGATTTCAGTGATGGGCGATACGTGATATTATTGGCGACGTAGCGAAGATAAGGAGAGCTCGTCACCAAAAACGAGGCATTTTCTTAATTTTTATGAGTGCTACAATGTCCTGTATTTTATGACGAATCTATGTCAGGAATTATTCCTACTGTTGGTCCGTCATGGCCACATCACGATTTATTTCACTTTTGGCTACGTTTTTCAGTTATCTGGAGTCAATTAATACTCATATCAATTAAATTTCAAGAGGTGATGGTAAAATATAATCACGTTTGCGAAAACTACCGCGGTGCAGATCGATATCGAGGTTGAGATTATTCGACACTCGTCGTACTAGTCAAATCGGAATACCGTCCATCCCTAATAGGCAATTCTTACGCGTATAAGAATTGCTATGGCGAGATTTCATTGGTCGACGATGAATACGCGTAAGATGATAGGTTGTTTGGGGTTTAAATATGGGTCTTCATATATGATTCGTCAATTTAAGCATCCCGCTAGATTCTAAGACGTATAAGATGCGATCTTACACGCATAAGATGCAATCTTACACGTGTAAGATGCCATCTTACACGTGTAAGGTTACACGTATAATCTTGACACGTTTTTTGGTCCACTTGGCCATTCATAGAATAGTGTCGAGGTGCGTATATTAGTAGAGCGTAATACGCGATCGCTATCGCAGTACGTGTAACTAAACGTGATATTTTGAAACCATACCCCAAAATACACCAAATGGGACAAAAATATCAAAAAATATACTAGTTATCTTTTTTGTTCAAAATTACCGTAAATTTGTCCAATTCCGGAAAAAAAACGTTAACTGAAGAATATTGGTTTATTTGAATGAAAAAAAATTCCATCTCAAACCATTACAAAATTGCAACTCAAAGATATAAAAAAAGGCTGAGAATGCACCATAAATCTGCGGCAAACAGTCGTACCAACCTTTCTACGGGATATATAAAAGTTCACATTTGCAATTCTCTGGTGCTCCCGACTCCTTCGGGAAATTTCATGAGATTTCAAAGCCGCTGGATATAATTCACCCTTTCAGTAAATCCAAAAAAAAATATCGCTCTGATGAGGTATCATCGAAACGCGCAACTTTACTACACAATTTATTGATGCGTTCATCTTCATTATGCACATTGAACATTGTTGACTTGCACAGTATCTGCGCATCGATGATACGTCAGCAGAGGTACAATCGTACAGGCAAGTTTACACTTATCTATAATCTGAGACAGAATTAAAAATACCAGCTTGCGTCTGACGTCACTGTCAATCCAACTCCTTACTTAGTTAGTAGTAGGCATATCACCTCAAAAATAATCGCAGCAGAAACACGTTATTTAATGTTCCTACATTATTGAGCTTTATTAAAGCATCAAAAATCAAAAAACAGAATTGAAATCGGTCAATGCATTGTGATGTAGTGTCGATTTAAAGATGCTCGTAGATGGAATGAAATCCTGCCACAAATGGCTGTAATGACAAAATTGGCTTATTTCGAGATTTTGAAGGTATATTTGGACGCTTGCTTGAAAAAGCAGCGTTAATTTAAATATCACATGTTAAATGCCTATCTTTCCTGACTTCGTTACAGAAAACAAAATTAAAAAATCTATCATTGAATAATCATAATAAATTAACCAAATATACTATTTTAGCAATTTCGGCCAATCTGCAGACAAATTAAATCTCAAAAAATGACTAAGTTCAGCTAATTAATATGCAAAATTGATGCCAATAGAAAACCGTTCATGATATAAAGGTGCGGGTTTTTTTGCACACATATGTATACAACGTTCTTTCAATTGATAACAAAAAATACACAAAAAGTAATTAATTATGCAAATTAGGTAATTACAGCTAACTATATATTTATGATATTATTATGCAAATTAGGCATGAGTAATTTTAGGTTTTTTTCAATATTTAATGAACGTCTGTTCATTCATCATAATTTGTTTAAGTATGATCCTGTTATGAGGTTGAATAAATGAACTGCAGTTAATTATTTAAAAACAATACAAAAAAAATAAAAAGTTTGACATTTTGACGGTGTCTAGAATATAATTTTCATTTTTACTGTAAACATGGTATGTGTCACCATTACTCAAAGCCAAGTCCGAAAAGTAAAAATTAAAATTCAGTTGCAATGAGACTTTAAATTAACATTTTGTCATCTGGATTAACATGGGGGGACAATCGGTAAAGTGAACAGCAATTTTACTGTACCGCGTATACAAAAATAGTATGGCCTTGGACACACACAATGGCTTAGAGCTATTGTGGTTTGGAAAATTACTCCTAAAAAAACATTGATTAATGTTTTGCTTCAACTGGTTTTAGGGAAGTGTTTCATTTGTTGTCGACGGAATTAATTTACATGCTAAGAAAGATTAGTATTTCAGCTAAATGGTGGTAGTTCCTTTACTTCAATAGGCCTATATTTACTGATTTATGAGCGATCTTCAAAATCCTTAAAACAGGCAGTAGCTCTTAAACAAAACAATTTTTAATTTTTGAGGACCCGATGTTAGCCTCGGAAAGGCTTCACACATCACATATTAAACATTTAAACAATTTGGATAAATGAAGCATATAAAGAAATTCATTTATCGACATGGATGTTTTCTAAAATTGGCCAAATTTGAAGCGCGCCCTTTTCAATTCACTGTTATGCTTGCATGCACAGTGTAGCAGAATTATTGTGCAGCCACTGTGACATACCTATTAGTAGCGTATACAAGGAAAAAGGCAATTTTTCTAGGCATTGTTGACACGGTGCCTTCAGGAAGGAAACTTTTGTAATACCAAAACCGAAGGTTGAGACGGTTTGTATACTTGAAGGTGCAAAATTAACGATAATGTACGTTGTTCCTCGTTTCTAGGTGTGATTGCCTGGAGAAGTCACACGCAAACTTGTCTTTTTAATTCTTTCGATTACAAGAATCTAATCGCCAGCAACTCATGTCATTTCTTCCAAAAGTCTGGAGCACCAGATAATTAAAGCCCCAAAATAGCTCAAATTTCAATGCAATTAAAAACCTCTTCCTTATTTCTAATTTTGAGAACCAAAAATAGTGATGAACTTTTAAAACTTTGATAGATTTCGAAACTAATTTTCATGTAATGCTTTTATTATATACTTGTAAGGTGTATGTATGGAGAATTAAAGATTTAAGTGTAATTGTTTTCGTTCTAGAAGTGCAAGCGCAAAAAACTAACTTCCTTATTTTCATTTTTTAAAATAAAAAGTGCTTAATTATATTAAAGGTGCTTTAAGTGTTTTAATTAAATGACTTACGAACGTATGCGATGACTCAATATTAAAGCCGGGTCGAGATTTTTACTATTCGATGTCTAACATCTTCAACAAGTATTCGGTTTTAATCTCCTTTTAAGTCATTTTTATCTAGTTCTAACGAATGTTTTTGACGGCAAATGTACGAACGAATATGTGATAGCGAACACCATTCGCCAATAAATAGTATATGTGGCGAATAGATTATTCGTCAACAAAGTAAAAATCACTTGAAACAGATCGAATAAAAATACTTGTTTAAAGTTTATCGACTAGTTGACGTCGAATATGACTATGAATATGAGTCGACTGATTAACCAGCCCTTATTAAGGGATCTAAAATGAGCGTTTATTGCGTTTCGACAGTACTTTTTGTGGGACATGAGAGCACCTCAGACCTATCGAATTTCTTTCTGAATACGAAGCATGTCTTTCTGATATCAAATAATTTTCATTTTTTGAAAATCACAATATAATACAAATTTTATGACAAATTATAAAATATTTTGATATATAACAGTACTCGAAGTAAATTATATAAATCTAATGACATATTCTTAAAGTGTATGTAGCAGGGAGGAAAAGCCGACGGTCAATTGAAAATTTTGACCTTTCATATTGAAGATATGGATTTTTTTCAATAAGAAAGAAAGGTCAAAATTTTCAATTGATCGTCGGCTTTTCATCCCACTTACATACACTTTAAGTATAAATCATCAGATTTATAAAGTTTACTTCAAGTACTGTTAAATATCAAAATATCAATTTTAATGATTTGCCATAAAATGTGTATTAAATTGCAATTTCAAAAACCAAAATTATTTGATATCAGAATGACATTCTTCGTATTCAGAATGCAATTCGATATGTCTGATGTGCTCTAATGTCACACAATAAATACTGTCCAAACGTTCATACCCCAGCCCTTAAGCTATTTTACTGTATTGGGCGAATCTTCATTTCCGTGCGTTTCAGGGAGTAGGTGTATCCTTTCCATCTCTGCCAATTTACACCCTGAGCATTTTCAACGGATCCGTACACTCCGTTGAGGTTGGAGTGATGGCAAGCGTTATACCACCAAGCACCAATATAAAATTGAGCACAATGATAATGCGCGGATACATCATTATCCTGGTCCTTTGTTGAAAATGGTAGTTGATTATGATAATCCAAGTCATCACCTGAAGGTACAATATATAGAGTATTGATAATTAGTAAATATAAACGTAGAACCCAGAAATAGCGACACCGCCATGTTTGCGTGTCGCTCATAGTGTGCCTCTGGATTCGTTTCACTATGTGTCGCTATGCTATATTTCGCTATGCAACTGCATGCGCAAATCTTGGATGCGTTAAAACTGGAAGAAGCCAATTATAGTTCTCTTTCTGGATTTAGCCGAAAAACTCCAAAGATACACTATTTGCCTTCCATAAGCGTCAAACCGAAATGGCAGATTTATCATAAACTTACACAAGGTGTCTTATTATTTTATTAAACTCCAGATAGGAGAGTCTTCTGAATTCGACAGTAGAGTGTTCGAAGCTGGCGAGTTGCAGCTTTCCCTGGCCTCAAGGAAGAACATTATGATTAATTGATTAACTGATTGTGTGTCCCAGGTTAAAGAAGAAATAACACAAACAAACAACAAACAAGCGGGCATTATCCTAATCTCGAGGGACGTACATACCTGCGTATAAGTGCGATTTGTCCGTAGGCTTGAGACACAACTGCGTAAACCCACGGACGGTATTCTCAACTTGAGACAAGACATAGCATATCTTCCTTTTGTGTACGCTCGCGCTATTTTGCGCTATTTTCGGTGTGGTAGCGCATCCCGCACTTTAGACTCCCAGGGGGAGGGGGAGGAGGTGAGCCATTTAACACAACAACTCACTGTTAACAACGGACTCTTTAAAATAGCTTTAAACTGTAAATACTAGTACTTGTGCGCAATCAGCACAGTCAAGTTATTATGGAGGAATTTAGCGGAACTACTTTCCATGTCATGATGTGCCCTTTATATGGCTTGGTAATTATACGCCATTAAATTATTAAAATTTTCCCTCAATATTCTAATGTTTTTTTCGGTCAAAATCAATCTAATAAGTGTAATTGTCAGATTGATTGAGCAATTGTTTCACTAATTTATAGTGTGACCCGGATTGAATAATTGATAGTTTTATTAACTGCTCGATTAATTGATTAGTTGATTGATCTAGTGATCGATTGGTTAATATATTGATTGATTGATGATTAATTGATTTACCTGCGGTTCCATTATACCCAGTAACAGTCAACTTGTATTTGGCGTTTTCGTCTCCGATAAAGAACTGGTCGTAGTGAGCAAAGCGGATCTCTCCCTCGAAGTCTTCCATATCTACACGCAGCTCGTAGGAGCATTGGTTAGTTATTGTAAATAGGTTATCATTTCCGAGCCAAAACTCCGAGTCAGGGTTTCCAAATCCCTGCTTGTATGATACCCAGTCTCGGTAAAAGTCAACAGAACCGTCCTCCCGACGTTGAAAAACCTACGACGAAAACAAGCAGGTTTTAATAAGCTCCATACCAAGCAAGCACAAAATGTTCTATTCAAATGTCGGAACATATAAATGGGGTATAAGTATAAATCGTTTAAATAACATTCAAAACCATTTTTGCTGAAAACTTGCTGAAAAACATTCGAACATAATGTTATTTAAGGGATTTGTAATGGGCAGGAGCCTGGTTTGGATTCCAGAGGGAGTGTCCCTGCAAGAGACATAGCCATCAGAAAAGGAAAAGCTCAGATCGCGCGCCAAATAAGTTAGCAGTTCAGAAATTGATATATATATATTTCCCAGCCAAGCAACGAGTTACCACATCACTGTACTTCCATACCCCACGCCGTAAGTGTTGACAAAAAGCTAAAACCATTTTCATAATATGTTGTTGTAGTGGTTTTTGTTTCATATTAGAGATATAATAATGCTTTCATGACTTGTATATTACCCGACATTTAAATGTAACTAAAAAGTTTTAATAAAAACCAAAACGCATTTATAACACATTTTTTGCATTTGCTGGGTATTATTTTAATCTGATTGATACATTGGTTCGCCTCAAGTTTGTTATTAATTGATTAATTAAGTAATTAATTAATTAATTAATTTAAAAAATCATTAATTAATATATTATTAAATAATTAATTAATTGAATAATTAATTATTTAATTAATTAATTATGTATTGTTTTATAGCAATTTATTTATTTATCTTATCTTACTGTCCATCCCCCGTCTGCAGTATCCATGTCACAGTAAACTTGGATTGGCCCTTGGGATGCTGGGTAAATGTCGTATACACCACTCGCCGCGTTACCGGCTTGTTGAATGTCGAAGCAGTCTTGAGGTTGTACACCTGTTTGGATACGTACAAAAGTAACATATTAGAATCTACTGAAAAGTTTCATCTGTAGGATTGTTCGTAATAATTGTTTTATTATCTTTTGGATGCACTAGAAGGCTCTTTAACGTGTTGTGGGGTTTCATGGCAGTAGCGATCCGGTGTTTCCAGAAAATGCGTTGAAGCTTTTCTGAAAGTCCTTCAATGTATGGAATGACGACCATTCCTTTAGATGGCTCGTTGTCTGATTTTTTGGTTTTTGTGTCTTTCTTAGCTTTGTTTTTCATTTGTTGTTTGACCTTTTCAATTGTCCATTTTGGGTAGCCGCAGTTTGCAAGGGCTATTCTTATTCTTTCCTCCTCTTCCTTTTTGTCTTCGTCTTCAGTCACTATGTTGGGCGTTCTATCTAAGAGTGTTCTTATTACGCCGAGTTTTTTGTGTAGAGGATGTTGTGAGGTAAAGTTCAAATATTGGTCTGTGTGGGTCTTTTTACGGTAGACCAATAACTTGACTGTTCCATCTTGTTTTCGAACGATCAGGGTGTCAAGAAATGGTATCTTTCTATGGTCCTCCTCTTCATGGGTGAATTGTATGTTTCCGGTGGGGTCTATGGAATTGAGGTGTTCGGTTAGCTGCTCGGTTGTGCCCTTTTGGATGATTTCGAGGACATCGTCGACATAACGCCGCCATAATTTTGGTTTGCAATCTAGTGGTGCGCTGGCAATGGCCTTCTAATGCATCCAAACGATAAGCCTTCTAGTGCATCCAAAAGATAAGCGGGATCCCAACGAGACTTGTGAAATGGTATACAGAGTGGATTGCAAAGGATGTGACAAAATGTACGTGGGCGAAACAGGTAGAGCGTTTGCAACAAGACTTAAAGAACATCAAAAGGACGCCGAGAAGATAACAAGCAACAGAAATTACACAAGAGCAAAAAGAAAAGAATCATTGACAGAACAAAACAAGTCCGCCATTACTGACCACATTTCTCAAGAAAACCATGTTATCAACTGGGAGGGGGCGAAAATCATAGACAAGGACTCAAATCAGCACACCAGAAAGATCCGTGAAGCAATATGGATTCGCAGAGGGGGCGACAAAACCATTAGACTATGGGACATGGGAATTTATCTTTCACTTCCGTAGTCCACTCTTGGGCAGAACATAAAAACATAACAAATCAAGAGTAAATATATGTCTGAATTAATATCCAAAAAGTTCCCACGTTTTACTTTACTCATTTAGAGTTATTTGGGGTTAAAATGTGTTTTCGTGATTTTTTCCATTTTGCCCAAAATGTCAAATATTAAAATAGCTGTAACTTTAAAAATAAATTGAGTAGAAATTTCATTTCTATTGTAGATATTACATGTCATATGGATTTCCAACACTGGTGAATAAAAATGTCATAGCACAACTCTAAAATATAAAAAAATGGCAAAAACCATATTTTTGTGCTATTTTGGCCATTTTTGGCCTAAAAATGTAATTTTGCATGGGAAAAAAAAATATATATTTTTCTTGATTTAAAAATATATGTCATTATATCAACCTAGTTATTCTGAACAAAAAGTTCATGGTGAATGTCAGACCTATAGTTTTTTTTGATCTATGGCCTTTCAAATTCACATATGGACTAAAATAGCATGTTTTTGTCAATTTTTCCAATATTAGGCTGAAAATGGTACTTTTTGTAATTTTAACAAAATGTTCAGTGTTTGGAAAGGGGGAACTTCACATATATTATGGATATATTATAGTACTTTCATTTTAAGCTAGTTGTAGATCCACTGGTAGCTCGGTTTCCATGGCAGAAGCAGTTATATCGTCAATTTTACTACTTTCAATGCAGCAAAATCATTTTAGTCATCATTTTACTGCATTGAAAGTAGATAAAATTGCTGCTACCATACTAGTGGATCTTGAAATAGCTTAACATTAAAGTACAATTACATGTTCATATTATTAAGTGAAGTTCCCACTTTCCAAAAACTAACAAGTTGGTTAAAATGGCCATAAAGGACCATTTTTGGCGTAATATTGGAAATATTGAACAAAAACATGCTATTTTAGTCCATATATGAATTTGAAAGGTCCATAGATCAAAAACTATAGGTCACAGACATTCACCATCATTAACTGTTTTGTTCAGAATAACTAGGTTGACATAATGACATATTTTTAAATCAATAAAATTTATATTTATTTTTTCCCCATGCAAAAATTACATTTTTAGCTCAAAAATGGCCGAAATTTAGAGTTGTGCTGTGACATTTTTATTCACCAGTGTTAGACATCCATGTAATATGTAACATCTACAATAGAAATGAAATTTCTACTCAATTTATTTTGAAAGTTACAGCTATTTTAATATTTGACATTTTTGGGCAAAATGGAAAAAAATCACGAAAAACAAATTTTTAACCCCAAATAACTCCTAAATTACACAGTAACGTGCAACCTTTGAAAGTGGGAAATGTTATATTATTGATCAGTGATATAATAGCTATATTTTCATGTATAAACCATCCTCTACCCAGAAAGGGAGAACGAAAACTACTTTCTGAAGCACTTAGCAAGCCTTGTCACATGGTCTACATGAACAGAGACATTGGAATGTATTCTCTTGACCACGTATATGACTCACTGATTAAGCATACATCACATCGTAGGAACGAGACTACCAGTTCCCGCGGGAGATGCAGTGAGCCTGGAAAGCACCTGTGATCAAGATGGCATACCGGTACCCTGCTATCGAAAGCTAAAAAACGTGAGTTTTATTCTCTGGATTTGTCTATCAAAAATAAAATAAATATTAGAATCTAGATTTACAAATTCAATCCTAAATAATTTTATGACCAACACAATTTAAAAAAAATGTAGAAACTAAAAAAGCAGCCAATTTTGACCTATTTTCTTCTACTCCTTCCAAATATTACATGACACAACACTGTCGATTGCACAGATGCATTGCCTATAGGCAATGTTTAAAATATGTACATATAATCGGGGTCAATGGTCATTTAGGGGTCATTTCTGGTATGTAACCAAATACCTTTCGCAAGTTACAAAGTACAATGATGTCGCTTGCGCATATGCAAGTGTCTATAATAATTATAACAACTAAATTTCAAAAATGTCTCCTTTGGCCTCCATGGACCAGATCGTGTCACATACGAAACCGGGGTCAAATTTGCATTGCCTATATCCAGTGCCTAGCGTGTATACATAATCGGGGTTAAACATCAAATGTCAAAGGTCAAAGATCATTACAAAGCACGATGTCACCACAAATGCATCGGCTTTAGGCAGGGTCTATTATGTTCCAAACACAATTGGGGTCAAGAAAAGTTGAGGCTTCTTTCATAATATCGGGTAAAATACCTTTAAATTCTACTTCTGCCACTGATTTAATAGTACAATGATGTTACATTTTGGCTTTAACTTGTGTATACATACATGGATCAAAGATAGGCTTAATGGCTATATATAGCTGGGCTATTGGCTATGGCTAAGCCAGGGTCGCGCACTGTGTGCACAAAATAAGCTCTAGTTCTTTCGGACAAAATTTGCCATCTTAGCCATATAGATGACTCCATATATTTGGTGTGCCCTTTACGTTTGGAACATTTTGCGCGAATTATTTAACAATGAAGATCTGTGTACAAGATGTATAAAAATGTTGAAGTGCAACATGCATTGGTAGCTCTTTAATAATAGAATGGCGTGGTTTTGTTTTTGATATAAATGAAATAAACACAAAGAATATGGTATATGGTTTTATTTGATTATGAAGCTAACACAATATTGTTTTTACATGAATTACACAAATTACATGACGTCGCTTTGGCACATACATTGGGTTATTAATTGATGAGCATGCCGAAGATGGGAGGACGGTAGGCATACGTCGTGGTGTGGGAAGGAATGAAAACGAGGGGGGGCTCTATACTGAATCGTTCGTCGTCTACCAACTGCGTATGTTTATTGTGTGATGACTTGTCATCATCATAGACTAACTTATAAACCCTAATGAAAAGACGTAAAAATACCAAGAAATATATATTCTATGTCTTACAGGTTTCACCACAGGTGTCTCCACAGTAGCCATCAGCACATGTACAGGTAAAAGAATCTATTCCATCTTGACAACAGCCTCCATTTTGACATGGGTTAGGATTGCAATCGTTTATATCTGAAAATCAAGTATGGTTGACAATTAGTATCTAATTAAAAACTTTGAATGCATTCTTGTACATGTTTTTACATTTGTCTCCAGAGCAGCTAACAGTATAGATGCATTGTATGTTAGGGGGGGGGGGCACTCTCCCACAAATGGGCTTCCCTCCCGCGTCCGACAACGTCTAAAATGCACCCCAAATGACGTATCGCGGAAAATCAATTTGTACCCCTGTGTAGCCAGTAGTACAGGTGCCTTGCATGTTGGGGGAGGGGGTACTCGCCCAAATAGTGTTTCTCTCTAATGCCCAAAAACCTCTAAAATGCACCCTAAATGGCGTATCGCAGGCAAACAATTTTGTACCCCAAAATAGCGTAAAATCTAGCACCAAGACCTTAATACAGTCTATGTAATAAACTGCTGCATTAGGATCAACATAAATATAGTGCACGCCTGGATGCACGTTTGATATTTTCTGGAGAATAAATATTATGAACTGGTGTATATGGTACAGAAGTTAGATGCTTCTATTGAACAGAGTTGAAATTAGGCCATGTTGGGGCTAACTACGCCACATACAGGTCCTCTATGTACAACCAAGTATTTAGTTTTTTTGGGGTTTTGAGTTTTATTGTCCATTGGTTTTGATATGAGTAGCAAAAGCGTGTATGATAATCAAAATGCCCTAACTGATGATACATACCTCTGGTGGTAGTTCTCACGTTTTACCACATTTTTGTTCACATCGTCTAAACGAAACTTTCCCCAGTCATTGCGGTAATGGGGAAAATATGTGGCTTTCTTCTGATACCAAAATCTCAGTTTTGATATGAAATCTCGAGAATGAGGCTGTCGATATGGTCACACGCTTTAATATTGCCCCAGAGGATGACTTTAGTACTATCTAACAACCCACTGGGTTAAACATGCTCCTAGCCTAGCAGTGTGAGGAAACATGACACCGCTGCTCTATAACTGCATAGAAGTGCATGCTTATTAAATATGTGAATTATCCTTTATGCACACATCACTTTTGTTCTGAAATCGACCTAGTAATAATGACACGCACACAGTTTTAAAACAACATCTTTTGCACAGAACTCAATGGGATTTTAAAGCAAAGTGGCAGTTGAAACTCTGGTAATAACACTTTTACAGTGCATGATGGGAAGTCCATAATTCATCCTTTAATACATGTATTAAACTAGTCATTTTAGAGACAGATAAAGAAGTCTGTTAGGCAACAATTTTAGCTGTCAAAAAGATAAAGAAATCGGTTAGGCAATAATTTTAGCTGTCAAAAAGAATTGGAGACTGAAATGGTCCGTATGATAGACAATAACAACATTGACAAAGCATGACGTACGCACCTTGAACTCGGCATTCACATATGAGACCATCTACAATCTGTGTAAAAGAAACAAATCATAAAACATTAAGTTAAACTTTATCAGCGTTTGTTTCACTCTATGTCTTCAAACAAAAGTAGCATTTATTGCATTTAATTGTAAATTATTGTTTATACAACAGAAAACAAGCCCATTTTAGTAAAATAAAGCGAAGAACAATGCAATTTGCGATTTTTTTGTCAACATTTTTACCAAGGATTGTCTCCATGGAGGCGTTTAATAGTCAGTGCTGGAACTCGTGTACGGTCTATTATCGTTGCTGTTTTACGTGACACAGATATCAAAAATGTATTTGTTGTCATAGATTAAAAAGAACTTGATACATTTTGAGTTACATTGCTATGTTTTACTGCTCTAGGATGTACAGTTTTGGCAGGTTTGGATTTTTTGAAGTCATGCGTCCAATGCAGAAAATATATTTGTTTTGTGTGTCTGATTTTGACCATTCAACGATATTTCACTTTCTTCAATCGCAACAGTATCTTTTGAAAAATACATTTACATTTTTATTTCTCTAAACGTGATCAAAATAAGTTTATATGTCATACATCGTGGAATGCGGATATTTAGGCAAGCGAAGTTCACGTATATAACATGCTACTCTCTTTGATTTAAAGCCCTGAGGCAGACAAAATATACCCAAAAAGCTTTAGGAGGTGTAGCGCGGCTAAACATTAACCGTTATTGTGCAATTGGAGCACAGAGTTTCTAGATACTTTTTAAGTAGATACTTTATATACCAACCTGTTCGTTCGCTTTTTCAAACCCATATTTGGCACAGTTGGTTCGCGATAGCGATTGTTTTCCCTAAACTGCTAACCGCTTGCCAAATATAATGCTAAATTTAGACAAGCTATGATATGAGAGCTTTTATAAGCACGATAGTGATGTTTGGTATTGTTTAGAAATTGTGGAAAATGACCAAATGACACCTGTGCTTCAAAATACCCTGAATGATGCCATTATCTAGCTATTGTCATAGACAATAACATGTCATCTTTAAAAAAAGGAATACAGGGATAATGGTAGGATTGTTCAATGTTCCATTTTGGTTCTTTTCGAAAACAATATCGTTTATATTATACGTATACAGGGTGTATCAAAATGATTGGTACCGGGCTATGTGTCATTTTCAAAAATTAATCAAAAATATAAAATTGTTAATTAATATAGTTTTTGTACTATAAATAGAAAGAGGCATATGTTAACTTATTGATCTAATAATCTGAAGTTGATAGGTTGATGCATCTGGGAGCTATTGTCATTTAAACGAAGATCGACGTAATCATGGTTTTACTTACACAACACAAGATGAATAGGTTCACTGCTTGAACCATTTATTGCATATATGCTCTTCAATATCTCACCTCAGTCTACATAACATAAAATTGCTTTACACATGCTTTTAGAACGATAGTTCCTGAAGTTCCTGCCTTACGACTCTGGCAGTGTGAGGTGAAGCCCTATCTTGAAAGAACTTAACACCTGGGATGGATCCATTCTGTAACTGCAAGCCCATATCAAATTTTGAAACATTGCAAGTTATAGCATGTTTGCATGGGATACTCCTTGCGCTTGGCAACTGTCTTCTAAATCTTCTCTGCACTTCTCCATAGCTTCGTGTCAACCAGTCATTCTCAACTATGAATGCACACTGAAGTGTGGAATACTGTGGGGCCATTCCAATAACCTTTACCACTACCAGGTCTAAACTAAAATACACTGTCTACAGTCTATAGCCATTCTGCCACACCATCTACTTAGTAATCTCAATACTACAATTTAAATTACCGCCCTGGAAGGTGCAGGTGCAAGGTGTTGATACAAAACTTCTTTCACCCCACCCTAAATTATTCAAGTCAATAATATTACTCTCAATCAATAAATATTGATTATAACATTTATATATATTATGAATGAAGAAATAGGCAAGGAAAATATTAAACATTTCCATGATTTTCAACATATCATTCTCACAAGGTATTTGCAGTAAAGTAGAGCTTTGGAAATGGTGCGCTACTGATCCAGCGTTACGATGAAAAGTGTAAAAACACCTACTTTCCTTTAGAATCATGTAAGTTCTGAACAGAATGTGCTATCGTTATGATCTAAAATTCTTAGAGAAGATAAAACTACTATAATTACAAATATTTAAACAATTAATCCCAAACTGACACAAAAACTAGTAAAACAATTCGGCAAAAATGAGAAGTCTTCGGTACCAATCATTTTGATACACCCTGTATAGTCACATAATAGACACAACGTTGGCCCATATGACACCTGTTTTTTCAATCAAATAATATTATAAGGATTGAGCAATTCCAGTTGAAATCCATACCCCCCGATGGACGAAATCACCTTGATCTCCCACACAGGATGTGTAGTCTTCATGGAGTCACCCATTGAGGTAACCCCACTTGAAATTCACACTCCTTGTGTAAAGTCATGTCTTTAAGGCTGTGAATCATTACAAATAATTCTTCCACGGTTAGGGATAAGACCATAAGATTTTTCTTTCAAAGCAAATATTACTTGTCGGAACGTATGAACAATAAAAGAGAACAAATATAGAGACATTATCACTTAATTTGACATTTTTAGTAATACATGATTTGTTCGTGTTTATACAATTTTTACAATGGACTAATTTACTTGGGTGTGATAAGCCTTTCCTTCAAACACACATAAATCATCAAAAGTAACTCAGATTAATATAGGGATGGGCCATTTTGGGTCCATAATGAAAACAAAAATCATGTTATAAACTAACTTTTAGATTTTTCGCCAACAAATTAAATTTCAAAATACCACCAGTAGATTACAAGTTGTTGACAATGTAAAATACATTTGCAAGTACTGATGTATGCTTAGTTTTCATATTACTTGTTGGGATAGGGGTACCGAATGTTTTGACAGCGCACTTGCCAGTTAATACAAGTTCTCAAACCCTAAAACTCGTGTCCTACCACTATTCAATTTAAGAGCTAATGTTCTTCATAATTTCCGGAATATGAATTGTCTGGCAAGTCAAGTTCATGTATAGCCCTTACAATTTATTTTAGTGAAACCATGTAATATCTTTGTTTCATAGGCCTCGATGGATCAAAACAATTGCCGGAAATCATCCGTACTACTTCGATCGCAGAGTGTTTTGGTGGTGTTCTCAGTGCCGAATTGCACGTGCTAAAAAGGACGCGGGGCTAAATTATCAACCGTCATCGGGAAATTAGAGCTAAGAGTTGCTATAGGGTCCACAACTTATAAGGTCCCCCTAAATACTTCTTTTAATAAATCAAAAAATATTTGACGAAATGCAAACTTGTAAAAAGATATGTTTAGCCTTATTTGTTTTACACATATGGACCAACTTATAGCGTCACACGTCATTGCGTTCAATCAGAATGATTCATTATGTAAAAAAGAGACCGTTTTAAACAGCGTCAAAAGTTGCATCTGTGTCCATAGGAGTCAAGTCTCAAACAATACAGTAGACCAGGCATATTCATGTGTTTGTTAAAGAAAACCTGACTGCTATGGACTCAGATGCAACTTATAAAACAGCCTCTTTTCTTACTGAATTGCCAATGTCACTGAACGCAATGATGTGTGACGCTATAAATTGAACCACAGGGGTAAAACAAATAGGGCTAAACATAATTATCTGTTTACATTTTTACATTTCATAAAATATTTTTCGACTTTAAAAAGGATTAGGGGGAACTTATATGTTGTGGACCCTATAGATACATTTTGCATAAGCACAAAATGATGATATAAAATTATATTTTGCTGTACCGAATTATCGTCACAACATTCGTTCGCGGGATTAAAAAAAGGCTGCTAAACATAACTGCCATCGTGCAATTTGAGCACAGAGTTGCTAGATACTTTTAACTGATACTTTATGGTACCAACCTGTTCGTTCCGGTCTCACGTCCACTTACCGTTTCATTCTGAGCATTGATCAAAGGTATCAGGAACACGATTGACATCGGCAAAATGATGCAACACTTTTTCAAATCCATAGTTGGCATGGTGAGATCGGGAAAGTGGTTGTTTCTCCTAAACTGCTAACCACTTGGTAAATATGATGATTTACCATCTAAATACAGACAAGCTATGAGAGCTTTTATAGGCATGATGGTGAAGTTTGGTATTGTTTTAGAAATTGTTTACCGCGTGTGAAATGACCAAATGGCACAGATGTTTCAAAACCCCTTGAATGATACCATTATTCCTCTATTGTCCTTAGCAATACAATTTTGTCATTAAAAAGCAATATAAGGATAATGGATGCATTGTTCAATTTCCCATTGTGCAAGTAGGCCCAAATAAAGATCTATTCCAGTTGATTTAACTAAACCTGTTTTGCCTTAGACAATACATTTTTTATCTTTAAAAAAGCAATATAGAGGATTATGTATTGTTCAATGTCGCATTGTGCACGTGTGTTTAAACAAAGAACGATTGTAGTACATTTAAATAAACCTTCTAAAAACAATATGATTATTATACACTTCGTATAGGCACATAGACTTTACACAACGTTGGCCCATATGACACCTGTTTTTTCAATCAAATAATATTATAAGGATTGAGCAATTCTAGTTGAAACCCATATACCCCCCAATGGACGAAATTACCTTGATCTCCCACACAAATTTCAAATTAAGTCACCCATTCAGGTAACCCCACGTGAAATTCACATCACCTGGAAAGGTTTGGCTACAAAACGATTCTCTAAGTTAAAAACCATCTATGCACATATTCCACTTCGATACACCTGAGCACACAATTTCGTCCAAGCTGGCAGTGAATTGTCTCAACACAGTCTTTCATTACACTACACAGTTGAGTGCATAGCATCTTAGAGATGTGTGAGATTCTAGCTGGAAATAGGCCTATGTGATTGGTTTTTCTCAAAACCTCAAGTGTTCCCTTCATCCAATCATACTTTTTTTTAATATATCGAACGAAAGCTAACACTTCCCCCTAAAAACATCTTTTTTCATTAGGTCAATAGATAACGCAATTCAATGTTTATAGCAAGGCGAATGTAGTAAATCTATCTGTTGAAAATGACCTTTCCAAGCACGATTTTTGACCAAAATGTAGGGTTTAAAAGTCAAAACCTCAAGTGTTCCTTACAGTATTTTTCAAATTTTATGTCATCAAATGAAAGAGCATACTTGTATTGTCTATATACTAGCGTCATTAGAATGAGCAATGACCGGCTAAATCTCTTTAAATTGCAAATCTTGTGCAAATCTTTACTATTTTCGCATGTTTTGTCATACGGTTGTAAATTCAATGAACAATGAATTTGCTAAAGAGCGCTTACAAATTGATATGGATGGAAGATTAAGGTCATGTGTTCCATAGGGGTTATATGGATTAACTGGAATAGCCCAAAGGAAGCTTTAGTATGAAATCAGATGAATCATTACAAATTATTCTTCCAGGATTAGGGATAAGACCATAACATCTTTCTTTGGCCGCAAATATGACTTGTCGGAACAATAAAAGAGAACAAGTATAAAGAAAAACATAAATAAAATGGAAGCAAAAATAGCCCCAACTTGACGTTGATGTAAGCATCATGTCACACCAGTATTTTCTAATTGCCAAAGATGGCGCTTTCCACTTTTACAATTTTTTTTAGGCATGCTGTATATCATATTTTGCTGTAACGATTTATCGTCATAAAGGGTTTGTTACACTTGAACGGACTGGCTAAACGTACATCGCCGTATACAAAAAAAAAATTTACCCGGTGGCAAAATCACCACTCCAGCAGAAGATTCGGTGGGATTTTCGTTCGTTTCTCTATGCGTTTTGGCCGGTAATAACCCTGCAGGCGTCTTATGTCCGATCGTTCAACGTCCGGCAAATTACCGACGAATCCGTCCCATGTGGCACTAGCAGGGACGTCGATCCTATAGAAAAGTGGGGGAGTGTCTGAGAGGGCCCAATTGAAGGCCCAATTGAAGCCATTGTGGACCATTTTGGCGCTATTATCAGGTACAATTTTAGCTTGAAGGCCTAATTCAAGCCATTGAAATGTTGTCACTATTATTGTATAAATGATTGTTTTAAACATTAAGTGTTGGGTGTCCAAAGAGGAGGGAAAGGATGGCTTGTTTATCCATACGCAGGGGGTAATGGTTTTGGCAAAATGCATTAATCAAGGCCAATTGAAGCCATTTGGGGATCGGTTTTTACACTATTATTGTGTAAACTTAAGTTTGAAAATGTGTGAAATTTTTTCATTATTACTGTAATCATTGCTTTTTTTTTTATTTGTTTTATGTCGAGCATATCTAGCCATTAACAGGTGAAATCTATGAGATAACGCTTACAAAACTTCGGTCAGGAACAAGTGAGTGATCTGGTGAACGAAGGGGGTCACCGTAGATCGCTGGTCGGGGTATTGTTACAGGACAGGCAAGTGTAGCCGACAATCGGGTGTTACCCTGATCGAAACCGCATGTATAATTTTATTTGGAAAATGTGTGAAAACGAGGACCCAATTAAAGCGGTTTATTTAATTTGAAATGTTACACTGGTCACTGACACTTTAATGCCGGGGTAAGACTCACAATTGCAGGGAAAGAATGCATGGATTGATGTTAAAGTCCGTAATAAGTCCGTCTTAAATACTTTGGTGACAACATATCACGGGCCCTGCATATCGACGGGCCGGCAGTAATTTTCACAGGTTTTTTTCCCAAGGACCCACCTTTAAGCACTGCCTAAGATAATCACAGACTTATTCGTAGGCTTACTATTAACCTGGGCCTACCAATTATATTATACGTTCAATGTAATTTTTTTCTCTTCTCCTTTTTCTCCTTTTCTCTTCTGTTATTCTCCCTTTCTCTTCGCTTTTCTCTTCTTTCTCCTTTCCCCTTTCACCTTTTTTTTCTTCAGTCAATAAAACTGGGGACATTTGATATTGCGCCCCTCCCTTCAAAAGTACCCCCTCTCACCATGATCGACGCCCATGCTTACCAGTAATACATCCGGCGCCAGCACCAGCGAAACCAACAGAAGACCTGCAGCCTAAACGAAAGAATAGAGAGCTTGCGAAATGGAGTTACTTTAACTTTAACTTTAACGTCTAGAGGATTATAGAGGATTATAGAGGATTATGTATTCAAAACCACTCTGCCATTAAAGCCGCTTGAAGTTAAAGTTAACGCCAGAATCTATAGTGTGCCGTAAATTATGATGAAAATACGTCATAATTAGAACAATGGTTTGCATATTTCCTCATAGACTACATAATTACCACTTATGTATTGTCTAGTTAATAGACCAATTATTGGAAATCTAATTTGGTTTGGGTAAAAAACATGCCACATGATGCTAAAATTACTGATTGAATTAGATCAAAATAAATTTTGTTCCAAACGTCACACTTGATATATACATTTGTGTGTGCTCATGACGTACACCAAATCAGCTTGCGGAACCAAGTTTTTGGCTTAACTTCAACACCAAGGGGATTAAGTTCCAGTAAAATGGACTGATTTTACGCGACCCAGCAGTGTAGTGAACTTCTGCGAATTGCAGCTACTGTGAACATTTTTTACAACGTTGCGTGTCTTATAATTACACCTCTATATAACCAAATATGTTTGTACTGTTCAGGTATTTTATTTAATTAATTTTTTATTCATTTAGGCCTACATTATGTACCCCAATTCAGCAGAAAGCTGGTCTAACATGTGCCACGCTATTATACGCATATTATAGGCCTATGGGTATTATATGTCAACCAAATTATTCATTATTAAAAGAGGAGGCCTATTTGTTACAAAAATAAGAATGTCAGAAAAGGAGCATCCAGAAATATGTTGGTTGAAATTCAAAATTCTGGGAGTTTTTAAAGAACAAAATGAGGATCATTCGAGGAGTCCTTGCCCTCCTAACGCCACTGGGGAGTGGGAAAGTGAGAATAGATGAATAGATGGAGGGAGGGGATGATATGGAGAGGTGGTGATGGTGGTGGTGGTGGGGGGGGGGGGCTAGGGAGAGCAAACAGATAAAATGGGCTTGTGTCCTGATGGAAATATAAAATTGACAAAGCTGACGTTTACTGGAATAATAATTGAGCTTTTATTATAATAATCCGGGACAATAATATAGGCATATCACAAGAATATTTAATTGAAACATGTTTAGAAGTATAATATTAGCGTATAGCTCATAACGTAGGCCTAATTCCCATTGCATTGGTCATCGCCAGAGGATGATTTAAGCACTTCCCAGCAAGTCTTGCGGTTAGCACAGCTGTGTGAGTGAACATGACACCACTGCACGCCCACTGTATACACACGTGCATGGTGAAATTTGAATTTTGACAGATATATTTACAATAAAAACACCTTCATAAGGTTGGTCGATTTCACATTTTATGTTATCTACAGAAGGTGTGAATTATCCTTCATGCATACATCACTTTAGATCTGAAATCGACCAAGTAATAATGACACACGGGCAATTCTAAAACAACATCTTTTGCACAGAGTTCAATGGGATTTGAAAAGTAAAGTGGCAGTTGAAACTGTAGTGATAACACTTTTACAGTGCATGATGGGGCTTCCTTAAATCATCCTCTGGGTCATCGCCAAGAGATGTAATCCATGTTTATTCAAACTAACAGTGTTGTAGTCGAGTCCTCGTCATCCGTGTCCGAGTCCGAGTCCTTGGTGTCCGAGTCCAAGTCCGAGTCCGAGTCCCTGCCAATTTCTGATGTCCGAGTCCGAGTCCGAGTCCTCAATGTTCGAGTCCGAGTCCGAGTCCGAGTCCTTATGTATCAAATTCAAGGCCCGGGGTTTTCACCAATACTTTATCAACGTATAGCCTATACTTAACCAGAATTTTGGTTCTATATTATTTTCTTGTAGATACATCGGAGAACGATTTTATGATAGCTATATGACGTGACGTGTTGATTCAGCGCTCCGTAAAACCACATCAATTTTCATCATATTCATTATTTGTTCACCTCAATAACTGAGTTTGATCCAGCCATCTTGTTGCCGTCACACGTTGGTCTCAAAATGCCTCCGAAATCCAACAAATCTGTTAAATCCAAGACCAAACATGACCGTAAAACATCAGAGACTGAGGACTACAGGGAGCAGAATTCTGCACCCCTGGATACCATCAGTGACACTGAACATACCGACGGCGGCGAAAGCAACATTAAGGAGATCGTCCGTGATGCTCTTTCAAACAAAGTATCAATATCGGCACCACTGGTCAACAATATTGTGGATGGTATCCTTAAGTCACCTGCAGTATTTTCGTTGTTGGTTGCAGAGGTCACCAAAGCAGTTCATGAAACTCTAACCACCAAGGTTAAGCAAGAAATTTACGACTCCGTATCCATGGATACGGAAGTAAACAAGAATGAGATCGCATCCCTCAAAACAGAACTTAATGATCTCCAGCACATAAACGACAGTCTCCAATCCCAGCTAGATGAAGCTGAGCAGTACAGCAGAAGGAACTGTTTATTATTACATGGTGTTCCAGAAAAAGAAAAAGAAGACACAACACAATTGGCAGTTACGAACATTAACCAGCATCTCCATCTTGATCTTGATCTTGACGCTGAAAGACTGGACAGAACGCACCGTCTAGGTAAACATAAGCCAGGATCGAGCAAGCCAAGACCAATCATCATCAAATTTGTCTCTTACATAGACCGCGCCGCTGTTTACAAAGTCAAAAGTCAGCTCAAGGGTAAGAAATTGCTCATCACAGAGAGCCTCACTGCCCACCGCATGTCAATCTACAGACAAGCCCAGCAGATGGCAAAGGACGGCGTTGTAGTCGCAGCTTGGACACAAGATGGACGAATCTTAGTGCTGGACAATTCAAACAACAAGGTACTTATAAAATCTTCAAATGATCTTGATCGCATGCAATAAATTGTTAAGTAATTTCCATTTATTTCGCGTTCGCGGGACACCCGATTCAGACTCATTTATGAAATCACTCCAATGGTGATCATTTGAACATTTGCGCACTGACTCGCCATGTTTTATATTATACTGATATGTTTGTTTTGCTTGTGTAATCAGTAATGTTAACTTTACTGTAAGTTGCCATATTTACTTGAGGTATCACTATCATGTATCCCCTGTTGTATTCTTCATGTATGATCAATTGATCTGGCACCTTTTAAGGTCACCATGCATTCACTGTTTTATTTTTCTTGAATGAACCACCGTTGCTCTTTTGTTGCGAATTTGTCAACACATGATTATATTGGTTCATTCAATTGGATCTCTTCAATGATCATCTCCCCTAGTTCGCTCAAAGTTCCGCTTTGTCAGCTTTCTAATATTGTGTGTAATCAATATTTTTCAGATAATTCTGTCACTGATTGTTTTTGTGATGATGCTCCACTAGAAAGGCCCTTATTTTCTCGTTGCCTGAAACTTTCGTCTCAGTCTTCATGGACTGTTGCTCACCTTTCTGAGTAAGCTATTTTCTAGAATGCATCATCAAACAAACCTGGTGTGTAATGTACCATGCTTATCAAATGTAGGTTTCATGATTACATCATCTTTTGTTTATAGTTTCACATAAACTTCCCAGTACTTGCTTGATTTGGCATTCCCCCCCTTTTTGTGCACGCTCCTCTCTTTGCATTTCTTTCTTAAACAGGGCGTTAATTATTTCCAACTGATTAACAATGAGACACCATCTCATAGATTTGAGTTTTTATAATATTCTCACATTCTTGCCATCTCAAATAATTCTGTCATTGATTATTTATGTGATGATGCTCCACCAGAAAGGCCCCTTGTTTTTATTGCCTCGTGCGTTTTGTCATAATCTTCATGGTTTGTTGCTCACTTGCATAGAATATGCTTTTTCTGGAAGGCATCATCAAACTAATGTGGTGTTAAACATGTATATTAAATGTAATTTTCATGATTATGATGTTATAAAATATACATTGTATTTATTTTGCCATACCTGTTTGTATGATATCTTATGCATGCGTCTCGTATAAATTCGTATTCTTGGTATCTTATATTTTGCTAGTTTCACATAACAGTACTGCCCAGTGCTTGCTTGCTTTGGCATTCCTCCCCCTTTTTTGTGCTCGTCCCTCTCATTGCATTTCTTTCTAAAAACACGGCATAATTTCTAACTGGCATTTAATAATGAGACACCATCTCATAGATTTGAGTTTTTCATGATTATAATATTATCACATTCTTGCCATCTCAAATAATTTTGTCATTGATTATTTATGTGATGATGCTTCACCAGAAAGGCCCTTTGTTTTTATTGCCTCGTGCGTTTTGTCTTAGTTTTCATGGTTTGTTGCTCACTTGCTCAGAATAGGCTTTTTTTTCTGGAAGGCATCATCAAACAAACGTGGTGTTAATCATGTATATTAAATGTAATTTTCATGATTATGATGTTATAAATATATATCTTAATTTTTGAGTCGTGTATAATAAATGTAGTTTTCAGAATGCTGATTAATTAATACATTTTATATTACCATTTCTGATGGTACATACATGTACTTCATTAAGTTGCCTACTGTTTGGTTATATCTTATGCATGCCTCTGGTATAAATTCGTATTCTTATAATTATTTTCATGATTGTTCTCACATTATTGCCATTTTGAACAATTCTATCATTGATAGTTCACAATGTATGTGACGATGCTTCACCAGAAAGGCCCTTTGTTTATATTGCCTCGTGCGTTTTGTCATAGTCTTTATGGTTTGATGCTCACTTGCTCAGAACAGGCTTTTTTCTTGAAAGCATCATCTAACAATCGTGAAATATTTTAAAAACGTGTCATGTATATTAAATGTAATTTTCATGATTATGATGTTACAAAACATACATTTTATTTATTTTGCCATACTTGCTTTTTTTGCCATATCTGCATTACTAAGTTGTCTACTGTTTTAATGATATCTTATGCATGCCTCTCGTATAAATTCGTTTTCTTGGAACCTCATATTATGTTAGTTTCACATAACTTCCCAGTGCTTGCTTGCTTTTGGCAGCCCCCCCCCCTTTTGTGCACGTTCCTCTCTTTGCATTTCTTTCTAAAACAGGGTGCTATCTCCAACTGACATTTAACAATGAGATACCATCTCAAAGGTGTGATTTTTTTCATGATTATAATATCCTCACATTCTTACCATCTCAAATAATTCTGTCATTGATTGTTTATGTGATGATGCTTCACCAGAAACGCCCTTTTTTTTATTGTCTCGTGCGTTTTGCCTTAGTCTTCATGGTTTGTTGCTCACTTGCTCAGAATTGGCTTTTTCTGGAAGGCATCATCAAACAAACGTGGTGTTAAAAACATGTATATTAAATGTAATTTTCATGATTATGATGTTATAAAATATATACATCTATTTATTTTCCCATACCTGTTTGTATGATATCTTATGTAGGCCTATGCCTCTTGTATAAATTCTTATTCTTGGTATCTTATCTTTTGCTAGTTTCACATAACTGCCCAGTGCTTGCTTGCTTTTGCATTCTTCCCCTTTTTGTGCTAGTTCCTCTCATTGCATTTCTTTCTAAAACAGGGCATCATTTCCAAATGGCATTTAACAATGAGACACCATCTTATAGAGTTGAGTTTTCATGATTGTATAATATTCTTACATTCTTGCCATCTCAAATAATACTGTCATTGATTGTTTATGATGATGATCCACCAGAAAGGCCCTCTGCATTTGTTGCCACGTGTGTTTTGTCTTAGCCTTCATGGACTATTGCTCACTTTTTCAGAATAGGCTTTTCTGGGAGTCATCATCAAACAAATCTGGTGTATTATAATAAAAATGGGTCGTGAATACTATATGTACTTTTCATGATAATATTGATACCATAATATACATTTATATTGCCATTCTTGGTTGTACCTACATCATTATTTAGTTGCCTACTGTTTAATATGTTTAATGATACCTTTTTCTCGGTATCTCTTATTTATACAACGTAACTCTGTAATGATCCATGACTATAGACTATTGATCCATAGCTATAGTCTATTATTTTGTCGGTTTGTTGCTCGACTTGCTTCATCACACACTCAGTTGATCTCAAACAATATCTATTTTATCAATCATGCGTTTAGCGTCAATAATGATTCTTGTCTCACTATATATATTTTTATTGTATAATCGTGATTATCTGATGCTTGGGTTTCTTTTGCCTACATTGTGCTATTAACAACTTTCATGTTAATTTAATTTATATTGACATATCTGTTCAATTCTCATTCTTTGGTTTGACATTTTTTACATTGCGTGCTGCTCTGAATATAATTATTGCCATCTAAATAATATATATTGGAATTGCAAATAAGTGTCAACTATATAGTGTGATAATGCTTCACAAGAATAACACACTGCCTTTTCATAGGCCTCTGGTCTATAGGCCTTTGATCTCCTTGGTTTGTTGCTCATACTATTATTTTGGCCTCTCATTGGATGCATCATCACACATAGTTGGACTTGCAGCATATCTATGTCACCGAGCTCACATTTCAATGTGGTCAGCTTAGTTTATGATGAACTTGTGTACTTTATATTTCCTGCTCCCCTTGATTTCCTGTTGTTTCTTAATTTGATTTTCTAATAAAGGCATATTTCTCAAACACAGGATGTTTGTGGCAATGTGGAAATCTTTTCTCATCCCTGTTCCCCTCTCACATCTATATAGATGCTTGTATTGTAATTACCATCTTGCATTTTATGCATCTCATACTGTCCTGGACATCAAATCTGTTATTCACACCAATTCTCGTCATTATGTTATGTTGCCTCAGTTATGTAACATTGTATTGACTATGTGGCTTACGAGTTAGCTATCGTAAGATCTTTGAGCAATCGCTATTCCATCGTGTATTTGATACACATTGATGTGCTCAATTGTAATATTACTTAACTTTGTATAGCCTTGTTATACAAAGTTATACTTGTGTTATTACTTAATTAAGTAAGTTTATATTTTTTTCTACCTGATATATTTGTCTTGTATGTTTACATGTCCGATCCTACTTCTTTTAACTCTGAACTAGTCTCTGATCTTATTTTCCATCCCTTTTCCTTTAATAGCTCACTACACCCGTCTGATGGTTTGTCTGATGATGCTGATGTCACAAATGCTAATGAAGCTCGCTGTACCTACTATGATTCAAGTACTATCTCGAGTCACCAGCCTAGCATAAATGACTGTAATTTATCTCTCTTCCATTTAAATTCCAGTAGCCTTGCTAAACACTCAAATGATGTCATTGACTATCTTTCTGTTTTAAACAACCATTTTGACATCTATGGGTTCTCAGAAACCTGGTTTACTTCGGATGACAATTCTTTGCTTTGTGATTTTGGTGATTTCTCCGTTGAAAATTGTGTTAGAGAAAATCGTCGCGGCGGCGGAGTGTCATTATTTGTAAAGTCAAGCATCAATTATTCTATCAGACCTGATCTAGCCATCACCGCCGACGATTGTGACTCTCTATTCATTGAAACAACCCATAACTCCCAAAAGATCATCATTGGCGTTGTTTATAAGCCAGAGTATGTCATATTTGCTGATTTTATATCCTCTCTAACAAATACGCTCGCTCTTGTTTCTAGAGAGAAAAAGACTTGTTTTATTATGGGTGACTTCAATATTGATCTTCTTGTCCACGAGCACAATTCCAAGGTTTCTGAATTTCTTAATTTATTTTACTCACATGATTACATCCCTACCATCACTCGACCCACCCGCATTAAGACCAACAAAAACGGTCACACCTCTGCAACACTAATCGACAACATATTTACTAACGACATCACTAGTATCATCAACTCTGGTATTGTTGTCACGGATTTATCCGATCACTTCCCTGTATTCATCACTAAACAAACTGACAACAACAAGCCAATCAAAACTACATTAACTCACCAACAGCGTCAATTCCACACGAACAACATCAATGGTTTAAAAAGTGCGCTTTCTCTAGTTGATTGGCAGGTTGTTGAAAGTTCTACTAACCCAGATGATGCGTATAATATCTTAATTCATACATTCAATGACCTTCTTAATATTCATTGTCCGCTAAAAAATAAAATAATTTCTAAACGCAATACCCTAAAAACCTTGGGTAACTAAAGCACTTATTAAATCTATTAAAACCAAGGATAAACTTTACAAAACTTACACTTCAAAACCGAACTCGGAAAATAAAAATAAATACACTAATTATAGGAACTATTTAAACCAACTTCTTAGAATTAGTAAAAGAAATTATATTACAACTAAAATTGAAAATAATAAAAATGATACTAAAAAGATGTGGCAAACGCTCAATAACTTATTAGGCCGTAATAAAAAATCTAAACTTCCTGAAGTTTTCGTAGATAAAGATGGCACTAAATTAACCGATAATAAACAAATTGCTGATCAATTTAATTCATTCTTTGCTAACATAGGTATATCACTGGCTAATAAGATTCCTGATCCACCTCCTGAGTTTAAGCATGCGTTCTCTTCAAACAATATCCCTCATAGTCTATTCCTATCTCCTACATGTTCCGATGAGATCATTAAATTAACTTCTAAACTTAAAAACAGTCACAGTAGTGGTGATGACTGCGTCAGTAATAATCTTCTAAAACAAATCATTCCTTCCATCAGCACCATACTTGCACATATCTTTAATGTATCACTCTCCACTGGCATCATACCATCAACACTTAAAAAGCCAACGTTACCCCTATCTTCAAGTCTGGTGATAAACATGACTTTACCAACTATAGGCCCATCTCCATTCTTCCAACTATTTCCAAACTTCTGGAAAGAATTGTATACATCAGGATCCAAGATTTTATCACCCACAACAACATACTAACCAAACATCAGTTTGGTTTTAGACCAGGAAGGTCCACCAACATGGCAGTAAATGATCTCTACTGCAGGATTACTGACAATCTTGATCAGAAACTGCACACAATTGGAATCTTTTTGGATCTCAGCAAGGCCTTCGATACCATAAACCACACTATCCTTCTTGATAAACTTTATCATTATGGTATCCGGGGCCTTGCTAATGATTGATCCAAAACTATCTCTCTGGAAGAAGCCAAAAAGTGATGGTTAATGGTGTTTGCTCTCATTCTTCTGATGTTACCTGCGGTGTTCCCCAGGGATCAATTTTGGGCCCTCTTCTTTTCCTCCTCTACATTAATGACCTCCCCTGCACCACATCTATTCCACATTTTATATTGTTTGCTGATGACACCAACATCCTTTTTGCACACCATGACCCAAAATTACTTGAATTAACTATAAATAAGGAACTAAAGATAATATCTAACTGGTTCAAACTAAATAAATTGTCACTAAATATAAAGAAAACTAATTATATTGTATTTAAAAATAAACATAATAATAAACCTGATATTTCATATGATATAAAAATAGATAGCACACCAATTGAAAAAGTAAATACAACTAAATTCCTAGGCCTGCTTATAGATCACAACTTATCATGGAACTCCCACACACAACACATTTCAAAAATAGTTTCCAAATACAACGGTATCATTCGCAAGGTCCGGCAATTCATCCCCTCATCTTCACTTTTCACCCTCTATAACTCTCTTGTTCTTCCATACCTGTCTTACGGTGCTCTTGTGTGGGCTGACCAACAACACCAACTTACATTCGCTATTTCTTCTTCAAAAGAGAGTTATTAGAACTTGCACCTACTCCCTATGGCTTGCTCATACTGACCCTCTATTTTCCTCCCTTCGCACTCTAAAACTCTATGATATATACAAACTTCAACTTGGCTCTTTTATGTATCAATTTCATAATGGTCTTCTCCTCCAGATCTTCTACATGACAATTTCTTTAACGTAGATGTATCTGCTCATTCTTATAACACGAGACATGCCAATGAGTCATTCATCATCCATACTAACACTATTTTAGCTGGCAATACTTCTAAAACCAAAGGACCCCTTCTCTGGAACACTATTCCACTCAACATCAGACACTCTGTGTCCCATGTTGCTTTCAAAAGCAGGTTGAAAAAATCTATGGTCCTTGAGTATGAATCGGCGTAGCCGCTGCCTATACTCGAAGCCTTACGGTACTTGTATGGATTGCTAATTTTGCCTTATTCTGGTTCCTTTGTGTGCTTTAATTGTCATCCATTGTCTGCCCTCTTACAATAGTACTCACCGAGCTTCTTCACATTAGGCCCTATTACTGTTTCGTCGGAATCACCAGAAGCCTTCGACACTTCTTACGTCTTACGTCTATCTTACGTCTATCCTTGTCGGTAGGAACCTTCATCAGAAGTAACATCACCAACTTTGATAAGCGTGCTTGGGTGGACGCGCTGCATTAATTACTATCATTTCTCTAATTTAGTCCCCTTGCTTGTTCCATCTTGCTCTTGATTTAAGTAGTAGCTATGACCCTCACTATTCTCCTCTATCTCTTTCATTCCTCTCCCTCTTTCCTTCTCTTTCTCTCTCTCGCTCTCTTCTTCTTCTTCTTCTTCTTCTTCTTATCGGATAATGTGTGTGTTTGTCTGTCAACGAGGTCTCTGCACCCCACGCCCCGCGTTTAGCAGAGTCCTCGTCAATCATCTTTTCCTCCCATTTTCATTTTGCTCAACAACCTAATTCTAAAATAAAATCTCTGTCATCATGTATAGCCCTCTCACTGTAAAGTATGCTGAGATTGACTCATTAACATTATTATCCATTGTATCAATGGTCATTTATGTATTTTGTAAAATCTAATGTATCATACTTATGATTCTTATCATGCATTACTATGCATTATATTATGCATCCATTGTATCAACATGATCAACAAACATTTAAAATGTACTCTGCCATCACTATAACTAAGAGAATTAGAAATATTATTATTATACTATTTTATCATTATGTTATTACATTATTATATTATAATATTACTATATTATCATTACATTATTATGTTCTATTATGTTATATTATTAAAAACATTTTATATTTATTATCATGTATTACTATGTTATAGTTGATAGTATGTATTGTATTATTCACTGAGCATGTTTGTAGAGAGCCAGCTTATCCGTTGTAAGGCGCTTATCATCGTAGAAGTACTTCAAAATCAATTGCCATTGCAGTGTGGTATTTCCGTGATAAACTACTATAAGCACGCTCGTAATATCACTATGCATTTAAAGTGTATTTTGGTCAATCATACATAGTAATGCTATTCTAACTTAATTATATTGATTTAATTGTTACTGCCTAAATGTATTGATATTTATTTATACCAATGACTCTTGTTTACATTTAATTTTATTACTTTGTTGAGCTATTAGTATCACTTGTATATTGATGTTGATGATTGATGAAAATAAAATATGAATGAATGAATGAATGAATGAATGAATAATTTGCTAGTCCCACCTAGCATGCCTAGTATTGTTTTGGGGCTATGTAATATTTATGCGGAGCTCGGGGAGGGGTGAAATTGCAAAAAAAATGCTGATCCTTTCTCTGCCTGCCAAAAATCGCTTGCACCCCCCCACCCGGCCTACCAAAAATCTTTGCACCTCCTTTGCACATGCCATTTTTTGGGGATCCCAATTTACGAACTTTAAATGGTTTAGATAATTATGTTGCGAGCGCAGCGAGCAGGGAAATTTGCATTATGTAAGCGTTTCCGTACCGTTTTCTAAGCCTTTTTAGAGCGTGTTATTTGAAAGCCCCTTAGGTAGCATACCTTGGAAACAGAGTATAATCACACACTTACAGTAAATTATTAATTTATAGGCTTGTGTTTTAGAGAGGCAAAAGATGCAATAATACAATCAAAATATGATGTCACTACCAAACCCCAGGTGCCAAACGAAGAGGTGTTGGATCTGGCTGTAGGCCTATGCCGTATTATTCCGGGGGTGGGGGGGTCACTCACATGTAAAGGTGGTACGGGTATGTGCGGCCGTCAGGGGTCCCTTTATCAGGCTCTCTGGCAGTTCCTTAACACATTTGCATCATGCTCCAGTTCATTGAGCCTAACACTCTGAAAAGTGTAGTTCTTTAGCTCAAATTTGGAAACATTTTGAATTTGTTAGCTCCTTAAAGCCTATAATTTGGCCCAATTTTAGTTCACAGACCTCCACAAAAATGTTGAAATATCAGTTCATCAAGCCCCTATTGTCCCCAAATCAGTTCTTACAGTTCCCAAAGTTCGGCGCCGCACACCCCTACCAAAATTTAACGTGAGTGCCCCAGAGTATTATTATTTTTCATGTACTAGACCTGCGATTGACAAAGCAGTCATGTCAAAACAAATATGATTGAAATCCATTTCACCCATTAAAGATATAACTGAAAGCAATCTTGCTTTTTGGTTGTACTTTTATTTACAAACTGAATTTATTTGCATGTAAAATTACTTAAGTTAATCACGTGATCTGATCACTGATCAAGCATAAGAAGAAGTTTACAATGAACGAAAATAAAAGACCTAAAAATACCCTATTTTGCCGGACTCGAGGAGGACTCGAAGCCGAGTCCCCGAGTCCTTGGGGTCCGAGTCCGAGTCCGAGTCCAAGTCCTTAGCTTCCGAGTCCAAGTCCGAGTCCGATTCCTTGAAAAAAGGACTCGAGTCCGGACTTGAGTCCGAGTCCGAGTCCCGAGTCCTCCAACACTGCAAACTAAGCGCCTATTGTAATAAGTGTTACCAACAAACCACTTAATCAGCAAACAAAAGGGAGAAATTTGATGCAGTCGCTTTTACATACCCTTCTTTTGATCACCCATTGATACACTTCCCCTAGTTTAAACAACAAGACGCTGTTGGTACAGAAACCAATCTGACGTTCGCGTTGAAGTGAAGTTGAGCAAGAAATCGAATCGATATTTTTGAAGTTGCCGTTAAAGTTCCAGTAACTTCATTCCGCAAGCTCTCAAATAACTAACAAACTCGGGAACTATATAGAGGAAAATACGAACACACATCGGACAACTACCGAACATGTGTATTCGGCACACTCCGTTTCAAAAGCACAAAACCTGCCGGCGGACTTTACGAACATCACCTAACACAAAAGGCATTTGGCGGATGAAGGAAGGACATAAAAAGAACATAAAACGGAAATTGACGAACAACAACGGATTTACTAAAATACATCCATTTCTTGTATCAAGTTTTGTCCATGCACAAAACTTGCCAACGGACTTAACGAACATCACCTAACACGAAACGCATTTTCGCGGATGCTATAACAACTAAATTCAGACAAGCTATGAGAGGATGATGGTGATGTATGGTATTGTATTAGAAATTGCCTACCGTGTGGGAATTACCAAATGGCACTGGTGTTTCAAAATGCCTTTATCCTGCCATTGTCTTATATAATACAATTTTATTATTAAAAGCAATAGAGGGATGATGACATGGTTGTTCCATGCCAATTTTGCAAGTGGGTCTAAACAAAGAACGATTGTAGTTGATATAACTAAACCTTTGTAAAACAATTATCGTTATTATCTATAGACTTTGCACAACGTTGGCCCATATGACACCTGTTTTTACAATCAATTAGCACTACAAGGTTTTGATCATTATATTCCAGCTGAAATCTAAACACCTCCTATGGAGGACGTGACTTAAGGTTAGCAACTATTCTAAACTGTTGTGATTTGGTAGTTCTCATCATCTTGCGAATGGTAGCTTTGGCAAACATTTCATTGATCATTTCATAGCGAGTGTGTAGAAGATTTTAAATACCACAAATGAAGAGCTTGTTTCCAAAAGGCGCTAAATCCATATTAGTGAAATAGGAGAAAATCATCGTTTTTTAAATTAAAAGCCTTATTTATTCATTTATTTTTTGGTTTTAAATGTTAGTTCTCATGTCAGTAACTACAAAAACACCTATTTTTGAGATCCTGATTATAATGTTTAATTGTAAGTATTCTTTTATTAAACAGCTTGAAGTGGATTTAGCGCCTTTTGGAATCAAAATATCCAATAACCGTGGATTTAGCGCCTTTTGGAAACAAAATATTCAATGATATTCAAAATAATATTTATTATTAATGATATTTATTCACTAAAAGCTTGAAAATGTGAAAAAATTGTTACAACGAAAATTCTGTCAAATCATTCCATTTTGCACGTAAAGTGTCGTCTGTGCTTGCTCGGGTGTACTAGTGTGTGTACAAGTTGAAATTTTACAATTTTGTGATTTAAATTTTGATCAATAGTTGCCTTGTCAACAGGAGAATAGTCCTATGCAATTTTAGTCTTTAATTCCTTACTGAGCACGGTGATTGGTCGGAAGGATTTAGCGCCTTTTGGAAACAAACTGAAATGGATTTAGCGCCTTTTGGAAAAAAAGTCAAATTTCTGGCCCACCCTGTAATGGGATTGAGCTCCTTTTGTAAAAAATAGTTTGATTCCATGAAACTTATGATGTAACACTATACATTGGTACCAATAACTCAATTTTTTCAAATATACTAAGGTCTTGTGGTTCTTGAGTTATGTTGTAAAGAGGGCTGGAACAACAACACTTTTGTAAAACGTACATAGCTCATTAACAACAATAAATCAAGCAAGTTTATTTTTCTCATTTACTATTCGTTTAGATGATATATACTGTTCATTTTGATAAGGTATAATTATTATCACTTTGAACCGTTTTATTTTAACAAGAACCTATTCAGATTGGCAAGATCGCCAACTCATAATTTGACAAGATTACCCAATTAATTTTGACAAGATTCTGTTATATCCCCCTCGGACAAGACAAACTATTCAAATTTGATTTTCTTAGTTATTTTTGAGAAAACTCTATTTATTTTTTAAATGATAAGGCAATCTTGTCAAATTTGGGTTTCTCGTCATTGTGATAAGAATATCCGATTCATAAAATAAACAATTAGAAAAAGTGATCCGCCCAGTAATCGAACCCACAACCTCAGGTTTACAATGCCGGTGCTTTGACCACTCGGCCAAGGAATCTTCATGATTAAATTTGTGACTATTTATGCATTTTTCACAAAAAATAATAACACACTGGTAACACAAGTTATGTATATTATAGGTGCAGGAAATCCAGTTACTACACTGGAATTTCAGTGACTCAAGACAAGCGGTACGTTATTTATGATAAGAAAAGAGGTACCGCTAGAATGTACCTCATTTATTAACATATATAATGAACCACTTGTCTTGAATCACTGAAATTTCAGTGAAGTAATTGGACTCTTTTGTTACCAGGGTGTGATTATTTGTTGAGAAAAATGCAAATTTAGTCACAAAATTAATGTATTACCACCTTAAGGGATCACACCACTAAATCAAGTTCCTATTCTTTTATGTGTTAAGAGGTACCTAAGAAATCGTCATTTTCTCATGGTTAAAACATGCTAGGGCATTTAAAACACAATTATTATAAAAGATGTTTCGCAGTGGTACATTGAACATGATGCAAACCATACCAAAGCCTACAGCTCAGCGCTTCTATACTGTGACGTCATTTGGTTGGTGCATGGAACCAAAAAACCTTCCTAAAATGTCAGAATTGTAATTTTTATTATTATTTTATGCTTGGATGATAAGAAAAACATGCATAGAGCACAACTATTACCAAAAATGGGCACATCAGCCTTCGATCATTTCAAACCTTTTTCCATTAAAATGCACCAGGTATGGTCAGCGAATGGAAACAATGGTTGTTATTTCTTCAGTCAGATTTGAATAGATACTATTCATTTCTGAACTCGCTCGATCTGAGCTGGTCCTTTTCTGATGGCTGTGTCTCTTACAGGCACATTCCCTTTGGAATCCAAACTAGGTTCCCGCCCATTATACATCCCTTAACTCGGGAATCTTAAATGAGATTATGTACGGTTGTAAAGACTGCACAAAAAGTAATGCAACTGTTATAAATACGCCTATAGCGTCAGAACCAACAATTTTGTTCACAATATTTCAACATAGAAAGAAGGATGATTTATATACGCACATATTTTGATACCCCATTTGTCCAATTTTGTTCAATATTAACAACACAGCAGTGTTTTTAAAGAAAAATACCTGAATTTAAAAGTTGCAGCTATTTGTATTGATTTGTAATCAGCGCGAAGATATATGGACGGTTTACGTACCACAATGCTTGCGTAATTACCATTGATCGCTGTATTTTTCTTTGAAAGCACTACTGTGTTGTTAATATTGAACTACATTTGACAAATCGGGTATTAAAATGCGCGTAAATAAATCATCCTTCTTTCTATGTAGAAATATTGTGGAAACAATAATTAAGCTATAGCCGTATTTATAACAGCTGCGTTACTTTTTGTGCAGACTTTATTTATGATTGAATTGAACATTTATACGCAGTCCTAACAAGCGGCACGTGATTTTTTTCCTGGTACATGGTCAACATAAAAATGCATCACAATGCACACATTATGTACATGAGGCCAGATTCCGCTGTGTTAAGTTTTATAAGAAGGATGTATTACTATTATTTCCTCCTAAGAAAATAATCCACAACAAGGCGTTTGTTCATCGTACTGATTGATTACAGAACAAAGCGCATACACATGACATACCATATCTATCAGGTAATGGTTTTAAGATGGGCCTTTACTTCGGCTAACTTGGGAAAAATCAGCGCGGTGACTGGGTTGAGAAATTGCAAGCATCGAAAATGTGACCTCGTAATCCATAGAACGTGACTTGGCGTCTGACTGGAGGAGAGCATAATTCGTCGGCTGTATTCCATAGTGGCGTATAGTGGGGCGCCGCGAATAAACAACTTTTCGAGAAAATCGGGTTTGAAGAAATGCCAATTTAAAATTGAGTTGTGTAAATCATACATTCATTATATTTTGTAAATTGTGTGAAATTTCTGTAGTAAACTAAACAGATTTTATTGTTATATATTTCTCAAAAGAAATAAATACATAATAGTGCTGGCAAACTGAAAAGAAAAAGCACAAAACTATACGTCACTATGGAAAACACGCAAAACGCAAAACGCAATACCCTAACCTAACGTTAACCTTACGCCACCTCGGTCGCCGTGTAATTCCTATGGCGTTACTTTGTGTCGTTTGCATTCCGGTCCGATACGTCACTATGACATGTAGAGAGGTGTACGCCACTATGACATACAATGTTTTTAATTTTTACCGATATTTCATAATTATAAAATATGTATAAAAAGTGGCGTATGGTCGATACGCCACTATGGAAAACAAAAACAATTCACTTTGTCCCAGAAAAAAATTACCGGGCGAATAAATTTGGACGTAAGTCGAGAAATAGACATCAAAATGTGTGTGGCCCGTTTTATTGTACATCTTATAAGTTAATTTTACTGGAATTGGTTGACTGATTGCGAAGAAATGAGCGATTACACAACGCATGCGTCATTTCACTTCATTCCAAGTTTGAAAGAAAGATCATTCAACACAATGCGCACTATAGTGGTTAACACTGTTAATGGGCTTCATATTTTATTCGGTGAAATCCTTTTCGTTCTTTCTAAACAATCTGTTTCTTGCAAAACATTTAATAGGTTTTGTTCAAATTTGGAAACCTGCACGAAATTGAAAAAAAAAAAGCTTGCATGTAAGTTGATGCTCGGTACTTGTAAATATCTTTTTCGTTAATGTTGATATAAATGTTGTATAAAAAAATATTGCATAAAGAATTCCAGCCGGCTTAAAAATTTTCTCACACACATTAATGTCTTTGGAATATCTCCAATTAATTGTAATGCAAAGTTTAAATCTTTTAAAACTCCAACATTAATGTTGCATCAAAAATCACACGTTAAGCTGTAAGCACTTGATCATTGTCATTCGTGGCTCAAATGTCCTTTGCAAAGTTAAAATATAACACAACCTAAGAATTAAAATTGGAACCTTCCAATTGCAGAAATCAAAGTTTTCTCGGATAAACTGTTATTAATCTTCAGTGAAAGCATGAATAATATAACACCGTCTGATTATAAAATAGATAATGTGGACTAAGTTTAATGAGATACTCAAACTTTAGGAAGCGCTGAGTGAGCATGAAAAAAGCGCCTGTAAGTTGATTAAACTTGGAATGAACTGCATTGATGCGCGCATTATGTAATCGATAATTACTTCGCAACCAGTTAACTGAATCAATTAAAATTTTCACATGTGATGCACAATGAAATAGGCTATGCGCTACATTTTAAATATTTTGATTCTGAAGTCTATTTCTCGACTTGCGTTCAATTTTATTCACTCGGGAATTTTTTCTGGGACACCCTGTATATTAGTAAATCAGACACCAGGCAAATAACCGGGTATACCGTCCTCTATAGCTCAAAAATAAGTTATTTGATATGCTATTCTATGGCGCTATACTTTATAAATTATATTACTGAATCAGAGAGCACAGTCGACTAATCCTGTATACCGTCCTCTATAGCTAAACATACATACATACATACATACACATACATACATACGTAAATACGAAATATTATATAATGCTTTCCTCTGGAGCTCTACTTTATATATTAGTAAACCAGACAGCACAGTCCTGTATAGAGGTTGTGCAAATCATACCGTAAATATGGCGGACTTCTCAAATACATTCAACAAAAGCACGATTGTAATCTACCGCGACAGTTCATCTCACACACATAAAGCTGAATTTATACTCGGTCGCTTTTGCAGAAAAACGATTCTTATGTATGTTCAATGTTTACTTCCGTTTGCAGAGCGTCAAGCCGATCAATTGAGCTTAACAAATGCACTACGATCAAATACAGGGTTCAAAAGAAATAACTCTGGGACACCCTGTATAAAGTAGAGCTCCAGAGGAGAGCATATCTAATTCTGAGTAATATTTGAGCTATGATAGAGGACGATGTACAGGGTTTTTTCTGGTGTCTGATTACTCTGATTTACTAATATGTGATGCGATCAAGCAAAATCAGTCGGAATACCAGAAATATTGATTTTGAGATATAGCCAAACAAAGGCAATATTTCCTTTTCTTTCCAATTGTTTTGGAAACTCTGTTATTGGTAATATCTTTGGAACTGGTTTTTCAATTTTAATGGGGTTTTCTGCAAAATGCAGCTTTGTAAATGCTTTTAACTAAATATAAGAAACTGACAATTTAAAATATTGATGAATTTATGACTATTCTCACAACAAAAATGTTCACGTACGTGAGCTTTCGGCTTGCGGTCGCTAAGCCTTTTTGAAACTGATGTTATTGATCTTGATGAGTGTCACATGACGAGTTGTTGTCAACAACGTCATGTGACAGAATGTTCCGGTAGACGGGTTTAATTTAATATAAAATTTAATATTTCCGAGTTCCGACTGATTTCGCTTGATTGCATCACATATGTGACGTGGTGTATCGAAAGGAGACACTTTTGGGCAGGATCGTAAATGGAGAAATAGCAAAAAATCTGCCCGGGGTGATTTGTTCACAATTTGGGTTTGTTGCAAATTTGTGATGTTAAGGGATGAGCCTATAGGAATAACGACCAAACAAAGAAATTCTTGTTTATGCCGTAATATTGTAGTCTTTCAACCCTTTCACAACTTCAGCTGTGTAACTTACAAAAATTCCCGCTAAAAAGTGGTTCTTTTAATTTTAGAAAATACATTAATAATCGCATTGGACTTTTCGTACTGATCGTACTATAGTGACCACCAGCCTATAATGTTCTAATCACACTATAGACTGGGATTACATGTGACGTCATTGCCAGGCAATTGGTCTCTATTGTTCCTTGCCCGGAAATATGCCCACGCAGTCAGGGACCGTGCTTTTAAAACGCCCGCCAGATCACAATAAGGCCATTGAACTGTGTAGTGGCCATACGTACTCGTTGAAGTATAACGGTAGCACGTTCCCTTACCGACTCATTATTAATGTGTGGAAAGGGGTCAGGGACGGTATTCTGATAATTCTAATCCTTTCTTTTGAGGTCAATAGATAAAAGAAAGGCCTTGAACACAGGTGTGGAGTTGTAGATAATATTTAATCATCAAAGCTGCTGGCATAAGAAATTTCGAGGAGGCAGCGCTTATTATTTCTTGTAAACACAATCTAATGTGGTACTCACTACATGTAGAAGGCCAAGGGGGTCTGCAAATTAGTGCATGAAGCTAGTAAAGATATAGCTTCATGTTCAGTTTAATCAATTAAAATACTATGGCAGGATATAAAAAAAAATCGCGAGGCATTCTTTCTTGTTATGGACGACAAGTATTAATTTTTATATTATTATGACAAAATCCAGTCCCTTCTCAATTTAATAGGCTCCGAGATTAGACTTTCTTTTCCAAAAATAAATTATATGGCCTAGAGGACATGATATAGGCCTAATCTAAACCCATATTCGGTATCCAGAAACCTTCACAGTCCGAGCGGCGTTTGCACTCGCATCGCATTAAACTAGACAAAGTTCGCTAAACTGAGGCCTGCTTCAATTGCCAACCTTTATCGAGGGGCGATTTGAGGTTTCATAGTCATCTATTACCTATACCATTTTTCACCCCGATGTAGCAGTGATGTCAACGCGTTGTGAACAGCTGTTTCGCTCTCGCATCTATGTGGTGTCTTTAAGCGCGTGCGTATGTACACCAGCGCCATCGAACTCCAGCGATGATGCGCCTAATAAAATTCGTATAATGCCCCCAGCATACTTTCCTGCCGCTTGCCGCTGCGGCAAGCGGCAGAGCGTTTCAACCAATGACAAGCCTTGATCGTGTCCGATTGCCTGCAATGCGCGTGCGCCACGCCGCTCATTGCAAGCGGCAGGGTAGTATGAAACCAGCTCACCGTCACATCAGGGTGAAATGGTATTGAACAACGCAAACCAGCCAAATTTGCCATAAGTTTGAACAGCCATTAAAAAAACGTGAATATAGTGTCAGAAAGTCTTACACATCTTAGTATAACCTTGTCGTTAGTGTGATACTGAATGCAGCGCCATATTTGGAATATATTCGTACACGGTGTGGGCAAATAGTTGGTCAAATGTAGGCTAAGTAGGCCTAAATCATGAAAATCACTTAATCTAAATAATACCAACCAGTAACGGACATTGAGACAACGCTACTCGAGAAGTTTGAGGTAAGTAAAGCTTTTCCTTGTTATAAAAAACAGAAATGCATAGTCGCGCTAAAAGTCGATCGAAACAAGTTAAAAATCAACACAATGCCTAGATACACCTTTTTGCTATGAAATTTATTTTCTCGGTCAAATATAAAGCAAATTTTTTTTTCTTCAGTAATGTCAGTTAAAGACATAGTGCTTGGATATACATTTTTTTTAAATCCTGGTGTTAAAATTCAAGCATCGTATTTTGTCTTTTAGTGTGATATTATAGGCCTTTAGTTCGCCCGTGAGCTTTTTACGGAATTCATTTTTAGCGTCTCAAACTAATATAGTTTGCTAAAGAAAGATATTTCCCACCTCTGTAAAGCACATCGTGTGGGTCTATATATTATAGTTTTGTCAGAATTTCCGTTTTTATTTTACCCTTTTTCCCTTCGTGCTCCGAAAATGTCAAACTCAGTATTTTATCTCGAGAACAACCAGCAGAAATAATCGATATTTCAATTGTTGTCAACCAGGTCCCTTTTCCATTGAAAACCAGGATTGCCTGACCAGCGATTTGGTAGCCCAAATCCCCAATTCTGGTAAATGAAGTGAATTTTTGAAATTTGCTCCCGTGATAGCCTGCAATTTCAATTTATAGGGGCTGTGGATTCCATGATTATGAAAACCATTTTGTCTGTTTGTTTGTTTGTTTATTTACCTAGGATGAGGTCCTTGGGAAAATCCACTGTCCAAACCTAGAAAAATTCGCGTGTTATTAGAGGGGATTTTAATTTTCTGTCCCTCCTATCTCCAGGTGAATTTTGAATGACCCCCCCCATCGCGGGTTGGCATTTTCATTACACCCTTCAGACTTGCGTTCGGGTTTGTGTAGGCCTATTTGTCATAATTTAGCGCTATAGGACCTACTTTCTAAATGTAGGCTATAGCTATAGCCGTGCTATATAAATATTATACGGTACCGGTATGTAATATTATGTAGGCCTATGGGGGTGGGGTGGGTACTCAACACATTTTAACCATGACTTACAATGCAAGGCTCATTGTTGCCATAAATGATTTTTCCTTTAGGTCATTATAATAGGTTGTTATAAACTTCCATGTTTAACCTTGTATTGTTTTGGCTGCTTCATTATGACTTTCGGTGGGTTTAAGCAATTTCAAACAAACACAAACAAAAGGCACTATACCCAGTCACCTTCATGACAATTGAAACACTAGGTAATTTCTTTGCTATATTGAAGTTCTGGCAACACTGTATCCAGGCCGGGCACCCAGAGATATCGATCCACAATGCTAGTATTAGCCTAAGATTTCACGCGTGGATTTGAAAATTTTTCAGCTGGTAGTCAAAAATTATGGAATCAAAACGGAAATTCTGACAAAACTATGATATATCGCTCACGGTGATGTGCGTTAGAAAGTTGGGAAAAATCCTTCTTTAGCGAACTATATTACTTTGAAAAGCTAAAAGATTGATCCAAAAAAAGGCTCGCGTGCAGAGTTGAAGCCTATCAAAATCGAAAATCTTACACTAAATGACTGAATTTCACGACTAAGTTTAACACTAAGATTTGAAAAAAAAATACAGTATCAAGCATTACAGTTTTTCCTGACATTTACTGAAAAAATGAAAATTATTGCTTTTCATTTGGCCGAGAAAAAAATTTTACACTGAAAAGGTGTAACTCAAAATTTTGTTCATTTGAATACCAAATTCGATCGTTTGTATTGCCTTATTAAATGACTGAGTGAGCCTTGCAGAACAATAACAATCGGTAGTCCCGCGTCCTAACTGTAAACACGAACACTACAAATATTTTCTGACAATACATGGACGGGTAATTTCGAGAAATGTTCTAAAGGTAACAAGGATGTGCTGCTGGGATTTTAAAACCATACCCTAAAATATCTAATTTTTTTCAATCATTTCTATTCAAAATAACGGTAAATTTGTTCAATTCTGGAAAACTTTGCGATCTCAAACCATTGCAAAACTGCATCTCAAAGATATTGAAATGACTCAAAATGAACTATAATCTGCCACACATACCCGTACACCCATTTCCAGCAAAAATACAACGATTTACAGATAAGGTTTAAGTGACAGGTTATATAAAGGGTATAAAAACTTTTTAACAACATCTATAAAATATTTTTGAAAATGTGATGTAAAACATTCTAACAGAATGTTATTTAATTAGTGACAAAATATTTCGCAAAAATGTTTCCCCAAAATATTTTACAATAACGTTTTAAAATGTATTCATGATCTTTATATAACCCGACATTTAAATGTTATTAAAACGTTTTAAATAAACATTTTAAGAACATTCTTGTGTTTACTGTGTCATACTAAGAACCCCAGGGTAGATAAGGTTCACATTTCTCTATTGTAAACTTCTTGAATATTATTTCGTGTATACCCTGACCGAAATTTGACACAATTTTGACATATGTCAAAATTATGTCAAACAAAAACGATAAGAATTGGGACATTTATTTGACACAAATTTGACATAAATTTGACATATGTCAAATTTGTATAAAAAAATTTGACATATTTTTGACATAGTTCTATGTCAAAAGTGTGTCAAATCACATTTGTGTCAAAATCATGTCAAATATTATTTTGTGTCAAAATTATGTCAAACAGGATCATATTTGACATACTTTTGATATGTCAAATATGTGTCAAAATATATTTGATACATATTTGACATAGTACTTGGTTATGTTAAAATTGTATCAAATCGTGATCATATTTGACACACTGATGTGAATGCAGTGGTGGAGCTGCCGTCGAGGTGAGCCAGCACAGGGAATCCTTTTCTACCCTGTTGCCCAGGTGCATGCACAGCTTCCAGTCAGTGCCAAGTTATTGGAAATCCCACTTGAGGGCAAAAAATGCCACCAAATATTCAGATTTGTGCAAAATTGTGTCAAACAGGATCATATTTGACATACCCCGGTACTTTTGATATGTCAAATTTGTGTCAAAATAAATTTGATACATATTTGACATGTAGTTCTTGGTTATGTCAAAAGTATGCCAGAATGTGATCACATGGCTGCACCACAAAGGTGAGGGGCACGGAGGGGCTTAATTTTCCATTAAGCTTAAGTTTTGCCCAATGAAAACCAAAAATCACTGAAAATATTGATGAAAACATATTAATGACAGAATTGGATGCTTTACGCCCAATATTTATTGATATACTATTTACCCGACTACCTCTCAACCAATATTTTTAAACTTGTAGCTTGACCTGTAAAATATTTTGAGAGTAATTTAATACCAAATTCAAATACGGTATGCAAAAACAAACACATGTGACCTTAATACAGATTATTTCACATAAAGTTGTTGTGACCTTAATACAGATTATTTCACATAAAGTTGTTGATCGGTCGGAAAGAGCAATCTGACTTTTTTTGGGGCCAAATAGTGAGAAAAATAGTCTTAAGTTTGCCACTCATGTATTCTAAACAATAATTAGTACGACACATAATTAGTGCGAAGTTTTGACGGATCCATTTGAAATCATGAATCAGAAAAATGGTCTTTAAAGTTAAGTTTTATGTGCATGATCCAGATCTGCATGATCTTTAACAGTCCGAGTCAAAATTAGCAAGGTTCTTTCATCACATTCTTCTTTGCGTAAAATCTGAATTCTGAACTCCTCATTTTGCATAACTGATATGTACAGCATTTTCTTCTTGATGAGTCGCCATTGATGAGTTGCTATTCCTGCCGCAATCGGATCCCTTTTCAATAGCATCTGAAAGCAAATTGAACATAAAGTTACAAATTAAATAAGCTTACACATTTGGTAGTTTTCTGAAACAACTGAAAAAAATATTTGGTGTCATCAACAAGAAATTCAGGATCATCAAGAGTATATGGTTGGGCAGGTATTTCCACATTACTTTTTTAGAAATTAGAATCCATCAGGAAGAATCCATTACCTGGGATTTTTCTCTCCCAGATTGACCCAAAATACATTTTCGAAGCTCTCAAGCATGCCTAGTTCTCAAGTACCGTAACTATTTCTATTAAAGGTATGATAGGCAAACCTTAGTTAACACATTTGCTATACTCATGCAGCCAAATTGGTCCAAAAATACAATACAAATTTTACATACAGCACGGGTATACATAGAAAATTAAAAGAAAAGATTTTTCAAGGAAACCTGCATAAATATGTACGGTGCGTACGTTACCGTACCGTAATACTTCAATGAATAACAATGCAATAAATGTACTTATCTTACCATTGCTAATTAATATTTATCAGTCCATATGAAACAAGTTTGGTAAATTAGATAGTGTCATTCAGTTTACGCTTTCTCAGATTAGGTGTCCATTTTCTATCTTGCTCCATCACTTGCAAGACATTTTGATATAAATTAATTATAGGGGGGGCAAAGATTTTTGGCAGGCCAAAAGGGGGGGCAAGCATTTTTTGGCAGGTCGAAAGGGGGGGGGCAAGCAAATTTTGGCACAGATATTTTGGGCACCGTTTCTATATTACGCCCTAAAAAGGCGTAGGAAAACATTAAGAACACGTTCAAATATGCAAAATTTCCAGCACGCTGCGCTCGCATTATATGTTAAGACAATTTAAGGTTTTAAATTCATGGTCCCAAAAATCTTGTATGTGTATAAAGGGGGGGGGCAAAGCTTTTTTGGCACGTCCAAAGGGGGGGCGGAAGGTTTTTTGGAACGTCGAAAGGGGGGGCAAAGGTTTTTGGCACGGCCAAAGGGGGGCAAGCGATTTTGGCAGACCATTTTGAGAATTCACCCCCCCGGTACACATAATTATTGCACCACCCCTAACCTGAGAAAGCGTAAACTGAATGATACTACCTAATTTACCAAACTTGTATCATATATGGACTGATAAATAAAAAGCAATGGTAAAAGTACATTTATTACATTGTTATTCATAAGGCAGCCACAGTGATGTGCAGTATAACGTAATGAAAACTAAATAGCTGCCTGATTTATTTGTCATTAAGTTAAAAACACCTACCATGCACAAACTTCAAGCTTGTAGTGCGCGATGGACCCATTTTCCATGCAGAAATGGCTGTAAATAGAGAAACATGCACATGGCAGCTATTATTATAACGTCAAATATGTCTGAAAATAGCTGCCTTTGTGATTAGTTCGAATGGATTTGCATTTTATTGAGTATTGTCTGAGATTTGAAGTACTATAAAACTTTCACTAAAGGCAGCTATTAATGTGTGTGTATAACTGTATACATAATACAATAGCTGCCAGCCGGACTTTAGCTGCCGGTTGCCTCTGTCCGAACTTTAAGCTCACGTGGACCCCCTTCCCGACCTCCGATTGAATTTAAATTTGGAGGGGATGAGTTTCTAGTTATATGGTACAGTTTGAAACTAGGAGCAAAAAATATGGTTGAAATGAGGGGCACTTGATGCACCCTAACTGGTACAGACTACAGTGATACATGTAGTGATGTACTGTAGTCATGTGTATTTGTAGAAGTATAGGTAAGCTTAAAATACATTTTTTAATTTTCAAAAATGTTGACTGTATACTTACCATGTGCTTTATCCAGTACATACAGCATCCGATGATGCAGTTTAGTCTTAAATCGATTGGTACTCAGTAGCAGCATGAACAGCCAAAACTAAAATCTTACTCCATTGTCCCACCATGCTGCATGCATTCATGATTCACGTCACACTGCAGTGCAGTCATAAGATTCGTTTACTATATAATAGCTCAAGCCTGTCCACCGAATCACACATTGTATATAATGTTCATGACTAGATGATATTGATGCATTCCTCCGTTGGCATGACAGACTGGCTTTAAGCTTTTAAAACGAAAATTGAACCGTTAAAATTCAAATCCACCACCACAAGCTGCCATTTTCTTTTTCTTCTTCTGAATGGAAGTTCCTCCTTTATGTAGGAGCACCGAAACAAGAAATTCCCTTGGTTTAATGGTTAGCTGCATTAGCCCAGTGCATTAATGCCCTGTTAGTAATAGGGGCTGTCATTTTTTCCCGAATGGGGTGGGGTCGTGAAAATACTGGGGGGGTCATAATGTTTATGCCAAAATGGGAGGGGGTCATAATTTATTTACACCAAAAATAGGAGTTAATTAAAATATTTATCATGAAGAGCGCAAAATTTTGTCCATGTTCCGCTCCCTTTCCTGACACTTACTAGGCCTATAAATGTTTTTGCACGCTTCACCCCTTAGTTCAAACAATGGATTGAGTCTGCGTGGGCAGAAGGGGGGGGGGGGCATATAAATTTTCACCACGAGATTGTAAAAATTCTGATAGCACATCACTCAGCAAGACGGCTCTTAGGAATGATCCGTTTTTCATCTCGAGCTTATAGCTATAAACTAGTAATGCCATCCTTAAAAATTATGCAAATCATAATGAGTAGGCCTACTAGGCCAGCTCTTCCGATGATGCCTCAAAGCAACTTAATTCATGAGACTTCCTGGAGCTGGTCCCTACACGGTCCCTGCCTGACGGGGGAACTTTATAAGTGAAGGTATGTGCCTACTGGCATCACGAAGTAGGGGCCTATCGGTACAAAAAATATTGGGGGCAGGGTCATTGGGTATAGATATCAAATAAGGGGTTATTGGCTAGAAAATGTTGAAAAATTGAGCAAAATTCTATTTCATTGTTCAAAATTTTCCAAATTTCAATACAAATTTGCTGAAATAAGAGAATTTGAAAGTTGCTGCATTAGTTTTTGGCATTTTGGTGATACCATTCTAGAAAAAGGTGGTCATTGGGTAGGCAAAAGAGGGGTCATCGGGTATGACTTTTTCAAAAAAAGGGGTCATCGGGTATAGTAGACTTCAAAAGAGGGGCCAATTGACAGGCACATAATACTGTCACTTCTAAAGTTGAGTGCCCCCCGGCCTGGACACACCAGAAGCATACTGACCGGGGACAGGAGGAAGGGGGAACAAGTTTGCTCCATCTGGCTCGAAATACTGGGACAAAATTGCAATGACCAAAAATCGTAATTACTTTGATCTGGCTGCCTCAAAAATGGAGCAAAATCCTATTTCTTGTTCAAAATTTTCCAAATTTCAATGCAAATTTGCTGAAATAAGAGAATTTGAAAGTTGCTGCATTATGTTGTGGCATTTTAGTGATACCATTCTAGAAAAAGGGGGTCATTGGGTAGTCGCAACTAAAAAAGGGGTCATTGGGTAGCCGCACCTAAAAAGAGGGGTATGACTTTTTGAAAAAAGGAGTCATCGGGTATAGTCAACTTCAAAAGAGGGGCCTATTGACAGGCACATACTATCACTTCTAAAGTTGAGTGCCCCTGGCCTGACACACCAGAAGCATTGGGCACACACTGGGTCACATAATTTAATTTATACAAAAAACATTAAGAGTCCCACGTTACATCGCATGGTAAAAGTGAAAAGAACGATGTTTTAATATAAAATAATTCACTGACGTTTTGTACGAAACGTCAGTGAATTATTTTATATTAAAACATTGTTGAACAACACCTTTTGTTCAGTTTCTTTTCACATTATACAAAGCCTTATATCATGTCAGATCTTGATCTTATGTCTTGATAATGTAGTTTCAATAAACCATGATAAACAGTAAATATTCTATGCGGTCATTAAATTCATATTCTCTACTGATCATGATGTTTGATTCTAAAAATTCAATGATGCTAAAAAAAGATAAAACAATGTTTCATTTTACAATGTACATGCATTTGGTCAGTAAAATGTATAAGTTGGATTTGACACAATTTTGACACAATGAAATTATCAACAAAATGGCTAAGTAAAATTTGACACAAATTTGACACAATGAAATTATCATGAAAATGACTAAGTAAAATTTGACACCAATTTGACATACAAAAATTTTTTCTGAGTTGGATTTGACATAATTTTGACACACTGAAATTATCAGGAAAATGACTAAGTAAATTTTGACACAAATTTGACATACAAAAATTTTTAAAGTCAAATTTGACACAGATTTGACACAATTTTGACACAAATTTGACCCTCATACTTTTCATTTGAGAATCTAAGTTAAATTTGACATAGTTTTGACATACTTCAATTTTTTTTACACATATTTGATACAATCAAATATATGTCAAAATCTATTTGATTATAGTTTTGATATATCAAATTTGTATCAACATGCCATTTAACATATTTTTGATATACTTTTGATATATATTTGACATAAAAATTTCTGCGTGGGTATACCTGGTTCTAAATGTTTTATTCTTAAAGAAACGCACGTGCAACGCAAATGTTACATACAGTAGAGAGATTTATTCAACATTAAAAAAAAGAAGAAAAAAAGAAGCTTAACCCTTACAAAACCCGCATAATATCAACATAAAATATGATAATAATTGAAAATAATAAGTTATCACCTTAGTATGGTCCAGCCAACTCTGAACACCCACCATAAATTCCAGGTGCTGAAGACCCCATGAAGAAATTTCATGATATTTCAAAGCCGCTGAATATAATTCACCCTTTCAGTAAATCCCAAAAACATTGTCGCTCTGATGACGTATCATCCATGCGAACGTCTTTTATTGATACGTACATCTTCATTGCGCAATTTATTGATCCGTATATTTTTACTGCGCAATTTATCGACGCGTACATCTTTATTGGGCAATTTATTGATGCGCACTTCTTTACTGCGCAATAATGCGTACATCTTTATTGCGCACGTTGAACATTGTTAACTTGCGCAGTATCATCGATGATACGTCAGCAGGTATATAATCGCAAATAAAAGGCTTTCGGGATATACCGAAAAGGCGACTTTGACTTCCGTCCTATTTTCAAGGAACTAATTGGTGGTAACTCATAGAACTCCTCAAAAAGTCTAAAACACCAGAAAATTACAGCCATAACTAATTCACAATCCAGCGCAATTGAAAAAAAAAACCACCCCACCCCCCCAAAAAAAAACACCAAACAACAAGTTTCAGATAAAATGATAAAATAAATAATACCCCATAACACATCCTGCATTAAAGATTAAACTTTAAGATGAAAAAAAATGCACTCCAAGTCCCATTAGGTAAAAAATGCAACATTTTTGGGGTATATATGTCTCAAAACTATCGCTATGATCAACGGCTTCATCAAGACTATCTCAGGAATGTTTTTGAGTAAAAAAACGTACCTATGTAAAATATATCTTCTTAATGCCCATTAATCCAACAAAAATGTGTTATCATTACGTCGATTTTTGAATAAATGTTCGGGACTGTTGGTTGTTTTGACTAAATTCATCCTGTGATAAACTTGATACATTTACTAACCAGTTTATTTCATGGACTACACACGCACGGAAGCAGTATGTACGCCCAAGCCTGGGTCACAGAGGTTTTATATGACGTGCAATTGCTGTAGGTGGTGAGATATGGATAAATTTTCTCATCGTAGTGTGTGGGGGTGTGTGTGTCAATCATTATTTTCTCATTCAAACTGGTGAGAATTGCTAATCCCCAGTAAATTGAGCTCACCACAAACATTTTTTCTCATCCAAAATAATGAGAAAATTTACAGTCATGCGCGTTTTTTTTTGGTGGGGGGGGCTTTGGGGGCGCCAGCCCCCCGGGGTCAAAGAAGGGGGCGGCAAAAACGAAGGGGCGCGGAAGAAGGGGCGGCAAAAAGAAGGGCGGCAAAAAGAAGAAGGGGCGGCAAAAAGAATTCGTAAAGAAAAAAGGGCGAACAAATGTTTGAGGAAGGGGCGGCAAAATGTGATATTCTTCAGCCCAACGGGATAGGAGCGGCCACGGTACGCCCCTTTTGACTGTTTCTCAACTAAATATAGGTTTTCTCAGCCAAATCTTCATCTAGTGACATAATATGCTTAACTAGGATTATGAGTACAATATGATTTTTCCAGGAGTGAAAGTGCAAAAATATATCTTCCTTATTTTAGTTTTTGAAAAAAAAGTGCTATATATGTTTAGAAATATTTCTAAAACTGATTTTCAAATAATAATTATTATTAAAAGTACGTGCGTGTTTTAATTAAATGGTTTACGAACGTATGGAATGATTTAAATATTAAAGCCCGGTCTAGATTATTCGATATCAAGCACTATCAAGAAGTACTCGTTATTCAATCTGTTTTAATTCATTTTATATCTAGTTCTAACGAATGTTTGTCGACAACTTAAGTATGTACGAACCAGGTACGTATCCTTAATATTTATTTGTTGGAGGATACTTTTCTGAATGCAGACCTTTTTAAGAGAAGTCTTCATTCTGGCCAAAAACATACCTTACTCCCTCTACTTTTGATTTCTGGGGCCTCTCTTTTAGACAAATTTCATAAAAAGTTAATGACTTGAGTTACATTTATATCACATTGTGGCATTTTGGCCCAATTGCAATATTTTACAGACAAAACAGACCTTTTGCCCATTAACAGGGATGTGTCGCAACCCGCACCCCCTTGCTACAGGTCTTGTACGAACTAATAATGGTGGCGAATACCGTTCGCCAACAAATAATAAATAATTCGGTGGCATATATCAATTGTGGTTAAACCCATGTTATAACATTTCCATAAAAAATAGATTAGTATTTCTTTTCCACAAAATGTTAGCTTTTACCCTCAGATATGTCCCCTTTTATTTTAAACTGAACAACTGAGTTACAGCAAAGAAAATTGGAATTTACTATATACTAGCGCCGATGTCGTCAATGCGTGTCACTCCATTCGGTTGTGCTACGACACGATCCTTTATGTGTGTTGCCATGTACATGTACGTACCGTGTTATGAACATCGAGTTCGCGTTCGACTAATACTAAGTATTTCCATCGTAATAATAAAACGACGATTTTAACTAAACTATAGCACCTAGAGTCTTGTTTTTTGCAGGGTATGGTAGTTTAATAAAGTACATTTTAATTATGTTAAAAACAAAATTTTGAAAAATATTGAGGGCGTCTTCCTCAGCAAATGTTATAATATGGCTTTAACAAAGTAAGAAATGACTTAAAAGAGATTGTTTAGGCCTAATGAATACTTGTTGAGAGTTTTATCGAATATTCACGTCGAATATAAGTATGAATCGCTCGATGAATCGGCCCTTAAACTGTTGTTATTGGTCGGATCTTCATCTCCGTGAATGTCAGGGATTCTTCGAATGATGTCCACGGAAACCAATTTAAACCTTTAGCATATTGCGTATCTCCGTAGACTCCGTTGAGGTTTGATTGATGGCAAGCGGAATACCACCAAGCACCAGTGGCCGCTTCAGCACAATTGCCATTGTATGCGTCATTGTCCTGGTCTTTCGTTGTAAATGGGGATTGATTCTGAAATCCCAAGGCATCACCTGGTGGTACAAAGAGAGCATTTATGTAATAGTCAATATGGTAGACCCAAAGAGTAATTTTTTCACTATGCTGTTCGTATATCTGTGCTTGTTGAGAACATTTTTATACAGGCCTTATAATGGAAAATTTGCCTTAATTAACCCTAACAAGGAATTATGCTTTTTTGCTATCGGAAGGCAGAGAAGGAACGAACAAGGAGAGAAGATGTAGACATATTTCACTTGGCACCCCCGAATTGACCCTGGGACCACACGATCACCGACCTCATGACACGGGGCAATCGCTATAACCGGCCAGCGATTTGGTGGGCATAAGTGACTTAAGATTTTGTAAGATTTATAATTATTAGGGTTATAAACAAATATAAATCTTACAAGGAAGACCACTGCGCATGCATGCATTCCGCATGATGGCATTGCGCAATCACCCTAAGACACTTATGCCTACCAAATCGCCAGCCGGGCAAGCGACTCCCCCGTGGCATGATGAGGTTGGTGATCGTGTGCGTGGCACCCAATGGGTCCCAGGTTCAATTCCTGGGTGTGTCAAGTGAAATCTCCTTCTTCATCTTCTCTCCTTTTTTGTTCCTTCTCTGCCTTCCGATAGCAAAAAAAGCATGTTCCTTGTTAGGGTTAACGCTGTAAAGATAGGGCGTCTGGACCCTACTCTGCCATGTTCGGCCGAGTAACGGTACATGAACGCGAGCTTTCATTGTGTAAAGCTGAGTTTATACTGATGGTTTACTCATCATCAGACTGAATCAGTGTCGTTTACACCTGCATAAGTTATGTGTGTAATTTAAGTGAATGTTGACCGACAGAGAGTGTCAGATATATATATGCCTACGTGTCGCCTTTGAACATACCGCGGAATCATGGCATGTTGCCTATGGGGATCTACGCTAAGTATAAAGGAAACAACGTGAGCAAACTCAAAATAGCACAAATAGCGCGAGCGTACACAAAAGAAACTTCGCGCGTAAGATGAGCGATGTCGCCAGGTCTGAACGCTGTACCGGCGTCAGCTGAATTTAAGTACGCTTAGTGGGCACAGGAATGGAAAATTCCAATATGTGTTTATTAATCTACAGCAAATCATGCGCATGCTCAGCATGCAAATACTACGGCGATTTAGTTTTTTTGCAAAAGCGATTGAGTTTCAGCGATGCATTCAACTTTTGGACTGGATAGTTCAAGCATGTTCAACAAGTTTTTTAATGTAATTGCCCCTAGCCCTAGTAAAAGTAAGAACGGATACTATGGCCAGAGTTCCAGAGGGCTAACTATGCTTACGTGTCGTTCATGGGCGAAAAATGCTGAACCTAAGGATTATTTCGACATGCGCCCTACATAAGCTTCAAACCAAAAGATTTACCATAGAATTACACGAGTGCCCTTATTTTATTAAACTCCATATAGGAGAGTCTTATTTATTCGGCTGACGACTCACAGTAGAGTGTTCGAACATGGCGAGTGGCAATTTCGCATTATCTCGTGGGGCGTATACACACGCGCAGAAGTGCGATTTGTCCGTACGCTGGCGACGCAACTGCGTAAACGCACCAACGGTACACCCAAGTTGAGAAAAGACATTTATGTACGCTTAGGCCTCCTGTACTTATCGTGGACCCCATGCGGCAAGGAGGAGGGAGGTGGGCCGAGTTCCCCAACTCTTGATCACCAGGCAGAACAGACAGGGAACGATCAAAGTTACGAATGTGCATCTTCTTTGGACCATTTAACGCAATTGTGTGTGGTACCTCACTTTGAGGCCTGTACAAAATGTTCAAATTCTCAAGTTTTGAGGTAAATTACACTAGCCGTTTTGATATTAGAAGTAAAACGTATTTCAAAATGTGTGGTATACCACAATTGGGGATGAGGCTACCACTTTTTCATTCATAACATCTAAACAGAATATAATTCAGGTCTAACATTTCACTGAGATTATGATTTTCTTCTGATGCCAAAATCACTATTTTGATAGGGAAAGGTGGGGATGCTGTCGATCAGGTCACCCATCTTTAATAGGTAAATTGTAAATACTTGCGCGCAATCAGCACAGTAAAGTTATTTTTGGAGTAAGTAAGCTGGACGACTTTCTATGTGCCTTTAGGGAGCGATCGTTATTTACGACAGGGGGATGGGCATTTTGAGGGGGGGACCCGAATTTTTTGGGGGTCTTGAGGGGAACGCGAATTTATTGTTGAACCATGAGGGGGGATTGTTAAGTTTTAAATGGAGAAATTCGGGAAAACAAGGGGGGAATCCAAACATTTTGAGCGGACGCGAGGGGGAACGCGAATTTTGTTGTCGATATTTTTTCCAAACGCCCATCCCCCTGCCGTAAATAATGATCGGTCCCTTAAATACGGACTGGCGTGCCCAGTGCGCTTTTGCCAAAGCCATAATGCGAGCCAGTTTGTGTTACTTGATCGGTAAAAATCTAATAGGTATAATTGTCAGATTGATTGAGCAATTGTTTCATTAATTATTGATTGTCTGACCCGAGTTGCTCGATCAATAGATCTATTTATTGTTCGACAAATTGATCGGTTGATTGATCTATTTATCGATGAGTTATAGCATATTGATTAATTGATGATTGATTGATTTACTTGCGGTTCCATCATGCCCAGCAACAATCAACTTGTATTTGGCGTTTTCGTCTCCGATAAGGAACTGGTCGTAGTGAGCAAAGCGGCTCTCTCCATCAAAGTCTTTCATGTCTATACGCAGCTCGTACGAGCCTTGGTTAGTTATTGCAAATATGTTATCATTTCCGAGCCAAAACTCTGAGTCAGGGTTTCCGAATCCCTGCTTGTATGATGCCCAGTCTCGATAAAAGTCAACGGAACCGTCCTCCCGACGTTGAAAAACCTATAAATAGAACAGGCATGTTTAAATTAGCTCAATATTAAGCAAACACACATAATTCTTAAAATAATGTTTAAATGTCGGATTACCTAAACGGTATTATTGGTATAAAACTGTTTTAAAACATTCAAAAACATTCATTATTTGAATACTTGCTGCAAAACATTCGAACATAACTTTGTTGATAAAATAGTTTGCAAACATGTTTGCTAAAACATACATTTTACAATAACATTTTTGCATCATTTTTAAAATGTTTTAACAATGTTTTCATGACCTGCATATAACCCTACATTTAAATGCTATCAGAATGTTTTGACAAAAACCATGGTGGCAAGGATAATTCACTGAGGAGAGTGCATTAGGCAAGATAATCGCACGAGACCGTAGACTTATGGTATTTAGCTTGAGAGCCGTTAGCTAATGCTACAAATCCACCAAGTGTGATTATCTTGCAAATGAACTTCTGCGAAGTAATTATCCAGCATAAACCTTTGGAGTGATTCAGATATAATAAAACAATGGGCAATTAATTGCTGCATTTATATTTTAGTTTCAAAATTTCAGAAATAAATATCTGAAATTAAAACGCTGTCAGTTCAGTGACTTGTTAGGAAAACCAACCATTGCATAAAGTTAACTACCACTCGGTGAGTGCCATTTTGTACACTACTGTATACCAATGGTATTGATATTATCGATTGCCCTTTCAACTATATGACGCAACGCTTAAATGAAGCCATTGAAAAAAAACTATTACCAATAAACGCATGTATACACACATGTATGCAATGAAGATGAAAAAAGACACTATAATATCAATTTATTATAGGCCTACACTCCTGTAACTTTCAAATCTACATTGCATAATAACGCACGACAGTGGAATCTTACAATTTGAATAGTTTGAAATAACCACTGTGACAATAAGCATGGTCATGGTGATCGATATTAGGCGCTACCATTTGTGTGTCTCTTTGTATATATTTAGAATTAATTTCATTTGTAAAATGATGACTAATTTTGTAGTTATGGTGTCCTGTCGTTTATATAGCCATATTTTGAACTGTTTCATTAATAGAAGCGCGATTATTATCCTGATTTGGTTCATCAAATCAATTAATATATATTTTTATATTAGCACCAAACAGAACAAAACTTATGATTGTGTATGACTTTTATGTAATTTATGATGCACATTCTGCGCCTTAAAAAAATAAACCAATACCAGAATTTTAACACCACAAAAAGTATTCGTACTTTTTTAATGGTATATATATATATATATATATATATCGAACAGACAAGTTGTTACTTTTTATGTGAAAGTAGTATTTCTAGTATTTGTGCGAATACTTACTACCCCCCCCCCTCGAGTCTCCCCTGCAAGTATTGTCTAAAATATATTGTTTTGTAAAATATAACGCACGGGAGAGAATATTACATAACGGTGAATAGAAATGGGCACTAGAATTATCACTTATTATGCTTCTATTTGTCAGGTAGCGCCATAAGCATTTTTCTGTGACGCACAATGCGGGGGAGAGCAAAGTGCAATCTGGGAGGAGCAAATTGAAATCTAGGAGTGTTTTTTTTTGGTTTTTGGTTGTTTTTTGGCTATTGGGCAAACGCTGACGGCGTTGGTAGATGTAGCGACTGTGATTTGTGTTGTTCCCAATTTTGTTTGAGTTCATAGCGAGTTGACTCTGATGAGGGCACACCAGTAAATAGGAACCTCCTATACACGGACGGAAAAATCAGTGTTTAAAAAAGTGAGAAAATTACTTACTGTCCATCCCCCGTCCTCAGTATCCATGTCACAGTAAACATGGATTGGTCCTTGGGATGCTGGGTAAATGTCGTATACACCACTCACTACGTTACCGGCTTGTTTAATGTCGAAGCAATCTAGATGTTGCACACCTGTTTGGATACGTACAAAAGTAACATATTAAGATTCTAGATATCTAGATTCTCATTCTTTTAAAATTAAAAACACTTTCATACTTCTCATACACTTTCATAGTATCGGGTAAAAAACCTTTAAATTCTACTTCTGCCACTAATTCAATAGTATAATGATGTTACACATACATCTTGGCTTTAGTTTGTGTACACACACTTGGATCAAAGGTAGGCTAAATGGGATAAATAGTTAGGCTATTGGCTATGGCTAAGCCATGGTCCCGCACTGTGTGCGTAAATAAGCTCTAGTTCTTGTGTGACCAGGGCCGTTCCTAGGAATTTTGCCACCCTAGGCAAAGCCTCTCCCTGTTGCCCCACCAAAACATACCAAAAAGTGTTAAGGCGGGTCAGTTGTGACCTATTTTCTGCCCACGACCGTTTTCCTTCTTTTTATTTTTCCTCCCTTTTCTTTCTCCATTCCCGTTTTTCTTTTTTCGCCCCCTTTTGTTTCCGCCCTAGGCGACCGCTTTACCTGGCCTAATGGTCGGAACGGCCCTTGGTGCGCCCTTTACATTTTGGAACATGCATTGGCAGCTCTTTAATAATAGAATGGCGGGGTTTTGTTTTTGATATAAATAAAACAAATACAAAGAATGTGGTATATGGCTTTATTTTATTATGAAGCTAATATTGTTTTTTACATGAATTACACAAATTACATGACGTCGCTTTGGCACATGCATTGTATTATTAATTACTGAGAATGCTGAAGATTGGAGGATGGTGGATGTACGTCGTGGTGTGGGAAGGGATGAAAAACGGAGGGTTCTAGACTGAATCGTTCGTCGTCTACCAACTGCGCATGTTTATTGTGTGATGACTTGACATTATCATAGACTAACTTATAAACCCTATGAAAAGACGTAAAATACCAAAAATATTTATTCTATGCCTTACAGGTCTCATCACAGGTGTCTCCACAGTAGCCATCAGCACATGTACAGGTAAAAGAATCTATTCCATCTTGACAACAGCCTCCATTTTGACATGGGTTAGGATTGCAATCGTTTATATCTGAAAATCAAGTAAGGTTGACAATTAGCATCTAATCAAAAACTTTGAATGCATTCTTGTGCATTTTGTTCACATAAAAATTATGTCTCCAGTGTAGCTAACAGTATAGATATCTTGCATGCTCGGGGCGTACCCTCCAACAAAAGTGCTACCAGGTCCGACAACGTCTAAAATGCTGACGTATCGCGAACAATCAATGTTGTACCCTGTGTAGCCAGTAGTATAGATGTCTTGCATGTGGGGGTACTCTCTCACAATAGCGTTTCCCTCAAGTCTATGTAATAAAGTACTGTATTAGGATCAACACTATGGTGTACGCCCGGATGCATCTTTGATATTTTCTGCGGAATAAATATTATAATAGGCCATGTGTGTGGCTAACTACGCAACACATAGGTCCTCTATGTACAACCAAGACAGTATTGATTTTTTGTTTGTTGAGATTTTGAGTTTTATTATCCATTGGTTTTGGTATGTGTAGTAAAAATGTGTATAATAATCAAAATGCCCTAATTAATGGTACATACTTCCGGCGGTGGTTTTGTTCACACCTTCTAAACGAAAATTTTCCCAGGCATAAAATTTTACTGTGGTAATGCGAAAAATATGAGCTTTCTTCTGAGATCAAAATCACAGTTTTGATGATGAAATCTGGAGGATGAGGCTATCGATCTGGTCACGTGCTTTAATATGCACAAACTACATGTAGTAAATTAGTCATTTCAGAGGCAGATAAAGAATTCTGTCAGGCAATAATTTAAGCAATCTAGAAGTTTGATCTGGAACCTGAAATTGTCCGTATGATAAAAAACAAACAAAAACATAGCATTGACACAGCATGACGTACGCACCTTGAACTCGGCATTCACATAAGAGACCATCTAGAGTCTGTGTAAAGAGAAAATCATAAAACATTAACTTTATCAGCGTAAAATCACTCTATGTCTTCAAACAAAAGTTTCATTGAAATTAGCCTGGCATTTAATTGCTAAGTATTGTTTATACAACAGAAAACAAACCCATTTTTGTAAAATAAATGCGAAGAACAATGCAATTTGCTATTTTTTGTGTCAACATTTTTACAAAGGATTATCTCAATGGAGGCGTTGCTGGAATTCGTTGCTATTTTACGTGACACATATATGTGAAAAAACCCTGAATATTACGTTCAAACACCACAATGATAACATTATTTGTTCGTATGGCAAGCCAAATTTGGGCGATAACAAAATATATTTTGTCATAGATTGAAAATTCTTGGTACATTTTGAGTTACATTGCTATGTTTTACAGCTCTAGGATGTACAGATTTGGATTTTTGAAGTCATGCGTCCAATGCAGAAAATATATTTGTTTTGTGTGTCTGATTTTGTCCATTCAACGATATTTCACTATTTTCTCTTGAAAAATATATTTACATTTTTATTTCTCTGAACGTGATCAAAATCAATCGTCATACATCGTGGAATGCGGATATTTAGGCAAGTGAAGTTCACGTATAGACCTTCAACTTTTATTTAAGCTATAACATGCTACTCTCTTTGATTTAAAGCCCACAAAATACACCCAAAAAGCTTCAGGTGGTGTAGTGCGGCTACACATTAACCGTCATTGTGCAAGTCTCAGAAATGTCCCACAAATGACACAAAGTAGATCCGTGCAACTCCAACCCTCCAACTTCGTTGTCCATGATACAAAATATGGCGCTATACTTCTAGGGTTAACATAATGTTTCCATGTAGGCCTATTTACTTTGGATACGGGCGTTTAAGCTGAATTTATACTCGATCGCCGGAACGATTGCGACGCACCACTTTTGAAAAGCAATGGACAATCGCCAAATTTTGCAATACATCGCCCGTTGCTTTTGCATTTAAACTTATTAGACGATCATATTCTAAACGCCACAAAGTACATTTTTAGAACATCGATTGCTGTGAATAATTATTGCTTTGAATTAATTCATCACCACGAGTTAATAGTCGAGGAAGGTGTATTAATTAGCAACATAATAAATCCAGTGGGTTGGAAAGGATTGGTTGAATCATTCCCGTGTCAAGCGATATCGTTCAGAAGTTGAGAATTCTTCAACTTACAAAAGCGACGTCGTTTTTGCCTCAGCGATTTTATCGATTGATCGGCTTGACGCTCTGAAAACGGAAGTAAACACCCATCATGCGTGAGAATCGCTTTTCTGCAAAAGCGACCGAGTATAAAGTCAGCTTTAGACGGCGACCTTGAAATGCTATACATGTTCTCACAGGCGGTGGTGGAAGCGATATCGCAATTTTGACGTCGCCATTGGATTAACACATAATCATGAAATCTTCACAAACAATTCTAAATTTGTTATGTGGTGTCTAAAACCGTTGGGGTACGACAATGTACCACACTGTACGTATGTTATTTTTCAATTTATAAATGCTAACCGTGCATTTTGAATGGGGCTGTCAGCCTTGTATTTTCGCCAGCCTTCAACGTCAAGTGTCGCGTGACCTATGCCGCCTGTGTTCTCAAACCTGAAAACTCGTGACATGCCATTATTCAATTTAAGGGCCAACATTCGTCATAACTTCTTGAATACGAATTGTCTGACAAGACAAATTCATATGTAGCCCTTAAAGTTTCATTTAAGCTAACACTCTCTTTGATCTATAGCCCTCGGTTGATTTTTCACAATTCATCCGCATTACTTGCGGAGTGATTTGATGATGTATTTTCCTGTCGAATCGCACGTGAAAAAAGGCGGATAAACATTAACCGTCATCGTGCAAATTGGAGCACAGATACTATATAATTTTTAGCATGAACACAAAATGATATCATAAATTATATTTCCCTGTAACGAATTATCGTCACAACGTTATAACACCAACCTGTTCGTTCCCGATTTAAAAAAAGAAAAAAAAGAAGAAGAAACAAGAGGAGGCTTATTTCATCGGGCAATTGGATAGTAATTGCTAGATACTTTTTAACTAGATACGTTATGAGCACCAACCTGTTAGTCCACGGTCTCACTACTTACCGTTGTATTCTGAGCATTGATTAAAGGTATCAGGAACAAGATTGACATCGACAAAATAGTGCAACATTCTTTCAGATCCATATTTGGTATGGTTGGTTCGTGAGAACGTTTTTTCTGCTGGATTGCTGTTAACTGCTTGGTAAATGTGATGCTTTACCAACTAAATTCAGACAATCTATGAGAACTTTTATAAGCACGATCGTGATGTTTGGTATTGTTTAAGATATTGTTTACCGCGTGGGAAATAACCAAATGGCACCGGTGTTTCAAAATGCCTTGAATGGTACCATTATCTTAGATGATACAATATAGGGTTAATTGTAGCATTGTTCAATGTCCCATTGTACAAGTGTGCCTGAACAATGAACGATTGTAATTAATTTAACTAAACCATTTTTGTTGTAGACAATACATTTTAATCGTTAAAAAGCAATAGGAATAATGATAATGGTAGGATTGTTCAATGTCCCATTGCACAATTGTGTCTAAGCAATGAGCGATGGTTGCTACTTTAACTAAACCCTCTTTGTAAACAATATCGTTATTAAATATAGTCATAATAGAACTTAGGCCCATATGACACCTGTTTTTGCAATCAAATAAAAAATTACCTTAATTTCCCACACAGTTTCATTTCAGATGGAGAAAATTCACACACCATGTTTGGAAGATTAAGGGCATGTCTTCCATAGGGGTTTTATAAATTACATCTTTAATAGCCCACTTAAGGGGGCACTACACCCCTGCCAGTGCCCAATGTTGTGCCTATTTTTGCATTTTCCTCAAAAACTATAGCGCCTTGATGACAAATAAGATATGTATATTATAGGGGCAAGGACTACAACTACTGCACTGGAAATTTTATTTCAGCACAGACAACAGTTATGGAGTTACAGTCAAAAATGAGGGGAAACCAATATTTGATCAATAAAGCAATAACTACTTGCCTTGAGTTGCTGAATTTTCAGTGCAGTAGTTGTAGTCCTTGCCCCTATAATATACATATCTTACTTGTCACCAATGCGCTATAATTTTGAGAAAAATGTAAAAATAGGCTCAAAATTAGCCAGGGGTGTAGTACCCCTTAATACTATGCAATCAGATGAATCATTGCATTTTTTCACCTGAAATGTTATTTGTCGAAACATATAAATAATTAAGCAGAAATCAAATAGTATAGGTTTTCCTGGTCAATTTCGCAACTTGTGAGTTCGATTTAATAAAAGTGTCATTCTTTTTCGCGCCAGATTGAATGATCGCAACGAATCCCGATTTATTGTTTGCATTTTGAGCAATCGATTTCATTTTAGTTAAATCAAATTAATGTATGATTTAAAAAAAATACCTTAATCTCCCACACAGTGTGTGTAGATTACAGATGGAGGAAATTCACACTACATGTGTGTAAGATTAAGGGCATGTCTTCCAAAGAACTGGAATAAGCCACCTATGCAATCAGATTGTGAATAATGATTAATTGTTCTGAAGCTTTTTGCGGATTATATTTATAACGATTGCGTAACTCTTTGTGGAAACTCTATAATGTCTTCAAAAAAATTGGTTTATTGCCATTGGCGTGACATTTAATTGTTAAGTAGAGGAGACCGGGACAAAGTGGAACACGGGGCAAAGCGGAACACCCCCATTTATTTTGTATTATGCTGCCCTCAATCGCCAAGCTTATGTAATAAGATCATCGCACGCATGCAGCATAATTTGTGACCGGAGGTGATCGAGTGTCTCAGGTATGTGTGCTTTTTACAGGAAATGTCTGTTTTTCATATGTAAAAATATTTGAAACCGTGATTATCGTCACGACATCATAACGCCAACAAGTTTGTTCGCGGTCTCAATACTTACCGTTTATTTTTGAGCATTCAGCATGTTCAGTAACGGTACCAGGAACAAGATTGACATCAACAAAATGACTAAACACTTTCTTAAACCCATATCTGGGGTTTGTTCGCGGTCTCAACACTTACCGTTTATTTCTGAGCATTCAGCATGTTCAGTAACGGTACCAGGAGACAAGATTGACATCGACAAAATGATAAAACACTTTCTCAAACCATATCTGATCGTTTCTCCCAAACCAACTTTTTATGCTGGACTGCTATCAACCGCTTGGCAGTGGCGGCATTCGTATTTTTTCGGATGGAGGTGTGGGTGGGGATGGGGTGACAAAGCTAATTTCGGGGGGGGGGGAATCGATCAATTTTGAGCAAAAGTGCCGCAAAAAGAGGGAAAATTACGCAATTGTGTGGGGTTTGTAACAAAAGTGTGTGTGCGGGGGGGGCAAATACCCACCCCCCCCCCGTAGCGCCGCAACCGCCGCTTGGTAAATATGATGCTTTAACAATTTAATTCAGACAAGCTTTGAGAAACTTTTTAAAGACAATCGTGATGTTGGGTATTGTTTAAGAAATTATTTACCGCGTGGGAAATGACCAAATGGCACCGGTGTTTCAAAATCCCTTGAATGATACCATTATCCCGCTATTGTCTTAGATGATACAATATAGGGATAATGGTAGCATTATTCAATATCCCATTGTACAAGTGTTGTTTGAACAAAGAACGATTATAGTTAATCTAACCTAAACCATTTGTGTCGTAGACAATACATTTTAACCGTTAAAAGCAATAATAGGGATAATGGTAGGATTGTTCAATGTCCCATTGTGCGATTGTGTCTTAGCAAAGAACGATTGTAGCTAGTTTAACTAAACCCTCTTTGTAAACAATATCGTTATTATATGTAGTCATAATAGAATTTGGACAACGCTGACCCTTATGACACCTGTTTTTGCAATCAAATAATATTTCAAATGGAGGAAATTCGCACTCCATATCACTAGACACAAAATTTTGGATGAGAAAACGGACATTTTGGTGAGAAACGGCCAAAATGGAAAGATTTTACTTTCTCATTCTTTTGGATGAGAAAATAATAATGTTTGTTTTGAGCTCAGCGTGGATTACCAAAATAAAACAATAATTAGATATCCAAAGCTAAAGCTAAATACGGCACCTCCGCCTAATGTGATGCAATAATAGCAAAGTGCCAGAGGAGACCAAACAGGCTGCATCAAAATGATTGGTACCCATCGGAATTCATTGATAATTGACAAGTCTGACACATCAAATTCAATATAAGATCAAAAATAATTGTATAACAAGTCATAAACATACATTCTGGACATTCCAAGAGAATCCAATGGTTCATTTGGAAGACGCGGGCTTTTCAATAAACCTCGAAATTGATGGGTACCAATAATTTTGATACAGCTTTTATCTTATAATTTTATGTCAAACCTCAAATGATGGGTACCAATCATTTTGATACAGCTTTTATCTTATAATTTTATGTCAAACCTCAAATGATGGGTACCAATCATTTTGATACAGCTTGTATCTTATAATTTTGTATCATGTTTGAGGTATAGAGGCAGATATACAGGGGTAATTGGTTGTTGTTTGATGCGATAATATATAAAGTAGAGCGCCAGAGAAGAGCATATCTAATAATTATATGTCATGTTTGAGCTATAGAGGGCGGTATACAGAGTAAGTTTATTGTTGTTTGATGCAATGAAAGTAGAGCGCCAGATAAGATCATATCTAATAATGCTGTGTTGTTTTTAGCTATAGAGGACGGTATACAGGGTTAGTTAACTGGTGTATGGTGATGCATCGATTATTGCCTACGGTAAAGCGCCAGGGGAGAGTATATCTAATAATATTATGTGTCAAGCTTGAGCTATAGAGGAAGATATCAGGGTTAGTTTATTAGATTCATTAATTTATATTTATTAGATTCATGGTTAGATTCATTGAAGTAGAGGTACGGGCTAAACACTAAAAGTCACGAATTTGGTTAGTTTGCTCGCAACAAAGTGACACCAGCTGGCGAGCGGCACAGCATGTGTGATGCCGGGGGGGGGGCACTCCAACTTTGGAGGTGACACGTATGTAGGGCTGTTGAGACACCCTTTTTCAGCATCGCTGTCACCCAAAGACCCGATATTTTTTTACGAACATAAAAAAATTATGCTCAGTCACCCGAAGACCCCCTATTTTTCCATTTGATCTGTCACCCAAAGACCCTTACAAGTTCAATTTGAACAGCAACTTTCATTTATCAATGATTTTGTTACTTATTTTGAAAAAACAAAGAAATGTGAAGCCATTTAGAACTAGCAATTCAATTTTCGAGGTTTCTGTGGCGCTGTTTCGGTTCTCACCCAAAGATTCCATTTAAAAAAAAGTCATGTTCTCACCCAATGACCTCATATTTTTTATATTTTACTCTCACGGATTGCCAAAAATCATGCTCTCACCCATTGACCCCATATTTTTTACATTTTGCTCTCACCGAATGGCCCTTAGTGCGAAAGTGCCAGTCCTACACCTATATCCATTTCAAAGTGAAGTGCCCCCCCCCCGGGTGTAATGTTTGATTTTACGTGCATTAAATGTTGAAGTTCCGTGTATAGAATTAAAACCTTCATATGACCCATTGACCTGGTAATTTAATTGGAAAATAAATAAATGATTTTATAACTGGTTAATTCTTTAATGATTGAAAATATTATTAGTAAAATTATTGATGTACAGTGTGGGCCAAAAACAACTTGACCCAATTTCAGAGGGTGATTGCTCGAATTGTAGAAGAGCTATTCATAATATTGTTACATATTCTAAATGTATATATTTCTAAAAGTATGTGATGAAGAAATGAAAGCAAAAGAAGCTAAATTAACAAAATGGTGCTAGTTTTACGTCCGAGTGTCAAAAATCACTTTGTCCACACGTAATTCAATGGCATGTGTCCGATTGCTAAGAGTACGGCATACATGTGCGTTAGGCAAACATGTAATTGAATATATGAATACAAAACCCACCCAAGTCCATACGTTGGCCAAATTGAGTTAAGCATGGGAAAGTGTTGCTATACATAGGCCTGTCATATGTATGAAAGAACAACTCAAATTCATCATCTGTGTCTATTGAGCATGTGAGAAATAGCATGTATGAAAGAACCACCCAATTCCGTGATTTGAGTCTTGTACACATTGATTGAAATCCAGTATGTATAAAAGTCCACTTGTAACACATTCATTGCTGGAGAGTGACTTTTGAAAAAAAAATGGGTTTAATAAAGGAACGTGTGTGGTTTATATTACATGGCAGAATACTTATCAACATTATACATACCTATGTGCTTTATTTTGTATTATCTTACTAGTGGTAATCTCATTCCAACGTTGTTGTCTTTGTATATGATTCAAAAAACCACCCACGTCCAAAATTTAAAATGAACCCTACAAAGTCCATGAAATGCTAATCGTCATACTTTATACAGTTTAATCCACTCATTTGCACGTAAAACTTACCGTATTGACCAGGTAAATCTAACTTAAGGAATTAAAATGATACACAGGTTTTTCTCTCAAAATCACTTCCCATGGACTTGGGTGGGTTTTATATTCATGTATTCAATTGGTAAACACGTTTGGTTTGTCTTTGAAAAGTGATGATTGTTTTACATGCATGAAAGAAATACAATCGATTTTAACCCCCATTTACTTCCCATGTACTCGAACTTCACTCCTGTCATTGACCAACAATTAGCATACAAATTACAAAGGTTTTATCTGGCGCAATTTTTGAATTCTAAATAGGCCTTCGTGCATTTTGTGACTGCGTGGCTTATTTCTAAATAGGTTTGCAAGGTGTCAAGATAAGGCAATTCACAACACAAGAGATGACTTTTATGGCAGAGGTATACTTAATTAAAAACAGAAAGCTTTTCGGTAGTGCAGCGTCAATTTCGGATTCGTTTCCCGAACGTAAGATCCCACCGAAACCTACAATAACTCTACATACGAACAACTTTCACAACCTCGGGAGTGTGATGAATATATGCAAAACACGGAGCGGACGTCCAAGAATGGTTGTTCAGCTGCAAATATTGCAGCGGTTCAAAGGGAACTTGCAGCTAACCCCAGAGTCAGTTGTTGACGCAACAATTTGCCGAACATACCACGAACGCAATAAGTTCAATAACTTCAATAACTTCGAACTTTCTTGTAGACATTTCGCAATGGCAAAAAAAAGGTCTGAGGTTACAATTGCTTTGCGCATATTTGAAGAGAATTGTGTTATCTTTGCTGCGTGAAAGCTGCATATCATGACAAAATATCATAGCTTGACATTTAAATTGTTCATGTTTGATTTATTTGATTGTGCAAATTTGTGCGTATACTGAGTGGTTCTCATTCTTTATCGAACTCGCCATTGCAAGTGATGCGACGCGACAGCTAGTAGGCCTTCGCGTGGACAAAGTTAATTTTGACTCTTTGATTTAAAACTAGCGTCACATTTTTAATTTAATATTTTTTTGGATAGTTTTTTCACCAAATACTCTAAAGAAGCTGTTCTTTACGAATATGTGAAAACGATTTGCAGCAGACTTTTTAATTTTGAGATATGAACCTTTTAAATTGGGTAAAGTTGTTTTTGGCCCACTCTGTATAAACATCGATTTTGTCTTTTAAACAGGAAAAGTCGACGGCAAAGATATAAACATCTCAAAAAAAGTAACTAACCCCCCTTAAATAATGGTCATTATTCAAAAAAAGGGGCTATTGTATTGTAAATCTGTAAAATGCGTTGGAAGCAGAATTTATTTCTGCGCATTTTGACACCTCATTTGATACGATAGCCTAGAAAACAATAAAACACCGGTCAATTTAATGTAGTGAGGTCCATATTTGAAAGTTGCACTTACATACAAATTTTAACAATACAAAAACACTCAGATATCATTACACAGATTTCCTTCCATTACACTGAATGCAAAAGCAATAGAATTTACTGCAACTTTCAAATCTTGGGCTATATTGATTTAAATGTACGCTGTGACGTCAATATTTAGTCAATTGCTACAAATGAGGTGCCAAAATGTGCAGAAATAAATTCTGCTTTCAACGCATTTTACAGATTTGTAATACAATCACCCGTCTTGGAATAATGGGGGGTTAGTTACTTTTTTTGAGATGTTTATATAAACGGACGTTACAAACAATTCACATATTTTTAGTTTATTTCACAAGCTTTTGGACTTACATAGTCCTTCAGCAGGTCTACCTGAAACAATACATACACAAAATACACAAAATAATATACCAATCCTAAGAATTAAATATACATGCATGATATAATCCAGATACAATAATAATTGAAAATAAAAAGGGACTAAAATGACCTGAAAATCTTAAAAATCACTGGAAACCTCTGGCTACATAATGTTTATGTAGATATCGTGAACTTTAAATTTCGTTCTGGTATACCAGAACAAATTACAACATATTGTCTATATGGCGCAGTGCAATACTCATAATCATGCATAACTGGCAAACGCAAACTCAACTGAAAGTTTTGGAATCGGATTATTTTCGTGGATATCTATTGAAAAATGTCCTAAAACGATGATGCTAGGATCACGAAATACTCCTTTAAAGACCCATTCAGTGATCCCAGCGCAAGTGTAAAAAAATTAAAATTGTTTATAAATTGCTTGAAACTGAAGGATAAGTCATTCAAATTGTTGCGACTGCAGAAGTTGAAGCCCCATTCAAATACATGTAGCTAATTTAGATACTGTCAGTATATAAATTTAAGATTTAAACAGGGAAAGGCTTTCGGCTAGACCACTCGCAGGCTATGTTAGCACATCTAAGACAATGACAAAGGTACCAAAATCTGAACTTTGATGATTTTTAGCCTTTCTTGAATTTTCAGTGCAAAATACCTTCAAAACGTTTTACCGTGTTTCAAATACGGTCGAGCCAGACACGGGCTTACACAGAAATTCATTTGAACACATAAAGCTGTAGAACATAATTGAAAACTCACTCAACTGGTAAATTGGGTAGATATAGGATTTTTTGGTAAAATTTATGTATTAGATACAGGGTGAAAAACAGAACATTATCAGAAATAATGGGCGTGTTGTTCAGTACTGGTAAAATGTTTGGTTTGGGTTTGACATCCGAAAGGCGAAAACTCAAACCAACTTTTAGGTGTAAATTTAGGACATGTGTAAACATTACAAATATGCCAAACATTTTTTAGAAGATCGTACATTATGGTTTTAGTGCATTTGTCCCGCAACTACATCTTTAGAGTTCATAGTCACAATTTTTTATACATCCAAGTTCAACACACACACACACCGGTCCACCCGCCACCGAAGAACAGATGATGCACGTAATATTACATAATAGTTTTGTTAACTCCGAACAGAACGTCACTATTTTTTGACACTTTATCATTTATTAATGTTTCTAACAAAACATTACGTAATTTTCAATCCACGACCTTTACAATACCAACATTTATCACATTAATATACACACATATTTTGCAGCTATTTTTTTAACTTACTTTTTCTTTTGTTTATTGATTTTTTTTTGATAATTTTTATTCTATAAACTGTATATTTGTGTGCAAATTGAGGGCGCTATGTACATTTTAAATTTAAATTAGCCCAATAATATGAGTTATTTCTTTCATTTTATGATGAAAAGTAGTTTGAAAATAATTTCTTTTCTATGAGTTACATATTTTTATGATGTTTAATGCCATTATACAAGTGTCTACCCCTTGTAAAGATGCAAACAAGATTTAAGATAAATAGAGCCAGCAATGTTTAACTTTGTTTAAATTAATGCAGTTCTACATGCCATCAAACAAGCGGAGCGTCTGGACCATGCGCCTTAAAAAAATAACTACTTTGTATCTGATTTTGACAATTTAGCTTTGAGAAGGCTTCTGATTCTGTGGTTAAACCCGAATGCCATGAAGATAAATATCCCCTGCACGGAGTTGATAATGACGAATATCCAGGAGTAAGCTTTTACGTCTGTCGCACCTTCGATGAAGCCTAGTGCCCATGTGAACCCCATCACACTGGATATCTGTAAAGTAATGCTTAAAATGTTACATGTCCGGACTAAAGCCAATCATACGCCACCGACACCATCACCACCGTAAACATGGTAAATTCACTGGATACAATTAAAAACACCATCACCACCACCACCAACCCATCATCATCATCGTCATCATCATCATCATCATCATCATCAAGAACAACAACAACAACAACAGAGAGCTTGCGATTTCCAAACGCCCATGTATCAATCCCATGAGCGATTTTGAATTGATGCACGACCGGGCGTATGATACGTACGCTTGAAAATCGGAGCTCTCTAAAAACAACAACAACTACAACAACAACAACAACGACAACAACAACAAGGGATAAAATCAAAACTCGCACCGGCGCACAGTGGGCCAGGGCGGAATCAAAGTGTGCCAAAATTCAAATTTGGTGAATGTGGAATTTCCAAACTTTTTCAGTTGTTTGAGAAAGAAAACATTCTGAAGTATATTATTTGGCCCATAATTTATGTTTCGATGGATTTCATAAGTGTCGTTTAGTCATGAATTTGCCCCAAAAGTGTTATATTTTCTCTTAAAATGGTAAAAGTGTGAATTTTGAAAACAACTAATGTAACGTTAGTAAATGAGAAACTGTTGTCTTATCATTGTGCATATGTCATACCTAATAGTAGTCAAACCAGATCATTCAAACCAAAATATAAATAATTGTATTAATCAGGAGTAATGAGGGGGCTAATTTGGTGAAATACGGTAAAAATATGCATTTTTGGGAAAAAAATAGAAATTTAGTTTGGATTCCTGTCGATTCCTGTTCAAAAAATAATGTTATCATTTGTAGACAAGTCTTAGAACTATGTTGATGGCAATGGTTTTTGCAAATATTTGCCAGCCTGCATTCCAGGGCCCATACAATGTACCCTATTTGCTCACATTTCAGATGATTTTGATGGATCAGTACGGCGTACGGGTTTATCATGTCATGTGCATAGCGCCCTCATATTGCTTAAATACCCTGGGGATTTTGCGGTTTTCACTACAACTCTGCTCTAAGAAATAGCATTTAAGGTCTCAATATTTTAAAACATCATTGATCGAGATAAAACAAAATCATGGAATCTTTATCAAAACTTTTTTTATGCTGCTTATGCAGCAGGCTCACTTTCAGATATAAATTTATCATACCATGTTTGTATGGATGCTTTGCACATTCATCATAGAATTGAACTTCCAGATAACATAGCTTAACATTTTGAAAGGTATTAAAAGACAGTAAAAAGCATTCTTTATCATTTACGTGAACGATGGAATACTGTAGACACTATGTGGATCATTTCACACTCAAAATAAAGACTGGCTTAACCGGAAACTGACATTTGATGAAGAACTCCAATGCAGCAGCTGAACTTTCAGCTGCAGAGGTTCGTAGCACTTCTCATTCTGAAGGAACTTCATCAGCACACCTCCTAGGAGGGCCGAGACGTCCATCGAATATGTGAGAGGTACTGTCGATCGTTCAAAGAAAAGGAAGGCACATGATCTTTTAGAAGAAAAAGAGCCTGATATACGCAGCATCACAAGGCATATGCTAACTATACATTTGGATTAGTTTTAATCATGATAATGGTATATATCATAAAACAATTCATGAAAGTAGCTCAGTTTCACAGTTCATATGAAAAACCCTAAGCTCTGCGCTGAAATTAAGGACATGTGATAAAGTTGTGGTCGTTTTGGTCGGAAAAATAATTGTTTTTAAAATTATGAATATCAGGGGATTAGAGTAGGCCTATTCTAACCTCATTAGCCTTTTGATTGAAACGTACATTCATATATTACATGCACATTCTATTCTGCTTTGAACATCCATATAAATTAGAGAATTTATGAAAGAAACTCAAGACACAAGAACCCCATGGTCTGCTAATTTTAAACGTGACATCTATAATTTGGTATTACGTCTAGGCCTACTTGAAAAATTCACATTCGCCTATATAGCGAACGACCAAATCACGTGTCTGTAATGGAGAATTGCAATTTGAATCAAATTATTTAGTGTCGTTTGTGATGACGTTGAAGTTGTAACATCCGGGTGGGGGATCTTCCATTGACATGGTATACGTATTATGTGCTTGCCTTTTGGGGTGCTTTTTTGCCAATTTTGGTAAAGCGATTGGTGGGTTTTCACCATAGACGAAAACGCCCAGTATTATTGGGTATTTTGATAAACATATTGGTAAAAGCACCCAATTTGAGCAAAATCGGTTGCTTTTTCAAGGAAATTGGTATATTGATAGGTTGCAAATTAGGGCCAAAATTACGTTTAAGACAATGGCAACGTTTTGGAGTCCGGCAGGAAGATAAGAATCACCTACAAATTTTTCCCCCACCCCCCGGGCCCACCCCCAACATTTAGTCTGGTTGGTTGTTTGTTTGCTTATATTAAACAATTACAATGTCTGCATTTTATTGATGTCATACGTATTAGAAAATGCCGTCAGTGAATTTTGCAATCCGTATAACCTTGAATATGCTATTTGATTATACTTTTCCAATCGGACATTTGAATCACTGTTGTAAGAGTAATTAACCAATCACGGCTCGTTATTTTAATGACGTCATATGCCTTGGAAAATGGCTCTATTGGATTCCGCAGTCCTTAAAACCCCCGATTTGAAAGTTTTTATAATACTTCTTACACAGGCATTTGAATTATTGAGGGAGGAATAATTGACCAATCATATATCAGCATATTAATGACGTCATACGCTTTCCAAAATGTCATCATTGAATTTTGCTCCCCTTGGAACCCCTATTTTGCTTTTTCAATTAAAATTTTAACATGTATCATTTGAAATACTGTTGTAAAAATAATCGACCAATCACCGTTCAGCATTTTTATGACGTCATACATTTCTAAAAATGCTTCCATTGAATTCTGCAGCCTCGAAAACCCCTAATATAGTCATTTTACCGTGTTTGTATGCGTTTGATTGTCCGTTTATAATTTTGGCACACTTTGAGGCGATTCTGGCCCACTGTGCGGCGTTTACCGGCTGTTGAACCACGTTATATTGTTTAGAACAATAGAAACTGGCTCCGGCGGTGGACCGCAGGTTTATTTTTTGATTTTATCCCCAACGCAATATTTACCATCACCATTACTAACCTATAAACACACAAGAAGTTCTTCCCATCGATTAGCATTTGAAGAACTTTGAAGTTTACGTGACATCTGACCAGCTTTCAATAACGAGTATGCCGTTTTAGAAAAGAATACAACATTGACACACAAATGTACACCAATAGGTAGACCAAATGCAAGCAGGTTAGTAATACCGCTGGAAATCCAACAAAAATCTTCAGAACCATACGTCAAAAGATTAGTAAAGAAATGCAAGGCAAAACATGTGGATACAATAGCAAGCGGCGTGACCCAACCAATCAGAGGATGACCGACAAGATTCAGAGTGCTGTCTTCCGTTTTTTGCAAAGCGTTAAAGACCAATGTGTTCATCAAATTACCAGCAATAATCGACATCCAGGCAAACGATGATAACCAGAAATAGTGGGACAAAACAGCCAAAGAGATGCAAGCCCGTCGTGAAACGTCCACTTTATCGGAAATTAGAGATATTATCTGAGCAAAAAAAGGGATACACAGAGGACATAACACCACGCCCATGGGCGTTCCGAATATCAGAAATCATACAATGAATGAGAAAAGTGAAAAGTAGGGCGAGAGAAGATAACACGATACCGATTGTATTCACAATATCTAAGGGTTCAGAGAAAGGCTTCCATTTCCTATTGCTACCTGTAAAATCCGGGCTCAACTTTAAGAGGTGATCAGATATATTGAAAAGTCTTAGATTAGTCTTTTCATCACATATTTGTGCTTGACCATTTGGTAATAAGACAAAACTATCTGAGCTATAAGACCTGCCGTTATAAGTCAACGAATAATCACCACTCTCACTTACATTAAATTCATCTGTTTTTAAAGTCAAAAGTGGGCACTTTAAATATGGGACCTGTGTTCCACAAAACACTAACAAGTCCCTTTTAGTAGCTTTCACTGATGGACTTCGGTAGCTGTACTTCGCATGGTACATCACAAAGTCGGGAATGATAAATTCATCATTTAAATGGTAAACTGTTCCTAATTGGGTGTTATTAACAAGAGTTACCTGCGAGGGTGCAACTTCGTACCACGTTTCAGAACATTTTCTTTCAGAATGAACATTTTCGTCTATCCTTATGAGCTCAATTGGAATACTTGTATCAAAACATCGCCGTATGTTACTTTCGTTCTGCGCTGAGAGCATCTCACGTTCGAGGGTTTCTGACAATTTAACTGACATTTTCCTACTAATGATAGTAGATATTCCAAACTTGTTTCCTAACATTCCTATCGGGATGGACTGTACGGTGACACCTACATGGTTCAAAAAAGTCGCATTAAGTGCTTCTGTTTGGTTTCGTGCACTGCCCATTAGAACACGTAAAAAACAATCTACGTTTAGTGTTGTTATTCTCAAACAGTATTTCAGTAAATGTTTCATCGAAATTTTGGTGAGTAATTACCCATCGAATTTCATTTTTAGATCGGCATTCTGTTCCCTGTAATGTAAAACCACGAGCACAACTCAATGCATAGCATGTCTCTGTCAAAACATCATAAAACTCATTTTCCAAACAGTTTAAAATTGGGTCTTGTTCCGATTTTGTAATCTGTTCATTGCTAGTCTGAAAATTCCACATTCTAGTTAATGTCGATCCAAAGAGTGGAAATATAAACTCTGTGGGGTAATGTTCGCATACAAGAGTAGTACTTTCATTGTCGCAAAGTTGGCAAAAAGGATTTTTGTATTTGATGGTAGTATCACTGTAATGTGTTTTCCGTATTGATTCGGCACATCTAACTGGTGCTTGAAAAGCGCTACATGCTTCCCTCACTGTTACATTTTCATAGAAATTAGGACACTCTCCCCGTGTTGAAGGGTTACAAAAGCGCAGGGTATGATCGGAAAAAAACTGAACTGCACCTGAATTGACTTTAAGTTTCAACGTTACACTAAACATGTTAAGCTTAGATATTGGAATTTCGTTACAGACGGCACAGAAAATATTTCTGAATGAAAGCGAAAACTGGTCATCAACAGGCCAAAGAGAGGAAAGAGAAGGTTCTTCATCAAGCTCGCATATCTTTTTAATGTAAGAATTTGTCCAGGTTGAAGGGCATTTATTGACCAAAATATAGTCATAGTTCCATTTAAATGGATCTAAACATGAGAATAGAGACTGTTCCGTTATCCGAGTTTCAATCTTGTTGAGCAGACTAATACTGTGCGGACAGGTTGATGCATAATTAACACAGCAATCAGAAAATACCTGGCACAAATGATCGCAAGAACACGTTGGATCAAAATATTTTGACATGACTCCATGGTACAATTTTGTAGTCGCATTGCCACATCGATCAGAGCAGCTATGTAATTTCTCCAAAAGAAGTACGCGATGGCCCATGTAGCTTTCAACTGTGAAGTAAGTAAAATAAATGTTTAAACTGAATTTTAGTCCACCGCTGAGCGACGAGCATATATTTATTGACCAATGAGGTAGCACATGCTATTTCCGTTGCGACCACAAAATAGCCTGAATAGCCACTAAAATGGCGGACAAACATGGCGGCTGCTCGTATACAGCACAGTACAACGGCCATGCGTAGTATTCGAGACTGGAGGATTTAGCCTAACCACAGAATTGGAGAAGGAGAACAACAGCCATCTTGATACCGGCTTGAGGCAAAATTGAGGGGTATTCGGTTTCGCTCGGAATGCGACATGGATGACGTGCGTATTTGAGAGACGCACTTGATGTGACCTGCACGCGATAACAAGACGCTTCAGATGAGACGCCGAATTGTTTCCGTTCGTCTCCGCACAACGACATCATCCCGATATCTTCGTGTTAGAAATTGCCATGATACTACACTAAGCCAAAAAAGAAACTTATAATTTTTCACAAGGTCATATCTTAAAATCCTGTCTATCAAAATTAACTAAAATTACACACAGGATTGCCTCAATACTCTACTCAAAACACATGTCAGCAGCCAATCAGTTGGCCAACTGACACAACCGCAAAATGCACTGATATGGAACAACTTCCTGGACCACATTCACAGCCCTATTGGCACCCAGCAAAAGAAATCTGTGAGAATGATCTTGAATCACAGGTCACAGCCAACAATTTTAACAACATTAAGTTAAAAACATTAAAGAGAGTCAAAACAAACTTACCAGGATCATCATGTCACATGTCCAAACAAATAATGAAGTCCTTTAGTAACGGGAAGCATGGGGCAATCTTCCCAGGATATCATCAGGAACTTGGTTGGAAGCATGAGAAGCAGGTGCACAGCATACGTGCAAGCGCACGGTGGACATACCCGTTACTAAAGGACTTCATTATTTGCTTGGACATGTGACATGATGATCCTGGTAAGTTTGTGACCTGTGATTCAAGATGCCGTTCTCACAGATTTCGTTTGATGGGTGCCAATAGGGCTGTGAATGTGGTCCAGGAAACTGTTCCATATCACTGCATTTTGCTATTGTGTCAGTTGGACAACTGCTTGGTTATTGACATGTGTTTAGAGTGGAGTATTAAGGCAATCATGTGTGTCATTTTGGTTAATTTTGATGGACAGGAATTTAAGATACGACCTTTTGAAAAATTATAAGTTTCTTTTTTGGCTTAGTGTAGTAGTTGGCCGAATCCACTATACTAAAGTTCGTTCGGCTTATATAAGGCGGAAAAAATAAGACTCATAGCACTGTGTATTGCTATAGAATGGCGTTCATGCTATTGGACGCGGTGATTACGCCAGGTGTGTGTTGCGTAATGGGTGACTAGCGCACGCTTATGTGAATTTACGCGAGCGTGAGTTGGGCGCAGCAACAAAAGCCTAATAATACCCGGCTTATATAAACTGAACAAACTTTAGGAATTTCAATTTAATGAACACCGCTTTCAACAGATGTACACAATCCAATCGTGATCGAATATTTCAAACTACAACGCAAACGCACAACCTTGGAAACTAACCAATAACGAGTGCGTAGAAATGGTAGAAATCGCGCAGTGTATGCAGAAAAGCGTCACGCTAAGTCAGCGCTGTGTTCATTCAATTGGAATTTTTACTGTAGTTCTTCAACGTGTCGAGTTTGTTACGCTGAGGCTGAGGGATACGCATACAAGAGTAGTACTTTCATTGTCGCAAAGTTGGCAAAAAGGATTTTTGTATTTGATGGTAGTATCACTGTAATGTGTTTTCCGTATTGATTCGGCACATCTAACTGGTGCTTGAAAAGCGCTACATGCTTCCCTCACTGTTACATTTTCATAGAAATTAGGACACTCTCCCCGTGTTGAAGGGTTACAAAAGCGCAGGGTATGATCGGAAAAAACTGAACTGCACCTGAATTGACTTTAAGTTTCAACGTTACACTAAACATGTTAAGCTTAGATATTGGAATTTCGTTACAGACGGCACAGAAAATATTTCTGAATGAAAGCGAAAACTGGTCATCAACAGGCCAAAGAGAGGAAAGAGAAGGTTCTTCATCAAGCTCGCATATCTTTTTAATGTAAGAATTTGTCCAGGTTGAAGGGCATTTATTGACCAAAATATAGTCATAGTTCCATTTAAATGGATCTAAACATGAGAATAGAGACTGTTCCGTTATCCGAGTTTCAATCTTGTTGAGCAGACTAATACTGTGCGGACAGGTTGATGCATAATTAACACAGCAATCAGAAAATACCTGGCACAAATGATCGCAAGAACACGTTGGATCAAAATATTTTGACATGACTCCATGGTACAATTTTGTAGTCGCATTGCCACATCGATCAGAGCAGCTATGTAATTTCTCCAAAAGAAGTACGCGATGGCCCATGTAGCTTTCAACTGTGAAGTAAGTAAAATAAATGTTTAAACTGAATTTTAGTCCACCGCTGAGCGACGAGCATATATTTATTGACCAATGAGGTAGCACATGCTATTTCCGTTGCGACCACAAAATAGCCTGAATAGCCACTAAAATGGCGGACAAACATGGCGGCTGCTCGTATACAGCACAGTACAACGGCCATGCGTAGTATTCGAGACTGGAGGATTTAGCCTAACCACAGAATTGGAGAAGGAGAACAACAGCCATCTTGATACCGGCTTGAGGCAAAATTGAGGGGTATTCGGTTTCGCTCGGAATGCGACATGGATGACGTGCGTATTTGAGAGACGCACTTGATGTGACCTGCACGCGATAACAAGACGCTTCAGATGAGACGCCGAATTGTTTCCGTTCGTCTCCGCACAACGACATCATCCCGATATCTTCGTGTTAGAAATTGCCATGATACTACACTAAGCCAAAAAAAACTTATAATTTTTCACAAGGTCATATCTTAAAATCCTGTCTATCAAAATTAACTAAAATTACACACAGGATTGCCTCAATACTCTACTCAAAACACATGTCAGCAGCCAATCAGTTGGCCAACTGACACAACCGCAAAATGCACTGATATGGAACAACTTCCTGGACCACATTCACAGCCCTATTGGCACCCAGCAAAAGAAATCTGTGAGAATGATCTTGAATCACAGGTCACAGCCAACAATTTTAACAACATTAAGTTAAAAACATTAAAGAGAGTCAAAACAAACTTACCAGGATCATCATGTCACATGTCCAAACAAATAATGAAGTCCTTTAGTAACGGGAAGCATGGGGCAATCTTCCCCAGGATATCATCAGGAACTTGGTTGGAAGCATGAGAAGCAGGTGCACAGCATACGTGCAAGCGCACGGTGGACATACCCGTTACTAAAGGACTTCATTATTTGCTTGGACATGTGACATGATGATCCTGGTAAGTTTGTGACCTGTGATTCAAGATGCCGTTCTCACAGATTTCGTTTGATGGGTGCCAATAGGGCTGTAAATGTGGTCCAGGAAACTGTTCCATATCACTGCATTTTGCTATTGTGTCAGTTGGACAACTGCTTGGTTATTGACATGTGTTTAGAGTGGAGTATTAAGGCAATCATGTGTGTCATTTTGGTTAATTTTGATGGACAGGAATTTAAGATACGACCTTTTGAAAAATTATAAGTTTCTTTTTTGGCTTAGTGTAGTAGTTGGCCGAATCCACTATACTAAAGTTCGTTCGGCTTATATAAGGCGGAAAAAATAAGACTCATAGCACTGTGTATTGCTATAGAATGGCGTTCATGCTATTGGACGCGGTGATTACGCCAGGTGTGTGTTGCGTAATGGGTGACTAGCGCACGCTTATGTGAATTTACGCGAGCGTGAGTTGGGCGCAGCAACAAAAGCCTAATAATACCCGGCTTATATAAACTGAACAAACTTTAGGAATTTCAATTTAATGAACACCGCTTTCAACAGATGTACACAATCCAATCGTGATCGAATATTTCAAACTACAACGCAAACGCACAACCTTGGAAACTAACCAATAACGAGTGCGTAGAAATGGTAGAAATCGCGCAGTGTATGCAGAAAAGCGTCACGCTAAGTCAGCGCTGTGTTCATTCAATTGGAATTTTTACTGTAGTTCTTCAACGTGTCGAGTTTGTTACGCTGAGGCTGAGGGACTCAGGCCCACATGGTAGGGGGGGGCACTCAACTGTGGAAGTGACGGGCAACGGGCGGCTTATTTAAGAAGCCGCCGCTAACCCAATTTGCATGAATATGGAACGACAAATAATACTACCTTAAGGAAGGCAAACGCTAAATATGATAAATATTCCAAACCTAATTACATGATTGTGTCTAAAACTAGGTACAATATTCACGTGCGAGTCCGATTACGCCTCCATGTAATTTTAAACAAAATTAGGGTTAGGGTTAGGATAAGGTTAGTTTAGTGTTAGAATAAGGGTTAGGATTAGGATTAGGGTTAGTTTTATGCTTAAGATTAGCTTATACGAAATAATTACATGAACGATCGACCATTAGTCCAATAAAAACTCGCGCTGCTTTTTGCACAACTCTCGGCAAACATTTGTACACAACTCTCAGCAAACTCTCAGCAAACAAGGGAGGAGCGTGGCACACTAAAGGGAGTGTTCAGAAATACTTTGGTGGGGAGGGCTGGAAAATATGTAGGGGGTCATAACATTTTAGGAGTTCTGAATGGGGGGGTTAAAAGTTTTTGGTCTATGAACAGGGGGGGCGGTTAAAAGTTTTTGGCACGTAGAGAGGGGGGGTGTAAAAATTTGAGTTGATGAATCTTGACTCTGGCAACCAGTGGAGTGGTGTTGGTCAGATTGTAGATGGTTTCATTTGGGATCCGATCCGCACGCTTGATGTTTAACATGACTCTGTAGCAAGATGTTACAAAGGTATTGATCTTGTTTTCCATGCCCTTGGTGATTACCCATGACTCGCACCCGTACAGAAGGATAGTGACACAAGTTGTCTCAAACAGCTTGCATTTTGTTTCGATTGGCAGGGATGGGTTTCTCCAAAGGCGTTCCAGTTTCCAGAAAGCGGCCTAGGCTAGTGCTTTTCATATTTTTAGGTCTCCAATACTAGCGCCCATCTTGGAAACCAAGTACTTGAAGTCTGTGACATGGTTGATGGTACTACCATAAACTTCAAGTGCTGGCTGGGCGTTAAAGTTTGCAGTCATATATTCTGTCTTAGGTGCGCTGATGACAAGGCCTAGATCTGCCGCTGCTGTTGCAGTCCTAGTAAATGTATGGTTTATAAATACTGGGTTGCATAAACATACCTATGCTACTTTACAGCATTTCCACAATTCCACATACATGTATTTTATATCAATGACATGGGTACAATAATAAACTCATCCCAAAAAGAAAGTATCCAGTTTGATTTTGGTTCATAAGTCAAAGATGTGGTCTTAAATCAAGACCTACCAAAACTATGCTACAGATAAATTTATTCCACACAGTTTGACCTCATTTGTCCAAATCAATGCAGAATTGATGACACAGTGACCTTTTAAATGCAACGACCTCAATTTTAAAAGTTGCAGTAATTCATAATTGATGTTGTTTTCCTGCTTCTGAAGATTCGTTATAAAGGTACACAATAACAGAGATGAACTAAGACTGTTTGACTTCACTTCGTGTGTTTTATTGAATACATATACTCTTTTACTCCTTCCTTAATGTTTTGCCCTTCACTCTTCACAGGCAATATTTGGTATGTCCTCCTGCTGCATCAATGACTGTCAGACATCTTCGGCGCATGCCCTTAGTGAGACGTGAGTCTGATGCGCCCTTGATCTTTCGCTACCCATAACTGAGTAGCAGGACCAAATCAATAGGAATTACTGCAACTTTTAAAATTGAGGTGATTGCATGCAAATGGTCACTGCGTCATCATTTCTTCATTGATTTGAACAAATGAGGTATCAAACTGTGCGGAAAAATTTATATGTAACATACTTTTAGTAGGTTTTGATTTAAGGCCACATCTTTGATGGAATAAAATCAAACTGGATACTTTCTTTTTGGGATGAGTTTATTTCATTGCACATGGATACAAATTTTAGTATCATTGATGTGTTTCCTCTGCCATTTGAATGGTACATTAGGCCAAAAAAAAAAAAGAAGAAGATGTTTGCTTGCACTCAACCGACCGACCCTAATTTTGGAAATCAGAATTTTTTTCTATTTACTGTACACTGTATTTGGAAATTCCTGAAAAAGTTTTTCTTTTCAACTTTTTGCATTATGAAGATGTAAAAAATGTATTTTAGAGCTTGTGTTCAACATTTTAGTTGTTTTATGTTAGTTGATTCATTTTGACACCAAAATTGTCTTATTTTTCATATTTTAAGACTTAATTAAAGCCAAAGTATAACATTTGCTGAGGAGAACGCCCTCAATAGTTTTTCAAAATTCTGTTTTTTACATGATTATATTGTACTTTATTAAACTAACATACCCTGAAAAAATCAAGACTATAGGTGCTGTAGTTTTGTCATAATCTGAGATTTTGAATAAAACGCCGGATTCGGCGTTTTATTATTACGATGGAAATATTAGTCGACGCGTACACGATATTGACACCACAGTACGTGCATTGCGTGCGGGACGGATATACACATCAAAGGATAGTACCGTAACACAACCGATGGAGTGATACACGTTGGCGACATCGGCGCTGGTAGTAAATTCCAATTTTCTTTGCTTTACCTCGGTTTTTTGGCTCAAAATTAAAAGGGGACATATCTGATAATAAAAGCTAACATGTTATGGCAAAGAAATACTTATCTATTTGGAATGAAAATGTTATTGCTTTAATACAAACAGTAGAGTTTTATAGTAATAAAAAAAAGAAGAAATCCCAACCGACCGACCCAATTGTTAAAATTCATTTGAAGGCAAGCAAACATTTTTTCTTGGCCTTATGATGCGGGGAGGTCAAAAAAGGTTTGGGTTTGCGAAGAGGGGGGATTAAAAAAATGTCGACATGAAAAAAATCCAGCCCCCCCCCCCCAAAGTATTTCTGAATACTCCCTAAGTCTTTTGCCTTTGGTGCGAGAGGTCCCGGTTTCAATTCCCCGCAGGACCTAAAAGAATCTCCGCTCTCCCCGTGGTTCATCTGGTAATGGCGGGGCAGATGATCCATGATAAAAGACCTCGTTTACAGGTGGTTCCGATCAGGGTAACGCCCGATTGTCGGTTATACTTGCCTGTCCTGTAACAAATTTTTTTGCGGAAAATACAACGAGTCCACATTTTTTAGAGTTTTTTGTAATTTTTATTGGTATTCAAATTGGGTAATGATGGGTTACTTTAATACAAGACTATCTTAAATACAATATTTCCTTATGATACATTCAAAATATTACCATCAATATTGTTCCCATCATAAACTATGTTCGGCAATTGTTCACGATTTATCCGTTGAATATCAATTATCGACAGTTCAACGCATATAGCTCGGCAATTGCCGACCATGTTACCAATGGTTAGAGAACAGAATCAAAAACATTGCTAGGCATGATTCTGTCATCAATACGTTTTCCCCCAAACAAGAATCATTTTGCTTGGCAATTATCATCTATCAAAAACAATCAGGAATATTGCCAAGGTTCGGCAATTGCTCACCTGATGTAACATTAGTCACTTCACTGTGTTCACCAAATGCAAAGCTCGGCAATTGCCGAACACTATTTATCATCATGATTACATTATTGATACAAAAACAAGAACAAAGTCAAGGTTCGGCAATTGCTCACCTGATGTAACATTAGTCACTTCACTGTGTTCACCAACTGCAAAGCTCGGCAATTGCCGAACACTATTTATCATCATGATTACATTATTGATACAAATACAAGAACAAGGTCATGGTTCGGCAATTGTACCTTGGAAAAGTCAAGACCTATAAAGTTGCGAGTAAGCCGTAACCCACTTATCCGAACCCCGACCCTCATCATATCTCATTCAAGATACAAATATTACAGCTCTTCACTTTGCTTTGACCTTTCTTATAATGTTAAAAACCTGTCGAAGGACGGAAAGTGGAAAATCAAGACATGTTCATATTAGTGATTAAAAATAGACGTAACGCATATACAAACCAAATTTGCAGGTGCTATCGTTTATCAATTGTACAAAATAAACAACATTATTTTTTTAACAACAACAAAATCGATTCTTCAAAAACAGTCATCCAAAGAAATATATTCCAAAATATTTGCAAACGTCAAAATTACCGACCATTGTTGGGCATATTTTTACCACCCTATTTTATTTTTTTATTACTTATAATCTTTATTCAGGGTAGGCCCGAATCAGCTAACCGCTGGTCTTACCCGGGGCCCTGCAATAATACATATATACAAATTTAAAACAACATAGCATAAAATATTTAACTTCAACCACCAAATCAACATAACATATCAACTCATATTATAACAACAATATAATAAACTCAATATAGTGAGGCAACCTGCATAAGCACCACACAAAATATAAATTAGTGCTGTTTAAAGTGATGTCTCTTATACATCCTTAAAAGAAAGCAAATTTAGAGAATTTCTAACACATAGATCAATATGGTTCCATACTTTAACACCACTATAACTAAAAGAATGTTTAAAACACTCGATATCATAACCATTATTGATTGGTGGAAGAGCTAGCTGACCAGAAGTAGCTTGTCTTGTATTACGATCATGGTTATCACTTACAAAATTGAACTTCTTAGATAAGTACTGCGGTGCTAGATTATGCAGAGATTTATATACCATAAGTGCTTAATACTGATTGCGGACTGAAAGCCGCTCCCATCTAAGTTCATTAAACATGTAATCCGAAGGAGTGAAAAAGTCAACACCTAAAATAATTCGCGCACATCGTTTATGTAATCAAGTTTAGCAGTGTCATTTTTAAAGCGACCATACCAAGCTATATATGTTACAGTAATCAAAATGTGGCTGGACTAAAGCTTTGTAAAGAACATTTAGAGTGTTTACATCCAAGTAAGGTTTTACACGACGTAAAAGAGCAATCTTACAAAATACCTTTTGGATAACGTTCTTAACTTGCTTATGCCAATTCAATTCATTGTCAATTAAAACACCAAACATTTCATATTATGCACACTTTCAAGTTCACAACCATTAATCATAACAGAAAGACCATTTCTTTGCACATTCTTAAGTTTAGCACATGTACCGAGTAACATAATCTTAGTTTTGTCAGTGTTGAGAATTAATTTATTATTGTGCAACCACACCATAAGGGCGTCAATATCAGAGCTTAATTTGTTAGAAATGTCACTGACATTATCACCATCAACAGACAAAGTGGTGTCATCAGCGTACATAGAAATACTACCATGCTTAATTACATCACACATATTATTGATAAAAATTATAAACAACAAAGGACCGAGTATACTGCCCTGAGGAACACCAGTATTGACAGCGAGTGACTCAGAAATGGACCCTTTAAAAGAAACTTGTTGCGTCCTATCCGTTAAATAGGACCTAAACCACTTAACAGTGTTCTCGGTAGAACCAATGCCGTGCAATTTATTTAACAAAATATCGTGATTGACCGTGTCGAAAGCCTTACGAAGATCTATAAAGGCGACTCCAGTCAGTTTACCTGAGTTCATATTACCAAGCCAACCATCAATCATATCAGTGAGAGAAGTTTCAGTGGAGTGAAATGGTCTAAAACCTGATTGATGTTGATTAATAAGAAAAAGGGTCTTATAAATTATGATTAACAACACGGAATTAATCTTTCAATATCAAAGTAGAATCATTGTACCATTTCACTCGTGCCTCATCATTTAAAGACCCATTCAGTGATCCCAGCGGCCTAAGTGCAAAAAATGGAAATTGTTTATAAATTGCTTAAAAGTGAAGGAAAGGCCATTCAAATTGTCCTTTTGTATTTTTTGAAATGAAAAAAAAAAGGCAAAAAACAACCTCGAAGAAAACAGCAGAATTGACGAAATTGAAGCCCCATTCAAATACATGTAGCTTATTTATATACTGTCAGTATACAAATTACAGATTCATGTAATTGCCTTATTTTGTCTTAAATACACGGCTTTCGTCTGAACCACTCGCATGCTATGTTAGCACATCTATGACATAGACAAAGGCACCAAAATTTGAATTTTGATGATTTTTACGATCGTCCGCATGAGCAAATCACTGAATGGGCTTTTAATTGTGCGCAACATTGTAGAATTATTCATTCTTATAGCCGATGTAATGGTAAGCCTGTCTATAACATACATGCTCTGATTAAAGCACATTCTCGGCTTAATTAGTTAAAATAACCTACGTAAGACTGTAAATGACTCTTGAAAGAAGAACCAACGAGAATGGAGATTTTTTTCTTTAAATCAATGGGGACATTTCAAACATCTGCACTAGACTATCAATACATTAGTATGACTATCATAATTATATTTACTAAATCTACAATAATTATAAGTCTTCACAAATGCATTGTACATAACAAGCCTCCTGATAAATTTTCACAACCTGTTACAACCTGAACTATGCCATAGTCGATTTTTGATAAATAAAAATATGTTATTAATCATGATGAACGCATTCAGTTGAACTCGAAATTATACTGATACTTATTACATCAAAATGCAGTAAATGGTTATTAAAAAGTGTATATAATTTATATAAGTGAGATTAAGAGTAAAGGCTTATAATATTATTGAATGCAATATATTATAATGACACTTCAATACTAAACAATTCTGATTTTAACCAGTTTATTAATCGCGAAAACCCGAGTTAAAAATGTACTTTGCATGTTGAGCCGGACTTTGCCTGGGGACTTAGTCCCTAACACACACCGGGAAAACACACAGTCAATCATACTTGTTTACCATCCAATTTAACATGCTTAATTTAAGAGAGCGCACCACCAATGATTGCCCCCCACTGAAATACACAGGAAAATACGCATGTTTGGATGGCGTTTTGTCACTGCAAAAACGTACTTTAGATAAAAAGTTTGGTATCCAATTAAAGCTTATCATGTGTAGAATATTATTCTTTTAACGGAATATATTGGTAACCCCGGACTTTTTCTGTTATTTAGCCGCAAAAAAAAAGTTGCAAATTTAACCCTAAAAAATCACTCAATTTTTGAAACCGGACGTTGTTCAAATTCGCGCCAAAACTTCACCCCTGAAATTAAATATTGGGATTTTTTCTCAGATTCCTTCATGTAGACACTTGCCGGAAGCAAATGAGCTGAAATTTTGAGCGAATTTTGACAATATCTGTAGGAAATAAAGCCGCAACAAGCTCAAATAAGCGATGGACTATTTTAACCGAATTTCACTGGTACATAAATCGTGGAGTGATTTGTTGGTGCGCCCTCTTATAAACGTCAATAGTTATCAAAATCCAATTTTTTACATTTTGAAATAAACTAGAGATAGTTTCTAGTCATTTTCCAAGATTTCATCCTCTACGACATTCCGTTCGGTAGAAATGGTGTTCTAAATGTCAGTTCCTATTTACCAAAAGACCCAAATTTCAACGTGTTTATCAACATGCATAAGTTTGCAGATGTTGGACATAAAATTGAATGTTTTATGCTAAAAGATATTCTTTAATTTTAATATTTTTAATTGTGAAAAGTACTTAATGTGTGTACAAATATTTGGAATACCTTAAATATGAGGCCTATGATTGAGTCAAATTACCCCCCCCCCCCCTTCGTTCTCTGTCTTCAAACTAGGCCTACTGATTTACGTTATTCTGATTAGCAAAATTTATAGCAAAAGCGCTCATCATATAAGTAGATTTTTGATGCTTTTTAACCATAACGAGATCTGGGCGACCAATCACAAGCCAGATCCATTTAAAGATGCATTACATCATGGCCAATTTTAGTAGGTCAGAAATCCGACAATCCTCCATTTTAACAAGCCTACAACTGAGTGAAAACTTGGGTTTTAGCGCTCTCATTGACAACTTTCTCCATAAATTCACGCGTTTACTGTGATGTAAGTGCCCCTACAAAAATAGCTCACAAATAAAAAAAAAAAAAGAAAAGCAAAACAAACAAACGCACGTAATTAATAATAAACACAGCCAAATCAAAAAGTCTCCACTGGTTCAAAATATTGTGAACTTTTATTTTTACATCAATTTCAATAATGTTCACGTGTTTTCTATGGGTAACTTACGTTACTAATGGTAACATACATCACCATTAGATTGAAAGGAGTACTAGTAGTGTAAGCTATTTTGTTGACAACGCATAAACTAATTGGTTTGGCATAAAACAATGAAACGTCGCGTTTAGTTCAAAAGGAAATTTTTGTTAAAGGGGATTTGATTGCCTCAAAAAGAGTTGAAAAAGAATTGAAAATTTAGATTAAACTTACAATTAGGATTTTAGGTTTTAGGTTTTAGTCAATTTTAATAGGGTGTTAAAATTAATGGTAACGTATGTTTCTGTCACGTAGGTTACATTTTAACTTCCAAATGCCCGACATTATCAAGTTTATCAAGTACACCTGCGGCTATAATTTGGTCAACAGTTTATGGTCACTTTTTTGTTTAATTCTGCACTTTATGGAAACGTATGTTACATTTCTTAACCATACGGTCTGAACCTTCGAATTTCCTAGGATTTCTTTCTCAAATACATATATCATGTGGACCTGAAAACATTCCTGTCATATAACTTGTATATTTAAAGACACTTTGGTTCAATTTCAGTGTTTGCAACGACTAAGGTACGTATTAACATATGGGGTTAACGTTGATTTCACGAAACCTTGTGACATATTTCGATGCTATTTTAAAAAACTCGAAGTAGGCCATGGTATTTACATTTTCGCTACTTTGTAGCAGTATAGATTGTTACTTCAAATGTGTCACGATCAGGTCCATGGGGGCCAAAGGCGGCAAATTTGAAACTGAGATAAAGGTAAAAATATGGAGTAAAAAACAATAAAATACATAATAAAATAGACATCAAAAAACTTCATAACCTTAGAACCAAGTATGCAACACCTTTTGTGTTATCAGTAAATGAGAGCCTATTATATGTAGGCCTATAATGTAATAATTACAGTAACTAAATTTTTCAAAAAATGCCTCCTTTGGCCACCATGGACCAGATCGTGTCACAAATACGAGCCATGTTCCAACTGAATGCACGTCTGCATGGTTAAGAATGAGCAACATGTAATGTTAAAAATATATTACCTGCGACACAGTGTTTTCACCATAAATCCCTCAAACAGCCTGCCGTGGTTTATAAAAGGAATTAATGCAAGATTTAAGGGGGTACTACACCCATTGCATTTTTTTGTGGCTTTTTTGCATTTTGTGAAGAAATTCGAAAAAAAAAAAATGGACAAAGTGGTATGCAAAACGAAGGGGCAAATCTTCTCGTTCTATTGGTGGCATCGGTATCAATGTAGCTTACATGCTTTTAAAGATAGAAGCCAAAAGGAGGTACGTCAGGCGACATTCAGAACCAGGAGTATATTTTGAATTTCAGAATTTCTATCGTAAATCCGCTTACACACACATATTTAGCAGTAATGCCCGACCCTAAAAGTATTAAAATTTATTTTTTTTGGGAAATTCACTAATTATGCACAGCTTTGGGAAAAATGTGCTTGTTCAAAAAGGGCATCACTTTCAGGACTCGAGGACAAGTAACTTATTTTTTTCCCTTCTAGTTGACATTGATATGCAAAATTTGTGTTCGCAAGCCAGCACATAAGTTTCAGGTCTGCTACAGTAGAATCTTTAAGATAACACAATTGTTGGTTTTAAGTATTATGTGAATTTTAGGCAGTGCACTTGCTTGTCTTCTCGGAAATATACGAACACTGAATATCAATGTGAACCGCTATGTTCACAATGGTAACCCCTCAATTTGAAACTGGTGAAACATCCTACTTACTCATGTGTAATAACGGTTTCATCATTTACCTGTTGGATATTTTGAAATCCTTCCATTTTGAGAGCATTTTATATAAATCCATGTGCAAAATGATGACATTCAGCTTTTCCACACACGCCATATTTGATTTGAATTTTTGTTGATTTCTGAAATGTGGACCCAGGTTTATACTTGGTGTTACTTGTAGTCGCTCACCTTGCGCAATACAATCCCCATCGATAACATTCATAGCTTTGCTACGTCAATAGCGATCGTTAGATCGCGAAGCGCAGGCAAGTATAACATTGGTTGTTACAATTAACATAATTTCATCGTCCGTTGCTAAAATGAAACAATTTCTGGAGTTAGACCTTAGCTATTTATGGATTTGGATTACACAAATATATTTTGCCAGTGTCATACTAATTTGTTGGCATTTAAGTCGTGTTTTGGCTCTTTTATTCATTTTTAAACTGCAAATTGGCCATAATAAGAAACAAATTAATGAAAAAAGTCATCAGCAGTACTTCTTCACGAGATTCATGCAACATATTTCGAGAAAATTATTCGAAACTACTACACCATGAAGTGCGCAGTTCCTCTAATCTATGAAATATGGTAATCAGCGTAGCGTACACGATATATTAGTTAAAAATAAGACGTTTTGTAAATGAAACAGCAACTACCTGTTCTCACTGAACGGTGAATTTGTGGGCTGGTCTTGAAAAGACAGTATAAATATTGAATATTATAAATAGTTTGACCCCGGAAACAGCTGACCGTGCATCATCAACAACTGAATTACAACATGTGATGTGATCTATCAAAACATACATGCAGTGCATGAGCCATGTAAATTACATCAAGACTTAATTTTAGTACTTGGTAGTGCATCCTCGTAAATACTCCAAAACGAGTTTTAACTGGAGGTGGGTCGGAGAGAGTGGTCAAGTAACAAGTTGATGGTACTGTATGGGTGACTATAAAACTAAGACCTAAGACCTAAGACCTGAAAACTAAGACCTGAAAACTAAGACCTAAAAACCAAGACCTAAAAACTAAGACCTAAAAACTAAGACCTAAAAACTAAGACCTAAAAACTAAGACCTAAAAACTAAGACCTAAAAACTGAGACCTAAAAGCTAAGACCTGAAAACTAAGACAAAATCAGCATGCTCTTTTTATCAGTTTTATATTAATAAACATGATACACAAAATATCACATATACACATATTACTGATGCATGCATATGAATGTACAAGGGAAGGGTCAGGGACATTGGTTGGTTGTGCATGATGTAATGTTATGGTCACTTTGGTCAGCAGTTATCATGGTTATGGTCAGAATGGGGACAATTTGTTTTGTTTGTTTGATTATTTCTTCATTAACCTAGGACACTCAATCAGTTGAAAACACATCTGTTCTTCCTTGAGGCCCAGGGATCACTAAGAAGGCAGGATAAATCAATATTTTTGGTGGATTGCTTTATCAGGATGATCGCAATTTATCAGTCACCATTTACGGACGCACCATATTTAGATTTTTTTGGGGGGGCTAGGGAGTTAGGGTCAGGCAGAATTTTCTTTTTTTTCTTTTCACTGCCTTTGGAGGCAATTTGTTTTTAAATGTAAAAAAAAACCATTTTTTTCCCCGAACGATCATTTTCACCTTTATATAACCTGACATTTAAATGCTATTAAAACGTTTTGAATAACACATTTATAATGTTTTAAGAACATATTTGTGTTGATTGGGTCATGGAAATAGTAGTCTACTATTTCCATGATTGGGTCTCCCTTAAAAAAACAAAATGATGATCATGCACACCATAAAAATGTCCAGTTATATGTCACCAGAACCGTTGTGAAAAAATTAAATCATTTTGTCCAATGACCAAGAAATCTTCATATGCCCATCCACACAAGACGATGCGACACTACTAGTTTGTTTCCTGTTTGTTTGCTTTTCACATTGAATACATGTAGGTTGACATTTTAAAGCACCTACACACAAATTACAAAGTGGAACACAGTTGTAAATGGCCCAACAGTTGAGCCCAAAAGATAATAGATTTATTTCATCACAACAGTTTAGCTACACAGTATTAGTAATAATATGCTTCACTTTAGCTCTGATCAGACAGTTGGAGACTCAACACTCGGTTGCCATCATTCTGCCACCACATGCAGCACAGTGCACTCAGTATAATAGAAAACAGAACTCCCGCATATCAATACACTGCCGAGCACAGTGAATATCGCAATAATTTATCTCCAATCCAATTGGGTCTTTTAGTTTTAAAGGTCTTAGTTTTGGGGTCTTAGTTTTAGGGTCTTAGTTTTTGGGTCTTAGTTTTGAGGTCTTAGTTTTTGGGTCTTGGTTTTTGAGTCTTAATTTTTTTGGGTCTTAGTTTTAGGGTCTTAGTTTTTGGGTCTTAGTTTTTGGGTCTTAGTTTTTGGGTCTTAGATCTTAGTTTTACAGGTCCTAAGAATTATTACATGATGAATGGGTCTTAGATCTTAGGTCTTAGGTCTTAGGTCTTCGTTTTATAGACACCCGGTACTGTATAGACTGATCTGTGATCAACAGTACGGGTGAGTATGCTTAAGCTTAATTAATTAAATGATAATGTAAATTAAATATACACACATAAAGTTAATTTTTTATTACTTCCGTGGTCCGGGTACGCGCTGGTGAATTGCGATCGCGTAGAAGTGACAAGGTCGCCTACTACGCGCCGCGCCGACGACCAATGGGTCAACCGGCTTGTTGTCTTAACTTAAGTGCATTGATCAGCCAATCAGCGTGATTGTTTATTTCTTCTGTATGTACGCTCGTCTACGCTTGGCACACAGCTTGGACCACGGAAGTAATCAAAAATTAACTTTAGTACATGTATGCGTGACAACTGAACTGTAAGACTAACATGTACAAGCATTTCACAAGAGTTATTGTACATCATTAAGATGGCATTCTTATATTATAATAATGATATTTTGGGTTCATACATACACGCTATGTAACAGTGCGCATGATTGGTCGAGCCGGGCATAAACAGCGTTTATGCCCGGTATCCCGGATGTGCGATCACTGGGTAGGGAAAATGAAGGAAAATCGTGTTTGTTAATAATGTTACTTGTAATTTTTTGTTATTATTTTCATGAAATAAGAATCACAAAATGTTCTGGTATGTATGAACCCTCGGGCATAAACAACTGTTTAGTCATGAAAATATATGAATGAACCCCTAATTCAGTTATATGGCATTTTATGTTAAAACTAAGTCTAACCTGTACCTGCAGACCAGACTCGTGTCAACCGATGTCATATGGTGCAGGTATGAAAGGTGAATTCAAGCTGCATCATTTTATATCAAATTAAAGCCCTCGAGCAGACGTGGTCTAATTCTGCATAAAACCGGGCAACGTTATTTCTGTAGGTCTGCTACACATTCAAATTGCATTGTATTGTATCGTAATTTCATTTGTGTCCATGCTAATTATGTACATATAAACATGAACTCACATGTTTTTAAGCAAATTTGCCGATAATAGGTGATCAAAAGTGATCGGAATGTTACAAAGTACAGATCGCATTCAGCTTACTTCATATGTATGAGATGATCTTTGGAAAAATACGGCATAATTTGTCATGGTGCTTGCGGAATGCCATACAGTAAAATACTAAAACGTTGCAGCAATTCATGACAACTAAAAATCAGTGTGTCGTTCGTATCCTCCGCTGTCAATTTCTTATCCACTCACTAGTCCTCACGTAATGTGTGGAGGCAAATTGCAATAAGTACAATGAAAAAATGAGAGGGCAGGCTGGACCTGGGCCCAGAACTTGATGGTACCACTACCCCAGGGGGCCACTTACAAACAGTCATGTGTTCATCGTTCTTGTCTTTGTCAATCCTACCCTCCAAAAAAAGGGAGATATCATTGTTCAGGCCTTTGCAAATCCTACCCTAAATGCAGATATCTTGAATGAACACCCAGGACCCAGTCCATATTTTTCACTTTGACTTTAAGTCAAATACCTTTTACTGACATACTACCGTACCGACCCTGGCTAGGTTTCCATTTTTACCTTGTCTTAATTGGTATTTAGGCCCGGGGGGGCACTCAACTTTTGATGTGACGGTATGTGCCTGTCAATAGGCCCCCTCTTTTGAAGTCAACTATCCCCGATGACCCCCTTTTTTAAAATCATACTCGATGACCCCCTTTTTTTAGTTGCGGCTACCCAATGACCCCCTTTTTTTGGTTGCGGCTACCCAATGACCCCCTTTTTTCTAGATTTTCTAGAAGAGCATAATCAAAATGCAACAAAATTATGCCGAAACTTTCAAAATTTTGCTCCATTTTTTCAAAATTTTCTACCCAATGACCCTTTTTTTGAAATCTTTAATATACTCAATGACCCCCTTTTTTCAAAATATTACACCCAATGACCCCCTTTTTTATTTTTTTTTTACCCAATGACCCCCTTTTTAAAATAACGCTTTGTTACTGATAGGCCCCTACTTCGCGACACCGGTAGGCACATACCCGTCACTTCTAAAGTTGAGTGCCCCCCCGGGTATTTAGGACAATAAATGTCACAAGATCCTGTAGAAAACCATTTCATACTAGGCTTGCAGTTTGCAAAATTCAAATGCACACTTGAATGTTTTCATACATTGGCAAACATATTGATGACTTCAAAACACTTGAAATTTTAATGCCATGTAAATGTTTAATTGACGCTTTTTGCCACAATTTCATGATGCGAAATCTTCATGCTTTACACTTACAGTATTCACAGATCAAGATGTACAATGGTCATTATGAGACGTCTCTTGCTGACCATTATATTGCTCTCTTTTTTTTCCAGTTTGAGTGAATTCTACCAAAGATAAAGTAGAGTTACATAGGCAAGGTATGTATAGGCCTATATGAAATGTAAAAATGAATATCAGGAAACTGGATCAGCTTTCATTACACTTACCCTTTACTGTTTGTGAAAATGTACACAAATGTAACACAAATGGTGGTGTGTCAAGGGTGCTGTACATACATATACATGTAATAAAAAATAAGCTTTACATATAACCAAAAAAAAAAAAATGAACATGTTGTAAACTTTGGCCCATACATGTATTTCTGTTCATTTTTGAAATATCGCCTAAGTGCACAAGTTTTGTATACTTTACACCTGTGCAATATAATGTGCAACTGTTGCATGCATGTTTATTTTCCACTCCAAAGACCCCATGCTCAGTTTATAACAATTTTAAGTGAGTTTGCCTTTAAAATGGGTTTAAAATAAGCTAAAAATGTGTGTTAAATTAACTCAAATTTGCCACAATTTCGCCTACAAATTGAACAAAAACATACTATATTTTTGCAATTTTTTAGTTCCAGTGACCCTGTTTTTAAAATTAAATTCCAGTTCCAAAGACGCCTTTTTTGGCCTCTTGGCCACTCTGCGGCCCCAGTGTTTGAAATCTGTGTGGCACATTCGTACCCAAACCAGAGTTGAGTTCCCCCCGGCCCCGGTCATCTAGTTTATATACTGCTTGCCAATGTCAATGCTTGATCAGCCTTTTTAGGTTAATGTGGTACATTATTACACACCTACACACTGGTAAAAAAGTTATGTATATTATAGGGGCAAGGAATCCAATTACTTCACTTAAATTTCAGTGATTCAAGACAAGTGGTTCATTATTAAGGTACAGCAGTACCTCTTTTCTTATCATAAATAATGTACTGCTAGTCTAGAGTCAAGTGAAATTCAAGTGTTGTAACTGGATTCTGTGCCCCTATAATACAGTATACGGTACATAACATTTGTTACCAGTGTGTTATTATTTTTTGAGAAAAATGCAAAAATATTCATAAATTTATCAAGGGGTGTACAAGTAGTACCACCTTAAAGAGCCACGAAGTAGTGACTGTTGGGATCACAGATGTGGAGATACCAAAGCTTCAATAACACCCATGTATAATTTTACCATGCAGAAAATTTAGGTGTTTTTGGGTCCTTGACGACAAAACGAGGGAATACGCAATATTAATATTATGTGTGCGATGAACTTGACGTGTGTCATGCTTTCTTGTACAGTTACAACCATGCTGCTATAAATATAAACAATGATGGCAATGTTTGAGTTTAGTACTTTGACCAGGCTGTGGTTAATTAAGGGAGTAATACACCCCTTGATAAATTTGTGACTAATTTAGCAGTTTTCTCACAAAATAATATCACACTGGTTTTAAAAGTTATGTATATTATAGGGGCAAGGAATCCAGTTACTACACTGGAATTTTAGAGACTCAAGACAAGCGGTTAAACCTACGTTAGTTATGATAAGAAAAACTGTACATTCTATCAGTATTTTTGTCTCAGTTTGCAACCAAATTAGATCAAAAGGAGAATCTAACATCTTCACATGACCCTCCATGCAGGATCTGTGAGTATCCCTTTAAGCTGATTGGAGACAGTTAGACAGAATAAACCTAGGAAAATTCCAATCTTGAGTTAAAATGCCTTCAAGAACAGAGGATGGCATGAGATCATGCATGATTACAACTCACATTTCAATGTATCTTTGTTTTAAATGCAGATGACTCGGAGAAAGGGGCGGAAAGGCCGAAAACACCTGAAGCTTTAACTACATCTGGGAGAATGGTAGGACTTCAGTGTCCACTGTCAGCAGGATTACGCAAGATCTAACACTTGATGTCAATCACATTCACATATGTCACGAAAACTGAGATCCAGTATTTAACAAATCCACCTGGAGATCCACTTGCACTAGTGACACAGCAAACTACACGGCCTAACTTTGTGGAAATATATTTCAGTATGAAACTGTATCTCATAGCTTTTGCAAATAAGGTGGATATGTTTATCTGCAAACCTCAGTCGAACAGTAAATGATAGAAGCTAGGGGTATTCAGTTGATAGTTCAGGTTTAGGGGCTGTGCAATAATTATGTGTACCCCGGGGTGGTGAATTCTCAAACTGATCTGCCAAAAATTGCTTGCCCCCCCCCCCTTTGCCTCCATCCTTTTGACGTGCCAAAAAATCTTTGCCTACCCTCCCCCTCCTTTACACACTAAGATTTTTGGGAACCCAAATTCAAAGACAAGTTTGCTTTTTTAGGGTGTAATATAGAAACGGTGCCCAAAATATCAGTGCCAAAAATCGCTTGCCCCCCCTTGACCTGCCAAAATTGCTTGACTCCCCTTTCGACCTGCCACAAAATGCTCCCTCCCCTTTTGGCCTGCCAAAAAATCTCCCTCCCCTACATGTATAATACACATAATTAAATTATTGCACCACCCTTACCTGTTCAGGGTCCCAAACTCCCCAGGCTTGTTTAAATGGGCTATTCCAGATGAATTCTGCACCCCCACCCCATGAAAGGCATGTCCAAATGAGTCATTCCATATTAAATCACCTAATTTTCAGGGAAGGTTGGCTGGTCACCCTCTCAGATTTTCTGTAAAATCACTTATCATAGACCTATGGGTCAAATGAACACATTTCAAATGGTAGGTCTCAACTCCTTATCGTTTCTGAGTTATGGCTCGTTGAATATTTGATGTTTTTGACGCAATTTGTCCACTTCCCATTGAAATACACACAAAATTGTCCTAAATACCAACCCAAATTTTATTATGTGGGAAATGAGACACCATAATCAAACTCACACATATTCAAAATACTTCTATGATGTTCCTCTGTACCAGAAATCAAAGTGGTGTCAAGCCATCTTCATGGTTAAATGACTGTTTGGAGATCGCATTGAAATACACAGTAATTGCCATTAATGTTCTAATTCCCAGAATGCAAAGTTCATCAATTTACTTTGTATTTCAATGAGAGATTCAAACACTAATTTAAGCCAATGAGTGGTCTACTCTGCTATAGGGGGTCACACCTGAACCTATATTGCCTACTAAAGGCAAAATAGATGATGTCTGACATCTAGGATGAAGAGGAGGGGGGTCAAAACAGGAATTTGTCATGTGCATCAACACGAACATACATTTTTATATGTCTATATCAGCAAATGGGGGTGAGATACATTGTTTATGAGTCCAGAATCTGGTTATTTGGGTCAAAGACACCCTGGATTCCAATTTGTAGCGCTGTACCTTACACCTAGGGGAAGATATGGATGTCTAAACTAGGAAGAAAATTAATGTCGCGACACGCATGCCCAAAAAGGGGGGGGGGTCTGACCCAATTTTCAATAGGCCGGTTCTCGGAAACGACAAGGAGTAGAGACCTACCATTTGAAATGTGTTCATTTGGCACATAGGGCTATGATATAAGTGATTTTAAACAAAATCTGAGAGGGTGACCAGCCAACCCATTAGGTGATTTGAGATGGACTGACCCAAATGGAATACTTCCAGTTGGAAGACAAGCAAATTCCAGGTGTTATTTCCCCCCCCCCCCCGAGTGCCTTCCACCAGTTTGCGCCAACATGCAATTTTGCTGGACACATCAGAATTCTAGCGATCCATTTTCTATTTTCATCCCCAATTCCAGAAGTGCCTTCCATGGAGTTTTGCTGTGACATGAATTCCAGCTGTTGTTTTCACCCTAAATTCCAGAAGTGCCTTCCATTAGGAGGGGGATATAGGTGGAATAGGCCAATGTCACTGACTTTTCATCTACATGTCCATTCATACTAGCATTGCGGCGAGGTGTGGCAAATTTCTCATATAGACGAATCCAAATCCACGCATGCCTACACCTGACTAGCAGCCTTTAGTTGGGTAGCCGTCGGCTACAGTGCACCCAAAATGTGAAATGATTCGGCCTTGGCGGAAATTTTAAACTGCTTTCCATCACCCGTTTTACACCTTCCGCGAAAACACAGGTAGACCAAAGAATGATGAAAGTTTACAACACAATAGGCCCTCCCTTCGGCAAAACACACAGCTTCTACATGGTCTATTCGCTGTTGAAGTGACATAATAATCGGATTAACTACACACGGTATCTATGCATTGAACCATATCATTCTGATCGCTTGCACCTGTACGAAAAGTGTCTTTGAAAAAAGCGGTATTGTATTCAGACATGATTGCAGACATACACAGGTGATGAGTGCAACCTGCTTGTAGTGCTTGTACCAGAATATCTTGGTTATCAGGCTTCAGGAAACCACCAAAAATACAGAAAAAATCTAAATAAAAATGATCAATAATCATCACTTCTCTGAAAAAATGTTAACAATCATAAACTTAAGTTATAGGCCTATTTACAATTTTTTTTTGGGGGGGGGGGTCTTTAATACTTTCCAACCAATTATCTATAGAAACATTGGAATTGACCAACCATGGCAGTCTCATACACCATATCAAACGCTACAAATGGTTGTACTTGCGAACAAAAGGACTATGTATGAATAGATGCGGAATTATCTCTATTGTATATATTATTCTATTAACCCTCCTCGTCCTTGCATCTTCTCTAGGTGTTAGGCGGCTTTTATTTGCACAATGGGGCGCTCAAAACACCAGGTTGGTGCGAGCGGCTACCCAAAAATGGCAGACCAAATCCTGACCATGACTTGGCCCATTGGATTCGTCTATACCAGTTGATCATTTCCTGCCGCAATTTGTGCATCAAGTTCAAGTTTTAACATATGTATTTCACTTAATTGTGGCACAGCACTGCAGGAGATTGCTGTGAGCAGGAAAGTTGAGAGGGAGCAACAAAGAGATGCAACACACGCCAATGCTAGTATAAATGACATTTATTGGCAGAAAGTAATCACTTGACAAAATTTTATCACCATTTTCTAACTTTTGCAAGCACATAATCTTGGTCAATAGTGTGATGTTGAATTTGATGACAACTTTGGACTGGCTGTCTCTACGCATGTTTCATCTGCACAGTAAACATAAAAAGGCTTCAAGTTTGTAGTAGTTGGCAAACGTAATATATTTGCGAATTATTTATGATCTAATATTTTTAATTAGTCAACATATTGACCGTTTTTTATTTGTTAAATAGTGGGATGTATCTGCCTGAAGTAAATGCACACTGCAGATTTTATTATGCTTCCAAAGGCTACATCCCACATTAGCAGTAACTTGTTCAAGTGCAGTCAAAAATGTGTAAAAGTAAATATTTGATTTATAACCCTTATGGTAAGTTTGACTATTTTTGCATTTTTCTCAAAAACCAATAACACATTGGTAACAAAAGTTATGTATATTATTTTAGGGAAGGAATCCAATTACTACACTGATATTTCAGTGACTCAAGACAAGCGGTTCAGTATGATAGGAAATGAGATACATCTTAGCGGTACCTTATTTCTAAATAACAAACTGCTTGTCTTGGGTCACTGAAATTCCACTGTAGTAACTGGATTCCTTGCTCCTATAATATACATAACTTTTATTACCTGTGTGTTATTATTTTTAGAGGAAAAATGCATAAATAGTCACTAAATTTGTCAGGGTGTTGTACCCCTTTAATGAAAGCTGCACCATTTTTATGTGGAATTTCATGATGTATTTTTAAGTTTAATTCCACCAACACTGTCCATCAGAGATGTAGTTGTGCCTAATATGCAATATGAAAGGTGTTTTTTGTATAATATTAATTTTGTCTTGTTCTTATCTTGTATTCATAACCATATTTTCAGGCTTATACATGTAATTAGGAAGTGAAAAATAACCCTGTATTATCTGTTGGGTACAATGTAATTTATTTCTTGCCCTAACAATGTTCAACTTTTCATTATCATAGAATTGCCATACGTATATGTATCATAACAAAATAAAAATAAAACTAACACAAACAAGTAGTACTAAACCGATGTTATCATAGTGGTTCGTTATTGTGTGAACATTCTACGTCAAATGGACAGTATGATATAAGTGACCACCCAAAACAAAAGACCATATACATGTATCATGAGGAATGTATTTTTATTGCCATGTAACAAATCGTATTGAAAGTACTGCAGCTGAATCTGTACTTTGTGAAAATGCCAAAACCATTTGTAACACAATTTGGTACCGGTACTTGTATCATACTGCATATTTGACAGGTCATTTGGGTCACGTATACCAATTAGGAAATATGCTCTATCATGCAGTTGCATTTGAGGACTATCAGTCAAACGTCGTCGTAACACATACATGTATATTCAGTGTCATTACAAGCGCTGTCCTTCCCGGCCAGGTCCTTCCACATACACGGTGCACTGACAGTGGCGGCGCCAGGAATTTTTTTCCAGGGGGGGGCAAAGTGAATTTCAGGGGAGGGTGCAAAATTGGCGGAAAAAGCTGAAATGTTCGTAATTTTGGGTTTTTACTAGGGGAGAAACAGGGGTTGGGAAGAGTTCTGACTGGGGGCATTTTCCCCCTCATGCTCCCCCACTGTACACTGATCTGTGGGTGACTCTCATTAACCAAGATCATTCACGCAAAAGAAATGAAATAGGGTTGGGGACATTACGTAACATGGAAAGGGTTACAAATATCACCTCTGGGAAGGTGTGCTGGCAATGGAATTGATTTTGTGCACAGTCGCAAAGTATTACTAGTATCACACTTTCATCACTTGTGTGGAAGGAAGTTGGAAGCAATGGCTGCAGCCATCATGATGTCGCGATATGACCATGTTTTTAACCACACAACAAAAGGTGCGACACACAAAGGTTTATCATGTGCATAACATGCATTGTATACAGTCCACAACTTTAAGTTCCCCCCTAATACTTTTTTAAATAAGTCGAAAAATATTTTACGAAATAAAAAAATGTAAACAGATACATATAGCCCTATTTGTTTTACCCCTGTGGGCCAATTTGTAGCGCCACACATCATTGCGTTCAGTCACAATGGTTAATTGTGTAATAAAAGAGGTCATTTTCAAAGTTGCACCTGAGTCCATAGCAGTCAGGTTTTCTTTAACAAAGACATGAATAGGCCTGGCCTACTCTATTGTTTGATATCTGACTCCTATGGACTCAGATGCCACTTTTAACACTGAACGCAGTGACGTGTGACGACATAATTTGGTCCATAAAACGAATACGGCTACTTATATCTTTTTACACATTTGCATTTCGTCATTTTTCGATTTATTAAAAAAGTATTTGGGGGGAGGGAGTTGTGGACCAGTGTTCGAAATATGCCTCAAAAAGTTCCAGGCCAGCCAGGCTTGAAAGTTACCGGCCAGCCGGGCTGGCAACTAGATGCCAGCCAGAAAAGTTACCGGCCAGGCCAAAAAGTTACAGGCCAACCCCTTTGTACATGTACATGTATATAGGTGTCATCAAGAACAGCTGCAAATTAATCATGTGTTGCATTTTGTATAAAACATACAAGGGTTGGTCAATAATAACCCGCAACTATTATTTATCTCCGTTCATGCATGACTTAGATGGCTGTTACTAATTAATATCAATAAAAGTTTATACCTTTGTCTTTCAAAACACATCACAATTAGTATTAGAGTACCTTTGATTACGTAATCTTATTTGCAGAAAAGTACATACTACATTTGTATCACACCAATTTTGTTGGTAGAGAACACGGATAAACTTAGTTCCATGTGTTGGTCTAAAAATGGGATGATAAATTAAAATGCGATATCTTTTGACTAAAACCACTTATTATCAAAATTAAAAATTTCTTTTTTTGATATGTACAATCTCCGCGAATATATATATAAAATGAGTAAACTTGGGTACAGTTCATTTTAAATCACCCTGTAGTAGTTGAGGAATGTGTAATAAAAAAAAACAGCAGTAAGGACCAAAGCAGTTTACAAGCCTTATTTTTGGTATGAGGTAATCCAAGTATATTCAATTCATAATTGTGAAAGAACAAATGTATCTGTCAACAGATGAAGAAAGGGACCGTCTTTGAACTTCACCAAAAAATAGTCATTAACAACAAACAAAAATGGTGTGAAAATCGTGAGAAAAGAGCCCACAAGGTAGAAGCGAGAATCCCAATTATCTCCAAAACGAACCCAAAACAAATAAACTGAGCTCAAAAAGAAACTTATAATTTTTTACAACTTGTGAATCACAAGGTCATATCTTAAAATACTGTCAATCAAAATGAACCAAAATTACACACAGGATAACCTTAATACTCTACTCAAAACACATGTCAGTAACAAAGCAGTTGTCCAACTGACACAACAGCAAAATGCACTGTCATGGGACAGCTTTCTGGACTTCCTTCACTTTCACAACCCAACATTTGGCACCCAGGACAAAAAATCTGTGAGAATGTACACAAGATCCTTGCACAGATGATAAAACGGTGCTGCTTTTCATACACTTTTTTCATGAAACAGGGCTGGGCTGTGAATGTGGTCCAGGAAGCTGTCCCATGTCAGTGCATTTTGCTGTTGTGTCAGTTGGATAACTGCTTGGTTACTGGCATGTGTTAAGAGTAGAGTATTGAAGTAAATCTGTGTGTAATTTTGGTTCAATTTGATGGACAGGATTTCAAGATATGACCTTGTGAAAAATTATAAGTTTCTTTTTGAGCTCAGTTTATTTTATTATCGCGGATGGTGTACAGGCCACAATGGGAATGACCCCCACCCCAGGTTTTTTTTTTCAAGATATTTGGAATTATGTATAAATACTTCAATTTGGCGCGAGATTTTCTTGACTATTTTTCACCATAAATCCGGCAGTGTCCACACGCTATTGTGTTTATGCTAATGTCATTACGTAATCAAATATTCAACATCCCTAATTAATACATATTTGTTTTGACAGACGAAAGTACAGTTTGTATTTAGCGTAAGTAACAGTCATCCAAGTCATGCATGAGCGGAGATATACCATAGTTGGGGGAACTGATTGACCAGCCCTTGTACATGAAAATAACCTCACGGTGCAATAATTGTCATTTTCATAGCAGGTTTAATGATCAAAATCTGTACATCCAATACAAACAGAATACAAAACTACTTTTCCAACCTTCAATGTTTCAAAAATATTTGTATAGATTCTTGTCACAATTGTGCAACAGAAATTTCATACTGCTGACAAATGATGCATTTACCTTCATTACAATGCATTATATACTGGTACATGGTCTACAAGAGCAACTAAAGAACAGGAACAAAACCACTATAAATGTTTTTATTTATACATTTTTTTTTGAACTTGTAGCTTACAAATCTGATTATAGATCAAGAAGAGGAGGAGACAATAGGCTACAGCATATTCAATGTAGAGAATATGGAGTTTGCTCTGAATGATGCCCTGCAGTGTAAATACTGCAGGGATTCCAGCTATGGGAAGACGCACCAATTGAAGGCTGGGCCAGCCACTTCGGTATTGAGTGCAAGGGCTGTGGGGCCTACACCACCTTCCCCACTTCACATGATGTTAATGGTGCAGAGTCCAGTCAGTCCACATAATCTGCAGCTTTAAAAGAAATCAATCGGTAATTTATGAAAGAACTGATAAGATATTAACAAACCATTCAGATATTAAATATTTAGCATGACTTTTGCGGCAGGGGGCCTTTAAAGCTTAAAAATGCTTCACCTTTAATTTCCACCCTAGACTGAAAATAATGTCTGGGTAAGTGGTTTTAGGGCATGAATTATCTCATGTCACAAATTTAGTATTAGCAACATACATAATCCATAGATGCCTCTCATAGGACAAAATTTGGGGTATTCAGATCATTAGCCACAGAAATACACCGGAAGATGCATGTTGTCATGTGAATACCAAAAAATGGTCTGCATTTTTGTAATTGTTGAGGAGAAGCCCTTTTATGCTAAATATTCTGTTGTATTTCTTAGTTTTTAGGTGTGTTTTTTTGGTCATAAAATTTTTAATAATTTGATTTCAGACATGGGGTAAAGTTTCAAATGTGTTTTTATAGCACTTTCTATTGCAATATAAAAACTCACTTGTGCTAAATATGACAGTTATGACTTTCTTGCATTCACATGACGATTTATGCAATATAATAGACTTAGGCCCTATTTCATAAAAGTTAATAATAGACTTAGGCCCTATTTCATAAAAAGAAAAAAAAGACAGAAAACAAGAACACATTTCACATTAAAAGGGCATTTCGTGATCCACAGCCTCATCCCCCACTTTTCTCAAAAAAAGTTGAGATTTTTATATCACTGGAAACCTCTGGCTACATAATGTTTATGTACAAAATATTTCTTGCAGATTAATTCGTTCAGCAAAGATATCGTGAAATTTGAATTTCGTTCTGGTGCACCAGAACGACAACGCATTGTTTATGGAGCAATGTAATATACACATAATCATGCATAACTCGCGAACGCAAAATCGGAATCAACTGAAATTTTGGGAATAGGTTTTTACGTGGATATCTAATGAAAAATGACATAAATAGAGGATGCTAGGATCACAAAATACTCCTTTAAAACTTTATAGCAGGTAGATAGAACACACATGTTATTATGAATGTCATGGAAGAGGAAGGCCCAACCTATTGTTGAGAAACTTAAAAACAATTGAAACCAATACTTCCACACAAAGGAAATGCTGAGAATAAATTTATGAACAAAGTATTGGTACTAGTTATGTTAAAATTAAAGTTAAGATACACTCCAATCTAAAACAAACATTTTGCCATCTTACGTTCCCCTATTTAAGATGATCATAACTCGGTCACATTCCCTGAAAAGATATTAAGATCTTCATGAACGTCTGTAACAAAACCATGGTGTTTTGCCATACCTCTTGCCACTCCATACCTTACTGATCAGTGCTGCTGTAGTCACACAATACTTAAGACCGTTCTCAACTCTCAATGTGATCTATGAAATAGGGCCTTGGTGAGCATCACAGGTTTTGTTGCATTGTTAAAATGACACTGCCAAACCTGAAAGCAGAATTTTTTTCTCCATCCCGATAAAGAATTGAAATGCTCATGTGTTTTTGCAAAAACATCCACGTAACTCGGGTCAAAAATGATACGGATATGAGAAACAGCATGCAGTCTTATAGTTATACATATGTTCTATAGCTGAACAGTTCGGTAGTTACAGGCAAATATACAAAAATTCCAATATCCATAAAATTGCGTTTTTCTCAACTATGTTGTGTTTGATTATATAATGACCTAATTTGCAGACTTTTTTTCCTTCAATTGTTTATGTCACCTTCCCCTAAATTTCAAAGTGCACTTGTCCTGGGCATGCGTGCAATAGGTAAGGGCAGGGAAGAGGCTGCAACCTTAAGTGGCTACCTCAATCTACCACCACCTGTCCGAGCCAGCAGATGGAAAAAAGCATAATGACATTATTTGCAAACAAGTAAGTACTCTTCCTCAGAAGTAGAGGTCCAAGAGTCATTGGTTTCCAATGGTTTATTGACGCCAACAAGATCAGTGCTGTGCTTTAAACGCAACTACAGCTGTACTTGCTTTAGGGATAGAGGGGTTAAAAAGTCCACTTGGATTTTGTAAATATGGATGTCTTGGTCTGAAACTATAAATGCACTATAATTGTGTTTAAATGACTTCATAAAACTTTTGGTTTCTTCACTTACATATATACATTTGCTCAATGTTTCCATGGAAAAGGGCTGAGTCATACTGAGATACTGGTAATCTTTGGTTGATGCGCATACCTTGCATTGAGTAAACTGCTGGGTTTTTCATTAAGTATTGATTAGTGCACAGCATAATAATACCATAGTGACAGCTACGCAGCAGGATGTGATAACCTGGAACATCATTACACAGTCACTAAAATGGAGAAAGGCATGACTTGGGCACAGTTACAACGATCTATTAACAATATGCATTACTACTGATGGTTTTCAATAGGGATTAGGGATGCACACAATATTCACACAGAATCTTTATGACAAAAAGGCCCTGACCCCTAGGCCAATAAGTTTAACGTTTTAGTAAATGGCACACCCATATTTTGCCACAATATAAACATATTTTGGTTTAACATTACGTACCTGGAAGTTTGTAGTCAGTTTTGACAAACTGACCGATAATTAGAGAATTTTAGCCAAAAATAGACCCTTCTTTAGGTTTCTTGGAAAATGAATAATATTAAAATGTGTCAAGTGGTTCTTAGGTTGCCTTCAGCAAATGAATATATTGGTGGAAGAAAGACCCAAATCCATTGACTCACTTTTCAGGGTTTCGAGAACCAACATTACATTTATGACCAAGTTGCATTGGAAATCCTGAAGGAAGATTTGGTACCTGAACACACATTTAATACCACTTTATAAAATTAGCAATCCTGTTCCATGGTAACACTACAGGTCATTTTGTTTGCTGGAGTTGGTACTTTCTTCCATAAACATGTCAACAATTTGGTACAATCTCCTAACCCATTTGTTCATTCACAGTCTGTACATTTTACTATGAATTTGCCAAATTTTTACTCTCCACACATTGAACAATAATGAGCAGTAACAGGTTCACTGTGTGTTTTAATGGACATGATGCTTATATTTGTTAACAAAGGCTTAAGTTCATCCAACTCCACAACAATATGCAACAGCCTTGTGGTCACATTTTCAAATGTCTGCCAAATTGGCACATGGCTGAAATTTAACATGTTATTCTGTTATTTTTTGTACTATTATCTACTTGTTGACAGCTGGAAGTTTTGTCACAGGATGACAAGAAGCGGGCCGCTATGAAGGTGAAAGCAATTCCAAAGGATAAACCATCTTCTCAAGGTTCCCCATCAGCAATTGATGTGTCTTCTCAGGAGCCCTCTGTTGCCGCTCAACATCATACTTCAGATGTCGACACAGTGGTGACCATGGTGACAACACCAGGTCGTGAGCAGCCCCCAGTCACTGCTGAGCGTTCCCCTAAAGGTGGTAAACCTTCTTCCTTAGCCGACAGAGTCAAGGCAAAGAAGAGAAAAATCAAGCTCCCTTATCTTCTCAGGTTTCCCCTGCCAGTGAGCCATCAAACACTCCAGTTAGCATACAGGCAAGTTTTGATGGTAAAAAAAAAAACAGAGGGCTCACTTCAAGCCACTGTATCACGACAGCGATATCGCCTGATACTGGAGAGGTCATCGATTTAGAATACATTACAAATCTATGTGTGTAAGTGATATCCAATGACAATTGTGTCATGCATATGATTTGGTTTATTGTTTTTTTAAGCACTCAGGGTTCTGTCTTCAACATGACATATATTTGTCAAATGGCTTCAAATTTGGAATCCACATGTTTGGTTGCTTGAAGTCCTACTGTTTGTGTAAATCCACTTGTATATCTACCCGCTTCACCACCTATTCCCAGTTGAGGTCTCTTGACTTCCTGCAAAGGGAAAAAAATATTGCTGGTCATTAGTATCAGACTTGCATGTCTAACAATGTACATGCAGTAAAAGTGTTTGGAGTAGTTATTCAAGATGCAAGGTCAGGTATAACAGTCTTCCAGCAGGATCAAAGAAATGAGTCAAGAGTGTGAGTTCATATAATTTAAGATCTGAATTTAGGTCCCAGTCCAGCATATATGGCATACAATTTTGAAAGGTTCCTTTAGTCCTACTGACAAGTTACTTATATCCAAATCCTTTGCAGAGTTAAGATGCCGATGCTGATGACATTTGGAGAGACGATTCACCCCCACCCCACTTTTCTTCTTTGTTCTATTTTGTTAGATTGCTCACACAACCCTTAGCTTGGGGACCTGTAGACATTGTATGCCAACGTTAAGTGCTACCTACATGTACTCTTTATTGTAGCATACACTCAGACCCAGACTCAAACTGCTAACCCAAGTTTGAGACAATGCTCCAGCAGAAGCCACTTCCTTCTCATAATTCAAGCAACCAAATTTTGTGGGCACGGTCTAAAAAGTGTGTTTAACATTTTTGGCCACTGTATACAGGACATCCTGACCCATGCTACAATTAGCAAATATACTGCGCCAAAAAAGAATCCTTACACTTGTCAAAAAAAATTTAAAACTAAACCATATTTGGATACATTTGTTTTTTCAGTTTCCTTAGTCAAGCTTCATTTTTAAAAAAAAGCAGTTTTTGTTTCAGTTTTTTCTGCTCTGTACTTTTCACATCTTTTATTTCATTTTTCAGTTTTTTTTTTTTTTTTTCTTTTGTTCCTTTTGTTTTAAATTTAAAAAAGGCGTGTATAAACGAGCCACCCACCACACTCAAACCAGAAGTGTACATGTAGTCCATGGATTTTTGAATAAGCCCGTTTGTCAGTTTGAAAACTGGACCCTTGTGTAATCAAATGCTTGTAACTTGACTTACTGAGGTCACATTGCATACAATGCCAGGGTGTTATAATGTGCAGGATTAGATAGTGCATCTATTTAAAAAATTTTAATTAAGCAAATATGGTTTAGTTTTAAAATTGTGATTTATTTCCATGTGTAAGGATACTTTTTGGACGCAGTATACATGAGAATTGGTTGCTTACTTGAAATCAGACAAGCCTAAGACTTTGTTCCTCAGATCTGATAAGTTGCTTTCTGAATTGCCAGTCTTTCGGATGTGATTCCACATCGGGTGATGAGTTCTATCAGCATTCCTGTTTGAGTGCTTTAAGTTAAAAAGTATCAGCCTGCAGACTGGTTGCACTCCTGTCCTGCAAATCACCATCCCCTGTTCCTGATGCATACATCATGCGGTTCTGTGGTCTGGTGCAGCATGCATGAAAGTGTCTATAGCTTTGGGTGATATTGTAACTGCAACCTACATACAATGAGATGACAAACATTATGGTTACATATCATGCATAGCACAAATGCACACAAGCATTCAGGGAATAGGATATTTGCATATTTAGAATGACTGTGAGTGCCTAGTTGGCTTACACCTCAATTCACTCCACGAATCATCCTTATCAGTGCTAGAGTACAGACCTCATCCATTCTAACCCTCAACAAGTCCAAAATCTACTTGGTGTCTTTGAACAAAATGTGTGGCTATTGAAGAAAAAGTGGATTTGATCTACCATCATGGCGATTTCTGCCATGAAGATATCGGGGCGATGACACTGTGCGCTAGATCATAGATGAGTAAATGGGAGCGTTCACTACAACAGGAGGAATTACTGCACAGGTAGAATCATTGAAAAGGTTAATTTCCTAAATCTAAATATGATCCTCCTTATAGGCCTACATTTCCTTTTTTCATGGGCCAATTTTTCTTTTTTGTTTTTAATTTTTGCTGCTTAGCTTGTGATTTCCCGCTTGTAGGTTGGATTATTCATTTATTTTCTGTTCTCAGTTAGCCTTTTTAATTTATTTCATGATTAGTTTCTTATTTTAGTTATTTTTTTTTCTTCTTACATTTCCTGATTAGTTTCTTTCTTTCCTTATTTAGCCTATTTTATTCCTGTTTTCATTTTCTTTTTATAACCCACATACCAGTACATTTTTTGGCCTTCATTGACTTGTATCTTTTTCCCGTATTTATTACGTCCTCCTCTCATAGCATGTCTACGGTCATTCACCCGCAATATCATTACGTGGCTCTGCGTCAAAAAATACTTAGAACTCTGAAAATAGGCTTACTATTTATTTGCTGCATTTAATTATATCTAAAATATTTAGCCCTCATTTAAAACATATAAAATAGATATCACCTTGGAGTTGGTTTTCAAGCTTTCCTAAACATGAAGTACAACTTCTAAATTTGACATCAACTTTTGTGTACGGTATATTGATAACATACATGTACCACCAGTGTGTCAAGTTAAAATTTTACCAATGACAAATTTAAAACCCACTAGGGGTATCTGAAGTTTGGGTTTTCTAATTGTATTACATAATGATCACGGCATGTTGCTACATGTAGCTGGGGCAGCTTACCTGTCAAACAAATTTGATGCATTGCTACCATTGGCTGATCTGCATTGCTGGTGTTAGATTACAAATACTGGAAAGTCTGTATTGATTTGGCAAGATTTGTAGGGCCTTTTTTTCTGGGGAATAGCAGTCAATGAGTTATTTAGCATTTCTCTGGATAAAGCCAGGTTTTATGATAGCATGGTTTTGGATCACCACAGTGAAAATGCGCTATACTAGTAGGGCTACTGCTACATTTTGTTGCCATTCCAAAATTAAAACCAGTTTGGTTTGTTTACCATTTTGCATGTAAACAATTTTTTTGATGAAAAAATTAAAGTGAAAATCAAAACATCAGATCTGCTGCAGAAAAGGTCTGCCAATTGTACAAGTGGATTTTTGTGTAAATCAAAGTTCATGCAATTATAGGAACGTATACTTCGGCGTTAGGGCTAAAACTGGCCAGCAAGAGGCCACATAATAACTGGCCTGGCCAAATGGCCAGTTGCATTTATTAATAGCATCATTGCATCAAACAGGGTTTTTACATCTTCTTCCATATTAGTGCCTCCCTCATGAGTATTATCGCACTGCGTACAGACAAGTTGTACTTATTTTTTACTCTGGAGTAGATGAGTGTATTTTTGAAGTACAGTCAACAGTACCGGGATGATCCCCTGCTCTTTTCGAATTGCCTGTGACGTTCTTTAACGTGCACACTACATTACTGTGAGAAAATACATGTACACGGGACCGACGGCTTAAAGTGCCCTCCCAAGCACTAAGCAAGTAGAGTAAAGTGCCTTGCTCAAGGACACAAAGAGACAGTCGAGCTGAAGTGGACCCACTCAGATTCGAACCCGGGACCCTTGGATTCACAGTCCATTAACCGCTCGGCCACGCTCCCCTCGCATTGCAGGACACATTTTACCATAAAAGTCACATAATGAAAGATGTCTTCCAATTACGAGTGTAATAGGAGGATGTTCTGCAAAAAGTCTATTCTTCCATACTCAGTGCCAATGGTGTATGTGCACGTTCATAATATTCGAAAAGAGAAAGGACCATCCCCGTTCCCAGTCCCCCAACTCAACACAAAAGTTGCCAACCATGAGATTGCTCGAGAAGTCTAGCCAAGAATTTGCTCACCGATCTAGGCTCAGGGTTCGAATTCGGCTGTATTGCATACATGTAGCAGTTTGCTCCACATTTTGAAGTAACTGCTACCCAATTTTGCATTTGTATAGCACTTTTTATAGTGCTTTAGTATATGGAAGTAACCTGATTATGATGAATTAGTCAAAAACTGCTACACAAAATTTGTAAACGAATTCGAACCCTGTCTAGGCTAGAGACCAGCATTCATTCAACATCTACACATGATCTAGTCGGATTCACTGAAGCATGACACTGTGTATTGGAAGTTCAGAATTAAACACAGCCGATCACGACAGGCGATTGCATCAAAAATGTTGCTAAAAATAAAATTACCGGTAGGCCCTACACAAAATTTTAAGACTGTCCAAAAGAGGTAAATCTAGCTCAAAAGATACAGGTCACTCATCAAAATACCTTTCCTTTCCTTGCAAACAACTGCGTATGCACCGCTGTCCGAAAGCAACACACTCTAGCATCGAATGCGTAACTATCGAGTATCGTGTGCAACTTCGAAGCTAGAGTTCTTGGCGTTTCTTTACTTTAGGGTTTTTTAATCTTACATGTTATAGCTGCCTTGTGGAAGTAGTGTTAAAAACAGGGTTGTCACTACATTTGTATGCCGGACGGCACTCACAAAAAATAAAAAATACATTTTTATTTACATTTCCGGAAGTGGATGATGATAATTCATCATAAAAAGAGCAAGAAAAAAAAATTGTTTTTAGGGGGGTGGTACCCTCAAAGCCTATTCCCCAATCCCTAGCGTTTACTAAAAAGTGAAATATTTCGACCAATACTTTTTTGGCTCTGGTGACAACCCTGGTTATAGCCAGGGCTCGAAAAATGTTAATTTCCCGGGAAGCAAGCTAATTTTCCCACAATTTATAGCATGTTTTTATATACAATAAAGACACAATTTCCTCCAAATACCAGAATTTCCTCCAAACACCAACATTTCCTGGGAATGAGCTTCCCAAATTCCCCACTTTTTCGAGCCATGGTTATAACCAACCCTAACCCGCCCAGAAGGCAGCTATTACATGTAAAAATCAAAAACCCTAAAGTAAGAGTTACCTAATCTTTCAAGGCCCCCTTTTACAACCAACATGACCAATGCAATGTTGAATCATATGTCATTGGAATGTGCAATGATTTTTCATCAGAGTGATCAAATTCCCTATACAAATTCCCCCCACCCCCTTTTTTTTTCTCATGCAAAATCAATGGTTCCAGGATCGGGTATAGGCAACTGTGTACGTAAAGCCCGTGCGTTAATACTTAGTCAGTTGAGGTAAGCACGTATATGGAAGGAAGGAAGGAAGGAATGGGATAATAAGGAATGGGAAAATGCCGTACTAGGTTGTTGAATTCGGAAACCTTAAGGCTTGACCATAGCACCGTCGCGAATTTCTTACATTAAAAGAAATGTACTTTTTACCTTGGTGGCTGATACTTACCCAATATCCACCATAGTGGTGATAAGCCTATCCAAATCAGCACTCATCTTTGAGTCCGAGTATAGTTTGTTTGTTGAGAAAACGAAGCTTTGCTGGCACGTATCTTCCGGGGTATCTTCCAGGGTCTATGCACGAATAATATTGACGCAATGGGTTTTGGTGACCTAGGTCAGCAGGGTCAAAATTTATCATTCATCTATGCTAATATATGCTGTCAATCAAAATGACGTCACCGTACATCAACGATTTTGGCTCGTGATAGCCGATGATGTAAACAAAGTCACCGTTTTGTTTACCTTAGTTACGAGTGGAAAGAAGGTGTAGATACACGTTTTTTCCGCAAAATATTACTTTGTCATGAAAGCACGGCATGTATTCACGCGTGTAATGTCCATTAATACTAAAAAACGGGAGTTTATTCTCATGAAGGTATCACACTAAATAGGGGTGTTGTACGCCCTTAAAAACATTCCAATTGTTTTTATACACGTTTGAGGATGAAAATTGAGGGTGCGCTGTATTCGATAGCTATATATCATTAACAAACAAAATACATTCGCCATAACCCTAACTCCAGCTACATGGTTTGGGCTCTATCCGAAGGGAGGGAACGAAAAAGAAGAGATTATGTTATGAGATTGTCTGTTTGATTCTGTTAGATGTGGGTGGATTAGGGACGTGTTTTTGCAATTTACAAGGCTGTCGTTCTTAGGTTATTAAATAATGAAAAAGTAGGCGGCCTATATGCTTCACCCTGGCAGGGCGTAAGACAATGCGAAACACAAATTAATATATGCGAGGATCGGAAATAAACGATGCAAGCCCGAGAAATTATAGGTTATGATAGAAAAGGCGTCGGCTTGCAATTTCTTCACATTGTGAAACATTACGTCAAGAGCCAGGGTGTCATTTTGTCCAAAATACTATAACATGGGGAAGTGACCTGATTCTGGGCAGGAAGACCATTTGTGTTTTTTGGAAGATATTTTGAGACTTGTTTAAAGCCTTAATGTACGATCTTTTTAAATTTTTAGATTTTTCTTTTTTTCTTCTAAAATGATAATATGCAATATGATAGACGCGAAAAACATTGGGAATTTGCAAAGAAACAACATCATAAACTTTACCTCTATCACTCGAAACATCTCGCACTATTTGGATTAGGACAGCGAGTGCGGCCTCAGAGTTAGTCTCCTACGCGGCCAGTTTGGTTACGCGCCCCACATGTGGAGGGAGCGTAACCAAGCTAGTTTTGTAGGAAAATCGTCCCGTTTTACTACAAATAGGACGAATTTGACAGTTTGCTCATAGATTTAAGTTAGAACATGTGTAAGTATTACAAATATGCCAAAAAATCGGTTTTGAAAAAAATGAAGGTAAATTCTGAAAAAAAGATCGTACATTATGACTTTAAAGGGAGCGCGACCAAGGTATGCCAGTTTTTGAACACTTCTTTTTGAACATCAAAAGTTAGTTTTCGATTTATGAACATCACGATTAATATTTGAATATGAGGCATTCGATTGGTGTTCAAAGCATTCATTTGGTGTTCAAAAAATGAACGAGTGCGTGTTCAAATGCTAAACACGGTTTTGCAGTGTTCGAAGTAGACTTTTATTAAAATACTGTAATGTTGGCACCCTCGTTTCTAATACGTATATGGGAAAGAACATTCCTTTAATGTTGTTTTATCTCTTTTAATGCAGGTTCGAATTCATTAGGTGAAATTCGTATTGTCTGAGGCAACCGGCTCAAATGTTAAAGAAGAAGATCCGCCTATTTGTGGAAAACGGTTTTGTAGACCTCGAACACCAATCACCCACCAGCATGACAAATCAAAGGTTGTACACGACAGTTGGCGTCCAGTGTCGCAAGAAGAGCCGACAATTCGAGGTTTATTGACACGTCTACTTTGCGTATCGGTAACAAAACGTTAATACAATGTTGATTTTAGCATTTGTTGAAACACAGAGTGAAACTAATGATCTTTCCTTAGCGGTTGGTTTAATTTCCTATAAAGTTATTTGCAAAACAGTAAAACGTTTGAAAATCGTTAACATAGCAAGTTATTCTTTGTTATTATGTATTTAATATTCTTACGTTGTTTTCCAAGCATGTTTTGTTAGTGGTCCGTGCTTTAAAACTCCCACCACATAGTACAAGAACGCCACTGAACAGGTCATTGTTTCTTTCAAGGATAACGATAGGGTAATTCCTTGCCTTTTGTTTACCAACATTAAGGTCAACCCATATGGAAGATTGTTATAATTGCACATTTAGACAGATTGTGTTTGATGATCGTGAAATCATTGTAACACCATGGAAAGTCTTATGTGTAAAAGTTACCATATAAATAAAGCACACAATATGGTGTTGTCTTTAATACATTGTAACCACTCAGAACTTTAGTCACCAGCTTCTATTGTTATGCATAGTCGCGCTAAATGTAGATCGAATCAGCACAATTCAGAGATACACCTTTTTGCTATTATATTAATTTTCTTGTAAAATATAAAGAAATATTATGTACAATGCATTTGTGAAGACCTATATTGTAGATTAAGTAAATATAATTATGATAGTCATGCTAATGTATTGATAGTCTAGTGCAGATGTTTGAATGTGCCGCTTGATTTAAACAAAACAAATCCCCATTCTCGTTGAATCCTCTTTCAAGAGTCATTTACATTCTTACGTAGGTTATTATAACTCTTAATTAAACCGAGAATGTGCTATAATCAGAGCTCAAAATTATAAAAACGAAGGATACAATGTTGCGCATAATTAATGATGAGGCACAAGCATTACGAGTGAAGTAATACACTTATAGGTCTTGACTTTTCCGAATGGAAGAATCATGAGAATTAAACGATATTTAGATTGTTTTCGTTGCGGAATTCAATCATGTTTCGCCGTTGCACAGTGTCATCGCCCCGATATCTTCATGGCAGAAAAAGGCCATAGTAGGTTGAATCCACAGCCACGCATGGCCATTGTATTCCCACCTGTTTAATAGTTTTTAAATGCATAATAGGCTGAAGGCCATTCGACTAAGGCTAATGACATTAGCCTGTGACTGACCTCTGTACGGCCAGCGAGCATACATAATATTATGCCATTGTTATCTGCTTTAGACTGCCTCTACGATAGTCTCCTACACAGCCAATTTGTGTCAGTCGGTCTGACACTCGTCGATCCTGTATGTTCGTGATAGCCACATACCGTCTGGCCCGAGACTACCTCCAAGAGGGTCTACGTTGCGCTATTTAAAATCTGAATTTTGGTCACCTTTTCAGCTCAAGACGCACGCTAGTTTCTCAAAGCGCTAGCTAACGACGATAATATCTGTTGGACATATATGTTCAAGTGCAAGGAACCACATCTGGTTTCTTTATACGAAATCATTTACGGGAGATATTCATCATTTTCTACACCGGTATCAAAGATTTATCGTCTGAATATCAATCGTGCATAGCACATTTACGTGTATCGATCCCGTGTATTCATTTCAGTGTCTCTGGTAGTATAATGCAATTATTAACCGGGCGATGTCTGTGTGCGTTGTTCATCACCGATTAACAACGATGCTTCCGCGTCGTCTGCGTGGTTTACTTCGCGAGGGCAGCTTGAACAACGGTGAAACATGATTGAATCTCTTTCAACAACGAAAACAATCTAAATTATTTGCATCACGCTGCGATATCGCAGCAGTGCACGCTGGTGATTGGCTGCTGGAAAATCAAGGTCGGTAGAATGACCTTAAAAGGAGATGCATACCCACATGCTTTTCAAACATCGCAACATTACGCGATGAAATAATTAAAATGTACATTTTAACTTCGATGTTTGAAAAGCATCGCAACATCGCATCTCGCTGCGAAGTGAAGTCAGGATCGGACTTAAGCTGAATTTATACTCGATCGCTTTTGCAGAAAAGCGATTCTCACGCATGCTCAGTATTTACTTACATTTCCAGAGCGTCAAGCCGATCAATCGATTCAAATCGCGGAGGCAAAAACGACGTCGCTTTTGCAAGTTGAAGAAATCTCAACTTCCCAGCGATATCGCTTCACACATGAATACATCAACCAATCATATGCAACCAACTGGATCTATCATTTTGCTAATTAATTTATCTTTCTCGATTATTAACTTTTGGTGATGAATTAATTCAAAGCAATAATTATTGACAGCAACTGTGTTTTTAAATGCAAAAGCGACGAGCGATGCAACGCAGAATTCGGCGATTGCCCATCGCTTTTCAAAAGCGTTTAATCGCAATCGCTCGGCGATTGAGTATAAATTCAGCTTTAACATGAAATACGCAATCGATTGTTCACTTTGTCAACAATTTCTTGGTCGGCAATTGCCGATCTGATTGAATATGTTCTCAAGCTGCTGGTGTATGATTTGAAAGTTGTAGCCGTTGAAGTTTGTTCAATATGTTGAATCAGGTGAGCAATTGCCGAACCATGATCTTGTTCTTGTTTTTGTATGAATATGTAAACATGATAAATAGTGTTCGGCAATTGCCGAGCTTTGCATTTGGTGAACGCAGTGAAGTGACTAATGTTACATCAGGTGAGCAATTGCCGAACCTTGACTTTGTTCTTGTTTTTGTATCAATAATGTAATCATGATGATAAATAGTGTTCGGCAATTGCCGAGCTTTGCATTTGGTGAACACAGTGAAGTGACTAATGTTACATCAGGTGAGCAATTGCCGAACCTTGGCAATATTCCTGATTGTTTTTGATAGATGATAATTGCCAAGCAAAATGATTCTTGTTTGGGGGAAAACGTATTGATGACAGAATCATGCCTAGCAATGTTTTTGATTCTGTTCTCTAACCATTGGTAACATGGTCGGCAATTGCCGAGCTATATGCGTTGAACTGTCGATAATTGATATTCAACGAATAATTAGGGCCACTTATTAGAAAAGTTGATTAGGGCCCTAATTAATTATGCAAATGGAAATTTGCCAAAGGCATCCATTTTATTTTGTAGCCGATCTGAACATTTTACTTTGTATAATTCTTGCATATATAAATAGAAAATAAGGCCTACCTGACAACATTGCATAACAAAAATAAAAGAAAGTTGTTGCCAACTTCTTGGTTACGTGCCATTTTGACAGGCCATATTTTGGTAACCGAATATCCGATTAAAATAAAAAATTTCAGTTTTGTAATCAGGAGAGAATGGGCTCACATATTTCAATCAGACAAAAATCTATATCCAATAGCGTTACCTTAAAGCTAGCATTATAAGTGTCTCCTTAACTAATAACAAAAGCTGCCCACTGGTATCTTGGAGGCATTGTCTTTTTTAAAGACATTTCTTGTTTTGTATTTTTATTTATTTTTAGGTTCATAAGTAAATTCAGTTTTTCCTGTGCAGGCCGGGTACCACTGGTATGTTGATACTAATTTAATGCTAACATCCATTGAATACGTTGAATCCATTGAAATTAACAATAGGCGTTTTGCTATAATGAACAAACACAATGGAGAGGCCATTCTGCTATGCAAATATTAAAGCGAGTGTCACTCCGTTGGTATCCCCTCATGGACAAAAAATCAACAAAATCACTATGCGAGTGTTTATAGTCAGCCAGCTATTCCGTTATTTAGCGTTTAGTGTATAAGTACTACTAAATCCGTTGTTATTGCAGTATATAATCTTTCCGTATACAGACACTATAAATGCGTTCAAATGGTATAATTTATATCATAATAATTATTTGCATACAATAATTTAGTGTGTATTAACACCAAGGACACAACTAACCAGCACATGATCTCTCCTATGCATGCAGGTATGTCAAAGCAGTATATTATTTATTTTAATCGTTACATTTGGTTTCCTCATAATTGCCTTATATTCCTTTGGTTTCCAAGCTCATATTAAATATTTAGAAGTTTTTAGAAGATATTTATTGCCTTAAAATCTTCAAATGTTTGCCTATTCATGGCTGAAATGTACGTGCTGAACTAAACTAAAATTTATTTATATCAAGTGTGTTTGTTTATGGAGAGGATATAAAATCTGCAAATATGACGTACTCCAGTAGGTCGGCAACTTCGTGACCTTGTAATGTACATTATGCGCATAAAAATATCATAACATATAACTTACATTTTAACACCACGGAATGTGTATTCGAACTTTTTTGATGGTATATATATTGAACAGATAAATTGGTCCGGCAAGGCCCGCAGAGCTGGCATAGTATTTGTTCGCGGGCAACTCAACCCAAACCTCCACGTGGTGTCGGATGGGTAACGCAAACTTGGGCAATGGGGAACAGGCTTGGATGCGAAGACGTCAAGCTAGCGGAGCACAGTGTCAACACCCTGTATTTTTTTCCATGCAGCTCAATACTCCGTTGAAATCAATATTCTATTATTGACACAGATAAAGAAAGTTTACATATGCATTGTGTTATAGGGCTTGCACCTGAAACTTAACTGAATGGGCTAAACGTGTTCCTTTATACCTATAAAGTATTAATCTTTACTTTTAAAATGCAGTAAAAGATATCCACAGCAAGCTGCAAGGCCCCGTTAATTAGTGTATTGCTTTTTGAGTGAGTGTACTGGAAACAAAACCCTGGTTTTACCTGAAAACAAATGTTCTTGTAATAGAAACATCATATGGGGTACTAGAGCATGCACAAATCGTAATAATGTGTAGACTATAGAAACTCTGTTGTATCTCATATGATGATAGTCATGGTATGCTTAGCCTGAGTCCTTCGGCCTATCTCGAACAAAATCGCGATGCGTAGCTGTTAAAAAACGAGAGGATTCGCTGTACTATCACGGCAATTTTTGACACGAAGATATAGGGATGATGACGATGTGCGGAGGATCATGTAAAAAATTGACCACGTTCTAGCCCTTCTTCGGCTGACTCAGCCTGTGTGGCTCTGAAGAATACCGTTTGTTTTTAAGAAGACTGCAAGACCGAGAAATTATATTGAAATCACCGTACGAGTTTATACGAAGAAACATATGCAACGTGGGATAAAGAAGATAGGAAATAATAAGATGCAGTGAACCATTGAACGTTTTGTAACTGAATGAAGATAATTATACAGGTGCAATTTGACAAAGAAGTGAGTACTGGCACAAATAACCATATCAGTTGAAAGCGCCATACAAATCTACAAAAAAAAACCCAAAAAAAACACCAGATAAGTTTTTAGCAATGTGAAAGTAGTATTTCTATTATTTAAGCGTATACTTATTACCCCCTGCCCCCCCCCCCCCCACACACAACTAGTCTCCTGTTCAAGTATTTTCTAAAATCTATTGTTTAGCGTGAAGGTTTCAGATAATGCATTGTTTAGCGTATGTCAGTTATATAATTTGGGGTATGAAGGGCAGTTTGCAAATATTATGCACGAGAGAAGTATACATAACGATGGATTGAAAGAAGTATATTATTACTTTTTCTTTATCATTGTCCTGGTGATACTGGTCACCAATGGTCACGCATGATTACAACACGAGGCATCTTTGAAAGCAACTTTTCATCCTACGACTCTATTATTACACGATTCATTTTAATACAATCAGAAGTTAGTTAATGTATATCATTAAATAGTGTTTAGTCCGCGTTTGCTGACAGTTGTAGACATGCCATCTATGGGCTCAATACGGGAATTGAGCGAGAAATGACTCGCATATTTCATTTTGTGAGTGGTTTCCAAAAAGCCGTATTTGCCGGGTTATTTTCACCATTTTGTTACGTAACAGCAGAGGTCACGCCGGTAAAAATTACCGGCCGTGTGCTAAGTTGGCGTCGTATTGACTATGGCTTGTAAACAATAGTAATGATGACCTTTTGGAACTTATGGGTTATTTCAATAAAGAGAGAGTAACAATCATCTGCAGTGATGGTCAGATCAGTTCAGAGAAATCTAGCCCGAGATACTCTAGCTAAAAGGAATCGTGATTGAAAAGGTCATCAGGTCAGGGGTGGGATCTCTATGACCTGAGCTGAAATAGGTCAGTATGCAGGGTGTCCCAGAATGATCTATAACCGGGAAAGTTGAACTGTTTTTTTTTATGTATGAAGAGCATTACTATTGGCGATATTATTTTAAATTCTAAGATCTACGTATATTTAGGTTTTAGAATTAAGACGTTTCTAATAGAAAACAATGTTGTGACATGATGCTTACATCAACGCAAACTTCGCCATGGGTGCAGTCTTAACTCGTGAATGCCGTTTGTTCTGTTCAATTTGCTTGTTTTAATCTCGAGATATGTTTAGTTAACAACGAAAGGGTAAAAATCACAATTGTGCCACTTTTACTAGGGAAGAGTGCTGTACATGTAAATCAATGATACAGGGTGTCCCAAAAAAAGAGGCCCCTCATTGCGCCCTCTTTTTCTCCTATTTCTAACAAGTTGATCAAATTCATTTTGGTATGTAAAAAAACCTCAAGTCGTTAGCTGTAATAAACCAAAACAATTATATCAATCGGCTCACAACTTTTGAAGATATGCTCTTTTAAAGAAATGTACCCGTTTTTCACTCTGTCCACGGAGGAGGTTTGGCTACTTCAAAGATTGAAAAGGAGTACACATACCATGCATGAATATCAAACATTTCTCAATGATAACTTTATAAAATAACTTTATTTATGGAATGGGCTTTACCGGTGGGCTTTACTTGCAATTACTATTTTTTCTTGGTTATTTATGCCTTTTTGTTTTATTGTGTTTCTTTTTTTCTTACTTTGTTGTTTCTTGCTTTCTTTTTTTATTTACAACATAAGTCGTTTCTCTTTTTAGGATAAAAGGTAGCCCTACAAGGCTGTTTGGTTTGTCTTTGGTTCTTCTGAGGTGAGTTTACTGTGCTGCTCTGCCCTCTACCTGGTTGCCTCCTTGGCGAATACAGGTTTAAGCCCTGGTCCTCATTGCATCAATTGCGTTGCATACCATCCTTGTTCGCCGGATACTTGCAAATACATTCAGTAATACGTTTGCGAAGATCTTGGATTTTGCCACAAAGGTGGTGTGAGGTCTGGTGATCGTGCAGGCCACTCCACAGCATGAGCCATCCCAACCACTCTGTTTGCTATCCGTGGACAGAGTGAAAAACGGGTACTTTTATTCAAAAGGGTATATCTTCAAAAGTTGTGAGTCGATTGAAATAATTGTTTTGGTTTATTAAAGCTAACGATCAAAGGTTTCTTTACATACCAAAATATATTTAATCAACTTTTCAGAAATAGGAGAAAAAGAGGGCGCAATGTGGGGCCTCTTTTTTTTGGGACACCCTGTAGCATCAAGTTTATCAAGAGTTCCTTCGTGAAATCAAAAGAAGGCATCGATTACACAACAATACAAAATTGTTTTTACTGTGTTTACTGTTTTATCATGATACAGATTTAATGATGCTCTTTTTTCACTTAAAATAGATTAAAAGATAAATACATTTTTCACATTCTGCTGTAAAATTAAAAACACGTCAATGACTTTAACATGGTAAATACTGTTCTCTTTTTCACTCAAGACATGTTAAACGACAGACAAATATTGCACACTCTGTTGTAAAATTAAAATCATGTCAACGAAATACTGCACATCATAATTATACGTTTGAAATTTTACACTAAAGATTTATAATTCATTGATGATTTTCATCAAATCATAAGCACACTTCCGAGTATGTAGCAGCTAAATCCGACATTGCTTGAAATCAACAGTTTAGTTCATTTTACAGTTTGGTCTTTCACATTTATTGTTCGTGTACATGGATCACTCAGGGCCCCCTTCCTTCTGCGTGACCGTCACATGTATCAATGCACCCTACAGCCCTCGTCTTCAATACAATACTGAGCAATATTATTGTTACATAATCATTACTAATCCTACATTGGTAAATCAGTTACTGATGAGTAACTGATGAGGCTTTAACTCTAGAACTACTGAGCCATACGAATGTGGTGGGGATTGCAACCCTCCTATTTTTTTTTTTCATTATTAACATTATATACCGTTATTTTTGATACTAGTGTATAGCTATGGGTCTCCTCTATCCAGTGATACCAAAATAAGTATAAACATTCCCCACATAATGTCGCCATGACGTCATAGTGTGAGGGCGCCCGTGCAAATTTGGGAAATTCTAGCTATGTACAAAAGTAGGTAGAATCATACAATTTTGATGTTTAAAATATCTCCTTTAAAATGCAATAAAATGAAAGGTGACAATTTTCCATAAAAATGATGGTTCAACCATGTCTACAGGTTAAACAATTACAAAGCTATGACCAAAAGTATGTTACCTTAAAATTGCCCAAATTTGCATTTTTTTTTTATCATAAAACGTTTTTTCACCTCCTAATCATGGCTTGCCATTTAGTATGACTCGGCATTCTATGTGCTTAATGACATGATATTTTTTAGCTAAAATGAGCTTTACTCGGATGATGGATGTCCAGTTGCTTGTGTGTGGTTATTTAGGCATCAGTGAATACACCCCACATATTGAGATTTTACAACATGGGTTTTATTCGGCTAAAAATTCTACAAAAATGTAATTTTCACCAAAATTTCACCATAGCAATAGATCAATACAATTTTTGAATATACCACCCTGCACTACACGCAGATTGCACTAGTGCAGGGCGGTATAGTCAGAATTGTATTCATCTGTTGCTATGGTAGTTAATCCGATTAACTACGTCACTTCTACGGCGTATACGCTGGCGAAGTTACGTAATAATCGGATTAACTACCATGGCAATAGGTACAAACAATTTTTGATTATATCGCGCTGCACTACTACGTTCATGCGGTACCTCTGCATTGAACCATACATGTCAAAGAAATGCTAATCACTTGCACCTGTAAGATTAGTCTCTTTGAAAAGAGCGGTATGGTTTTCAATCTATTATATGATTGAAGACAGGTGATGAGTGCAACCTGCTTGTAGTGCAGCGCGGTATATTCAAAATTGTTTGTACCTATTGCTATGGTAGTTAATCCGATTAATTACGTAACTTCGCCAGCGTATAGTGAGCCAGTATATCCGTTATTTAGCGTGTAATAGCAGGTAACTTAGATCTCCGGGAATTGCGACTGAAAAAGGTCACGATTCACACAAGTCGGACCTCATCTCTACGATCTGAATTGACATAGGTCAGTTTATTTCCCGGCATGCTTAGTAGGCACATCGGTCTTACCATAGACCCTGGAAGATATTTAATAAATATTTGCTCCACAATTTATCTATACATGTATGATAAAATATTAAAACAGCGTATAAGAATTATTCTATAGTAAATCAGTTATACCAAGTAACTGATGAGGCATTAATTATGCAGGATATTAATCATCTTCCTAATAGGCAGACTATGGTACATGTCATATATATACGTGACTTTTTACTTCCGCAAATGGCCGTTGGTCGGACCTCATCTCTCATCAAATTGTGACCTAGGTCCCGACATTTAACCCTATGCAGGCTCATCCCCCTGATAATAGGGTTACTGTTGCAGTATAATTTCACAACCACTAGACTATAAACATGCTCATTGAGCGTGTTAATTAATAGTGAGCTATATGGTCACCCCGTTTATATAGCAATATTTTTGAACTTTTTCATCAGTAGAAGCGTAATTATTTTCGTTAGATGATTTGGTTCATTCAATAATTTAATATAATTTTTTATAATAGCTCCAAAAAGAAAAGAACCAGTAGATCTAATAATAGATGCATATCGCCTGAAAAAAACACTAGAAAAAATACCAGAATTTTAACACCACAGAATGTATATTCATACTTTTTTGATGGTATATATATCGAACAGACAAGTTATTAGTTATGTGAAAGTAGTATTTTCTAGTATTTGAGCATATACTTTCTACCCCCACCCCCACGAGGCTCCGTGCCGGTATTAGGCAAAAAGCTTTCGAGCGCATTTGTAAGATCGCGCGATTTGAAAAAAAATTAAGAAAAGCGGATTTTTTTTTATTTCAATTTTTTTCTTCTTTTTTTCCGAAAAATGTCGGCGAAAATCAGATTTTTTTTTCTCAAAAAAATATTTTTGTGACTATGTAGTTTAATTTTCATTGCTAGATTATTTATTTACCTTGAAACATCGTTGTAAAGATAATATAAATTCAACAAAATATCAAGCTTTCACAATACTCTCGCTGGAAAATGGAAAATTAATCAGTTGTTGTCATTATTTTGTGTAAACAAAAAAGTAGCACTTCCTCTGATTTTATTTACTTTCTGTCTCATAGTTGTTGTCAAAAGCAACCCTAAATATTTAAAATGACTCTACATAAATCATGTATACGTGAAAACATTATTTTGGAAGGACTATGATGTGAGAAAATAAAGTCCAATTCAGTGAAAATAAACTCGCAGTGAACAAAACAGGTATAAATCGATCCAAGATGGCCGCCTACAGTAGTAACACAGGCGACACACGGCGAGATCTTGTGTCAGAGTAGGCTTAAAATAAATTAAATTAAAAATATTGATAGTTTGAATGTCATTTCTTTCAAAGAAATGGACATATTTTATCAACAATATTCCCAACATTCTATTTAGTGAAGATAAGGCTAAAATTCCACCCAATAATATGAGAAAATATGAGTTTTTTACAACTCAAGTGAGACTACTTTTTAACTTTCTGGTGTTGAATATCGGAGACCTTGACTGTTATGAAAGATTAAAATCGCACCTTGTTAACTAGCAAATCCTCGTGTAAAGCCCCCCCCCATTTTCGGTCATTTTCACCCAAAAAAGGGTGGCACTATACTCGCGTCAGTACGGAAATACCAAGTAAAAAAAAATCGCATTTCGCATTTGTTTTCAAACCACTCGTGAGCTTTGAGAAAAAACATTTTTTATTGGCCTTATCTAAATTCTATTGTTTAGCGTGCAGGTTTCAGACAATGCTTTGTTTAGCGTGCACGTTTATTGGGCTATTAAGGATAGTTTGTAAAAAATAACGCACGGGAGAATAATACATAACCGTGAATAGAAATGGGCACTAGAAGGTTATTGCAGTATAATCTCTTCGTATACAGCCATTATAAACACGCTAATTGAGAATAGCAAACCAAGACAAACGACTATGGATGATTTAATAGATCTGTTTGGAATTTAAATATAATGCCAGGTTATTCATGCATGGATCAGCATGATCAGTGGTGAAAACACGACACATTAGTCACATTAGTATCAACGTTTTATAATAGCCAGTGTAGCAGAGCATTCATCAGTAAACCTGTTAAAACCGTGATAGATTACGGACGGTACTACAATCATGAAATGCTAATCAACATAGACCAATCTTAATAGAAGAAGTGTAGTAATAATAAAGTTGATACTCATTACTCAATACAGAGCTGGATATAAGTGAAAGGAATAAGACAGTAAGAATACTTGAATGGTGTAATAGGTAAGTTCCATATCAACATTATTTAGAAACAAATATTGACATTTATGAATGGCGTGTATTACCATTATAACTGACTATTTTTTCTTCACGATGAAAGGCAATGGGCATGTAATATAAAAATAAAATACATTTTTGAAGTCAAACATAATACTATGAGTAAAGGGGTGTCATATTTTTCGCAAGAGTGGGCGGGTGATGAATATCTCGGTGACCAGAGTCAACTTTTTATGACTCCACCCCTATCGCCGCTGATTATTTTATGACCACACCACTATCTTGAGTCGACAACTTTTAAGACCCCCCTACACAGACTCAGGAGAAATTATTCATTGCCGAAACGCATTAAAATTTGATCGTAAGTGTACAGAATGCGCGCTTTGCATTTTATAACTAAAGACTGTGCGGACATTTTTATTGCAAGTTTAAATCCCCAATATATTCACGACACCCCCCCCCCCCCATTCCGAAGAAAATGACAGTCCCTAAATGCATCATATTATAGCAAGTTAAATTCCCTATGGAAGACAATGGCATAGCAATTGAAATTCAACATGCAATCTGTTCATGCAATAAGACTAAGAACAGTAACTATTTAAAATAATAGCACCGAAGTAAATTAATTGAGAAATCAAGTGTGTGCTTAAAGGGGATGGAGGATGCAAAGGAAGATCATGAAACCAGTGGAGGGAATTAATCAAGCAGTTCCCGTGCCTCGTGCAATGAGTATAATTAAACAGGATAATTTAAAGTAAGTTAAACTTAGAAGAAAAATAATTATAAAGCAATGAATGGAAGCATCGTAAAGCAAGGCCATGTTTATAAGACACATAAGGCCATAATAAAATATTAAAGTGACATTGAACATGCAATTAATATTTAAGTGAAATTCCACATGCAATCAATATAAGACCAAGTAGAGTAACTATTTAAAACAATAGCACTGACGTCAAGTAAGTGGAGGGAATTGATCAAGCAAAACACGTGTCTTGTGCAATGAGTATAATTAAACAAGATAAAAGGCTAAATATTATGTCAAATACAAACACTGATAGAAACATCAGAAAGCAAGTTCATATCTATAAGCCATGATAAAGTAAATTATATTGAAAATGTAATTAATACAGGGTGTCTTGAAAAAAAAACCAGAACCCTCATTGCGCCCTCTTTTTCTCCTATTTTAGAAAAGTTGATCAAGTACATTTTGAAATCTTTCATCGTTAGCTTTAATAAACCGATAAACCGAAAAAAATTTCAATTGCCTCACAGCTTTTGTTACGGAGGAGGTTTGGCTACTTCAAAGATTGAAAAGGAGTACACGTACCATGTATGAATATCAAACATTCCTCAATGATAACATTTATAAATTAACTTGATGGGCTTTACCATCAAGGGCTATACTTGATGGGCTTTACCTTAAAGGGCTATTTTGATGGGCTTTACTATCAAGGGCTATGGATTTTGATAAGTGTCATTAATACGTTACACGATCTGGTCCATGGGGACCAAAGGCGGCAAATTTGAAATTGAAATATAGGCAAAGATATGAAGTAAAAACACTAAAATACATAAGAAAATAGACATCACAGAACTTCAGAACTTTAGAGCGAAGTATGCTAGACCTTAGGTGTTTTCAGTATATGGTAGCTTAATTGCTGTATAAGGTACTAATTATTAATTCCTCATTTGGCTCCCATGGAGCAGATCGTGTCATATATGTGGGTAAAATAGACTTAGGATGTGAATTCTTTTGCTGTACTTGCAATTACTTACTTTTTCTTGGTTATTCATGCCTTTTTGTTTTATTGTGTTTCTTACTTTCTTACGTTGCTGTTTCTTACTTTGTTTTTATGTACAACATAAGTCATTTTCGGGATTAAAGGTATATTATGACGACCGTAGTCTAGCAAATTTGATAGTCATTATAATGTAGTATTGAATCATTGACTAAAATGTGCAGAACAAAAAAATGACAGTTGCCCTCATTCGTAAACACTCAGGTCAGGGAACTTATTCACGGTACTATAGCGCAGTGTAGACCACTGGTGGACATGGTGGGGCAGTCGAAAGCAGATGACGTACCAGTCTCACTGACATCTACTGAGTTCAGTGACCAGGCCATTGTCCATACCCTTAGTCGGATGTCCCTCGGTCCATTATGCGTCTCAAAACTATTACCAGAGAGTAGATATTCTTGAGAGGGCACTCTATTCACGTGGTTTCTTTTCCAACGCTAAAAGATCGCGAACTTTGGTGGTTTGCAAATGAAAAGTGTCCGCATTATCGATTGATTACGTAACTGCTATGAATAATTTATTAGGTTTTTCAATGTAATCGCCTCGACCCATTAATACATATTATCTGTATTATCAAAGTACTTGGAATAGCAATCCGGTGAGTTCACTGAACTACGCCCTAATACTGATGGAGTTTTAATGGCGTTTAATGACATTTCTCCTCTCCATACACAGAAGAATAAATACAATAGATGAAGGTCAACACGTTTGACCTCCTATGTGACATGTTATACGTGATGTACAAAAACATGAATATCATAAAGATCAGTATTCGTTTGTGCATATGAACTGCACAATTACGTTGCTATATATTACTCATTATATATGACAAAATATTGGTAATATGACAATACGGTATTATACATTACTATATAAAACGACTAATAGATCCTACTATCATGGCGTCAGGTCAATGACTCATCATATCCCGTATGTTTCTTAAAATTCATTCATATTTGAGACAAATTGCTGTGCCCTAATATAGGTGCACAGGTGGATCCGTGTTTTTTTTTTAATTTTCATTTCTTTTTTATGTAAGAATTAAGGTTTTCCACTACACGAGGGCCACAAGGGTGATACTAATTTTAATGCTATATTTTCAAAATGAATACGTGTTCCCGATTGGCCCTATAGCGATTTCACAGAAAATGTATTTCTAGTACAATGCAGCGTCGGACTCTAGCTGAGAGCGTAGCCTAAGTCATTATAGACTCCTAGAATGGCTCGCCATACACAAATGAACAAACACAAAGGAGGGTAGTCTCCTCCGTGACCAGCTTGATTTGGATGGAGCGAAACCAAATTGGCTGCGGAGGAGACGGGTCATTTTGTTATGCAAATTCGTGAGTGTCGTAGCCCTGCTATTACATTGGTTGGAACAAAATGGCCATGCGTGGCCGTTGAAGAACTAGAAGATTCGACCTACCATCATGGCGATTTCTGCCATGAGGATATCGGGGCGATGATACTGTGCATCATCAACTTACTTTCGATACCCGCCGTATTATCATTCACATTGCCAAGTTAGCTACTCTTGATAATAATACTCCTACCTAGATAGTATATTGTCGGAGGTAACTGTGACGCAGCTTCAATATATTTACTCCAACCATCGCTCTCTGCGGGTGGCTACTCAAACCAGCGCCACACTTTAAAGCCTGCCTTACTTCCGAACGTGTGAACGCAACGGATATCACGTAATATAAATAGGAAGTACAATTTTGGTTTACCCTACCCACCCTGTGTTTTAGGGTTAGGGTTAGGGTAAGGTTATGGTTATAATTAGCGTTAGGGTTAGGGTTACAATTAGGGTGGATTATGATTAAGGCTTGGGGAATAATTATGGTGGATTAAGATTAGGGTTAGGGTTGTACTTGTGCGCATCGTATACCAGAATTATTCCGGATTTGGGTTTAACATGCATAATTCTTGCTGCCATATTCCTTTTTAGTTGGTGGTAGATGTTAGTAAGCCTAAACAAAATCATGCGTTTGACATATTGAGAAAGGTGAGTGAGATGGAAGATATCAAAATTATTATCCACTTAAATATATCACGATGCATAGCGTCTGATTTTATTATTATATGTTTCAAATATTTTAGAGCGACTGCTTTTTAGCTCGAATTGTTAAACTTGTTTGATTTGTCTAGTTTCAGGACACTTCTTAAGTGTATTTAAAGACATACAGAAAAGTAAATGAGAAGATGAGAAGAAGAATGGAGAAAACGTTAATGGACATCACTTTTGTTCTACTCATACTATTGCAGCTTTCCTCAAATGGTAAGATCCGTAATAGTCTATTGCTGAATAAAATGTGGCCTGTTCTGGTTACAGAGTTTCGGTCTGGTTCAAATAAAAGCACCGAACGTGTGTCTATTGCGTACTGTCCAAACCACAGTCGATGGTGCAAAATAATATTCTACTCTTCTCTAATTAAAAAGAGTGCATCATGGACAAATAAACATGTGCAATTCCGTCCGTGACTCAGAGCCTAAAAAAATACATTTTGAATTCAAATAATCAGCATGTCGGCGCCCAGTTCTGTCTGATTTGGTAAGAACGGGGTTTTCAGGTTTCAGGGGAGAATCTGGGTAGCACTCTATTATAGTTTTAAGGGTTTTTTTTGACAACCAAGGTTGTGTATTGTGTGGATGGAAATTTGTCAATATTTTTACACTTAAAGCAAACTGTCACCGTGTGACCGTGGCTCTATCAATAATGCGTTCGACCATGTGCGAGAAGGTGCGGGTTCGAACCCTGGTGGTGGTTTAGTACGCTTTCGTGGAACAATTGAGTTAGCTTGAAATTCCACTGAACAAGAAATTTACTACTGTTGTCTCGTTTAACCCGTACGAAACCTGGGGAGCTGATCCTGGCTGCGATGGTCAAGTGGCCCATTCTCCGATAAAGCGTTCAAGTTGGTCTCCGGAATGACAAAATGCCAACCACAAAGAATTCATAAAATTCATTCAGAATCGTAAACTTTAATAGTTTAAGAACACAAAACAATGCATGGGTGATTTTTCAACAATACCTCATTTTTGAGCAATATTACTTGTACCGTATTGGGGGTAACGTATCAGTGGTAACGTATCTGTGAAACCCTTTCCCATATTTGTCTTAATCCTGCAAGTGTAAAACTGACCAACTTAATACCCATACTTGATCAGTCATCACCCAATGTACTAAAGTCTGGTATGGTATTTGGCTTCATTTATCACATCGTTTTTTTCGAGGGGAGTAGAATTTAGGTAACGTATCTGTGACGGCATGAACGTAACGTCAGGACTTTTTGAAACTTTGAAACCATTGTGTTATGTTCCATTTATATATTAGAACTATGGAGTCTGCTTGATCCATCAGATATGAGAACATTCATCTAGCCAATTATTTTCACAGCTATTTATCCATTAGAAATATGGTAAGTTATCTGTGAACAATATTGGCGACATAGTCTGAAAGACCTGTTTGAAAAAATTAATAATCTGTGTTGTGATGATTTATACTTTATAATTAGGGCATGATACCAGCTAATGAAAAGTACCTATATATAATCCATTATATGCGCGCATGTTTACAGAGCAGGGACACATTATACGGAACACTGGCTGGCGACATGGAGGAAAACAATGGAAATGCATAATCAGCTTTATTGTTTTATACTTTCTAGGCATGTTACAACCTCTAGCCTCACACATTTTAAAAAGCAACTCCTAAGTATAAGTTATATTAATAAAAGTTATTTCTTTCTGACGAAACAAGTCTGAATACGACTTGAAACTATGGGCGACACATATTTGGCATTTTGAACACTTTATCGGAGAATGTGCCAAGTGTGGAATATCGTGCGTGTGTGCTTCTGAATCGTTGTTAAATGGTTTATGAAATGATGTGAGGCCGTAGTGGTCAGCCAAAACTTGTAAAGTGTGTTGAGGCTTGAGTATCAACGTCTAGGCGTTGTGTGTGTGTGCGTAGTGAACTTTAAATCATTGCACTTTTTTCTTGTGCAAGTGGGACCTAGTGGGTACTTTGTGTGGCATAAGAATTTGCATGACATCCAATGTCAAACAATATATACTGCGCCAAAAAAAAAAAAAAGGTATCCTTACACTTGGAAAAATAATCACAATTTAAAAACTGAACCATATTGGAATACAGTTGTTTTTCAAATAGATGCACTATCTAATTCTGCACATTATGACACCACATTTGTCAGTTCTTTTGTTTCAATTTACTTTTGTTCCTTTTGTTTTAAATTGAAGCACACATACATTAGCCAATCATCACTCTCAAACCAGATGTCTAGTCCGTGGAGGTTTGAATAGGCCAGTTTGTCACTTTTAAAACGGGACCTTCGTCTAATCAAATGCTTGTAACTTTGCTTCTTGAAGTCACATTGGATTCAATGGGGTATCGTAATGTGCCGGATTTAGTTTTGAAATTGTTTTATTTTTTCAAGTGTAAGGACACTTTTTGGCGCAGTATACGTGAACGTTCCATTTACCCATATGCTATATTTAGTAAAAAAAGATAGCTGATCCTGGTAACACTTCAATGTTTTACAACGTTCTTATAACGTTGCTACATCTTAAAATCACATTTTGACAACGCCATTGTTATGACGTTGTGTGTTACTAATATGATTTTCCCTGAGTAATTTAATTTGATCATTAAATTATCAATTTTATGTTTGTTCACATTTTAACACGACATCTTGAAAGATGGGAGTCCGTTCTCATGTTATCAACTTGATTCATTAACAAAATGTAATCAGACTGATTTATATATCTCACATGACTCACTGTTATCATTGTATTACATTATATTATGGAAAATTCCTGTTGCTGGAAATGTGTATGTAAGAGGAAAAACTTTTAATAGTACAGGTACTGTCCCGTTTTACTATTCTGACCCCAATGTCACTTTTTCCCCGCTAATATAATTGCAATTACAAGTCAGTTGTTTGAGTGATTGCTATTATAGCTATTCAATTATGTTCAACTTGCTCCGTCGCGTTATTTGGGATGGGACATGCTACTGCTAATTTTTGTTTTTCTCTCTCTCGTATTAGTATACTGTGATCAAAATAAGACAATGATGCACCTACACCGCCATCTTTTCCAAAACTACGTCAAAGATGTTCGACCTGTGATAAAGGCTACAACAACTACAAATGTAACCTACAGAATAGCATTTAGAAGCCTTCTCGAATTGGTAAATTTACTTATCAGAGCAATCATTACAAATATATACATGCCTAGTCATATCTGATATTCTACATTGCAATTGTCTCTTCTCCATTCTCCATCTTTGATGCACCTACACCACCATCTTTTTCAAAACTATGTGAAAGAGTTTGACCTGTGATAAATGCTACAACAACTAAAAATGGTACCTACAGAATAGCATTTAAATTTACAAATTTATGCACACCTGGTCATATTCCACATTGCAATTCCCTCTTCTCCATTCTCCATCTTTCTTAACTTTTTGCTACTTCTCTCTCCATTTCATAAACGATGACAATGATACATTCCAAAAGTATAGATTATTCTTTTTAATTGGCACCCAGCCTTAGATGTGGTAAATAGCATAAGCAACCACACGGATAAAAAACAAAGCCCACCATCATCATCAAATTCGTTCTAACAGGTGCGATTTTAAGCCATTTCTTCAGCTGACATTAGCGTATCATAGAGTTCTTTCAGTTCATTTGGTATCTAAGACATCCAATACCTTTTGGATTTTCCTGTAGGTTTTTTTTACTTTGCACAGAAACTCTACTATGGCTTTCCTGGCTTGCGTGCCTTCTGGCAGTAGGTGTCCTAGCCATGATAGCAGTTGTTTCTGTATTTTCTTGCTCCAATGTTTTTCTCTGGTGGTTTCACATATATTTGCATTGGCTATTCCGTTAGGCCATCTGATGTTTAGTAGCCGTAGGAGATATCTGAAAAGCGTTTTTAATGTTATAAATTATAGAAAAATGCTGGTCATGTATTAATAAGCGTACGTTGAAAACTAGCTCTTGTTTTCTTGGTGGCAGAGACTTTCTTGTTTTTGAAAACGTGATTGAGTTTGTTATCACGTGTTTTTTAATAAAAGATATCACATGATTACAAAGAGACACGTAGCGGAATATGACCTCGGTTTAGTTGTATTTTACATTGATTATCGATATCAAGGCTATTTACCCATCTACGACTGAAGCCTCCCAATTAGAAGAATAGCGTATAAATAAATTATATTTAGCCATATTGACCATTACTGTTGTTTCCGACTTCTCCAAATAGAATACCAGAGAACAGACCTTCACAGTAGGAACATATTTAAAAGCGGTAAGTTGATTAAAGAATGCCACATATGTCTATTGACCCTAACTCTATCAAATCTTACAAAGAAAATCACTGCGCGTGCAGCGGTTTATATTGAGCATAGTCACGCATGGCACCAATATGACAACAACGATTCAATATTGTGCCTATTGCATTGTGTGCTTTATTGATTGGCCCGTGGTGTGCTTGTGTGCAATACAATGATAATAATAATAATAATAATAATAATAATAATATTAATAATAATAATAATAATAATAATAATAATAATAAGAATAAGAATAAGAATAAGAATAAGAATAAGAATAAGAATAAGAATAAGAATAATAATAAAACACTTTTATAAAGCGAGTACACTACAACAAATATATACAAAATTAATTCATGTTTAAAAAGATATAAAAGGTCTTACACTACAACATACTTAAATTACACATGGCAAAAGACAATGGTTCAGGACGCCCGTGATAATCAGAACCGGCATGGCGTAATGAAAAAAGCCAAAATGCAGAGAAGCACAGACTAATCACCGGTTCCTTATCACAGGCGCCCTACAAAATATGCATAATAATTAAACAAACGACTTGAGAAATAAATGAGTCTTGAGATGTTTCTTAAATTGGTCCAGTGATGAAGAAGTCCTAATGTGAGGTGGGAGATCGTTCCACAGCATAGGCGCAGCGTAAGTAAAAGAACGTTGACCGTATGTGACAGTATTCACGGAGTAGTGGCAAAGTTGAGTGGCAGAGCTAGATCTCAGAGTGCGTGCAGGGTTCTTGATAGTGATAAGATCTTGGATGTAAGTTGGTGCGAGTCCAATAACGGCTTTGTAGGTGATCAGCAACAATTTGTACACTATCCTTTGTTTAACTGGCAACCAATGGAGGTCGTTTAAGACAGGAGAGATATGTTCGTGCCTTTTTGTCAGCGTCACCAAGCGGGCAGCGGTGTTTTGGATACGTTGTATCTTAGCCGATTGATAATCTGGGAGTCCAAACAACAGACAGTTCGCGGAATCCAGTTGCGATGACACAAAGGCGTGTACCAACTTTTCAGCACTTTCTCTGTCCAAATACTTTCTGATACGGCCAATGTTTTTGATGGCAAGACACGCTTGTTTGCAAACCTTATTCACTTGCGAAGTCATTGAGAGCGTTGTATCGACAATGACACCAATGTTCTTGGCTTCCGGAACCACTTGCACACAGGTATCACCAATTGTGATAGATTCTATCTGGTCAAAAGTAGAGTACCGAGAGGAAATCTGGATGACTTCGGTTTTAGAGTCATTCAAGGACAGCTTATTTGCGAGTGTCTAGTTCTTTATATCGCGAACACATTCCTCAAGTCTCCTAATAATGTCGCGTTTACTGTCAGCCTTGAAAGTCACATAAACTTGACTATCGTCAGCGAAAAACATGCCGTCAGTTTCATGCGCACGCAGAATTCCCTCGACTGGAGCTGTGTACATGGTAAAGATCTGGGGGCCGAAAACCGAGCCCTGTGTGGTACTCCACACATAAGCTCTTTCAACGCAGACTCAGAATCACCGATTTTCACAGATTGATAGCGTCCACTGATGTATGAGTCAAACTACTTGAGTGCCGTACCGGTGATACCATACAAGGTCTGAAGACGATCGACGAGAATCTTGTGGTCGATAGTATCGAACGCGGCACTGAGGTCTAGTAAAACCAGTACCACGTCCTCCTTCCTGTCCGTAGCAAGCAGAAGATCATTCACAACCTTGACGAGGGCGGACTCTGTGCTATGGTGCTTCCTGTAGGCACTTTGAAGATTTGAAAACAAACCGTTGTCCTGCAGATGGTGCTGAATTTGCTCAGAAGCCGATTTCTCAAAAAATTTTTTAATAAAACTGAGATTGGAGACACTACGATAGCTCTGAAGACTGTCCGCATCAAGATTTTGCTTTTTGATGAGCGGTATAACCTGAGCAATCTTGAACATGTTAGGAAAAATACCCAAGCACAACGAAGAATTGACGATCCGCTTGATAACAGGCAGCAGTTCATCAAGACAGAGTTTTAGCATCCACGTGGGTAGAGGGTCAAGGGGGCATGACTTTGTAGACATGCTCATGATCACTTTGCGAAGTGCTTCGTCGGTAAGAGGACGAAAAGTGTTGAAAGTACAAGCAGATGACTCCGATTTGTCAAAGCATTCTGGATCACAGGGTGTACAATCATCGAGATTCTGGCGAAGCTTCTGGACTGAAAAACTCTGCAAACTCATTCGCTAAAACCTGTGGAGAAGTGTGCGTAGGTAGTACTCTAGATGTCTTAGCGACGCACATAGTGTTAACCACCTTAAAGAGATCTCTTTGATCAGATTCTGAGATCTGAGTCTTGTGAAAGGTAGTCTTGGAACGATCAAGCATCACTCTGTAGTCTTTAGCCTTGTCGTTAAATATCTGCTTGTGAACCTTCAGCTTAGAGGTTTTCCACCTCCTCTCCCAACGCCGTAATTCCTGCTTTTCAGCACGAAGTTCATCGGTATACCACGGGCAGTGAGGACGCAGAACACGTGTACGAGATTTTTCGGGAGCATGCTTGTCCATAAGACCGCGTAACACGTCGTCATATTGAGTAACCAGCGAAGCAACATCATCTTCAAGATTAGTGAGCAAAGGTGACGCTGCAATATCTCGCTTCAGCTGGGAAATATTGACATCGCGAAAACGACGGACTTTGACTTTCTCCTTTGTAGCTACCGGGCGAGCAATATCGATCAAGCAAGTAGTGGCAAAGTGATCTGAAGGAAGGTCATGATTGATGGATATATCACCGACAAGAGCCGAATCATTGTGTGTAATGATTAAGTCCAAAGTATGACCCGAAATGTGAGTTGGTTCCGTAACGTGCTGCTGGAGATTTGCGGAGTTCAATAGGTCCATGAACCTAGTTGCTTCACGGTCTGGCGGGACATCAACACGAAAATTGAGATCACCGGCAAGGAGAAAATTGCCTTGAATGATGGAGACTGATTCAAGAAATGTTGAGAATTCATTGAAGAACATTGGAACAGAAAGACCATTTCTCTTGGTCGGGCGGATTCTGTACATAACAATGAGTCTAAGTGCCACAGAACTGGATGAAACTGTGAAATCTCCAACTTCAAAAGATTTGAAATCAGGGGAAGGGTTTCGAGTGACTTTAAACCCCTTGCGAAGAAGGAGGAAAACTCCTCCACCAGTGCGACCGACCCGTGGTATACTGTAGTACGAAAAGTCTGGCAGAGTGTTGATAAGATCGGCGAACGCGTGATCGTCTCGTGCGTCGCCCTTCGTCCAGCTTTCCGTAATCGCTAAAACATCAAGTTTTTCAGAAATCACAAAATCGCATATGGAGACCGTTTTCTTTACCATAGAACGTGTATTCCAGACGGAAAAGCGGGCACGGGTCACACGTTGATTGTAAGATGAGATAAACTTCACAGGAATAAGATTGTCTCTGTTTATACCTCGAAAACGCTGTGTTCCGACACTTGAAGTAGGACCAATTCTTGTTGCAATTTTGTCGATAGGGCGAAAATGATTTTTCCAGCTCGACAACCACGAAATTTCTTATTTATATCAAGACCTTTCAGTTTATTCCAAGTGCTACTGTCTAGACGTGAAAGTGTATGGGTTGTTTATTACACCCTTATTGATTCTAAGCAGAATGTTTCGGCTGTAAGTGAGAAATTGTTTTCCAATTCCGATCATGATGGAAACGAATTGATGAACCAATTGATACACAAATCGATGTAATTTGGTAGGCGAATATACACAGTACATACGAGTCAAATAACAACTATGGTAAACGACGATTGAAGTAATATTTACCGAAAATTACGAACATTTACTTCGTTCCAGTTCAGATTGACAAAACATCGGCAATGTTGAACTACTTACAAATGTCCTTAACGAAAATTAGCCCAATCCGCGTACGATAATAGGGTGATTTTGCAAGTTTTTGGGAGAGCACTTTTCTCCTGTGGCAAGCCAAGCTGGCGCCCTTAATCAAATGATGCGTTCCCATTGAAAATCGTTGAAATTGCAACTTCTGATTTGGGGGTTTGAATCTTTGGAGGCGCATATCTTGGTAAATTCTTGTTCATTTTTCACGAACAGGGTGTCAAATGAGAAAGCAAAGTCCAACTTACAAAATGGATATTTCAGAATAATCCAAAATTATCAGGTTGTTAACTGACGAGTCTCTTTTTGTGCCTGATGTATATGTTTTCCTATATTTGCAACATTGATGATGGATGAGCAATAATCATGATGGTCAGCAAACGTTGGTTCTCATGACTTACCTGGCATAACCTACGACATTCTTTTAGTAATTAGGAATTCTTTAAGTGATTATGACGTCCAGAGAACAATGTTACTTTCATCATGTTCATCCTTCTCCGAGTACAAAATTGTATAGCATTCATAATGTTGTTTTGCACGAGTTCTTAAAGGAAGCTACCGCCCATCATCTTCTTAAGATTAATAGTACAAGCAAGGTGAATGTATCATGGTAAAACAATAGAGATGAGTTCTAGGAAGGTGACTGTTCCTGCATGATGATTGGATGGTTAAGTTGGATGTAAGTGGTGTGGGTTAAGCAATGTGTTTTTTGAGTTAGTTAAGTTTTGGAAGTTTAAGAAGGAGGATCACTAAATAAATATAAAAGGAACATCAACTTTGTATTTTCATCGTATACCGTAGAATTCCGTTCTAGAAGCATATATGCCTCTAAACGAGGGTTTTTTTAACGAAAGATATGAAAGGCCAATACCCTTCTCAAAAACATTGCAATAGATTGGTCTTACAAATATACATGTTTGTACAGCCGCCTTTATCAGTAATATAGTTGTTCAAACTCCAAATAACGTTTTTGTTGAGAGTGTCTGCTTCTTATCTCTTATGGCAAAAAAACCTCGTTTAGAGGCACATATATGCTTGTAGACGGAATTTTACGGTATACATTCATCAAGTCTCTACCTGAGTTAATTCCCCAGACCATCGTCAACACACCTCATTTATCCAGGTTAAAAATATACTTTTCTTTTGATGTTTACTGAGGTATGGAGAGCTCATTAGAGTTGTCACTCGTCTATTGTAACGACAAGTCCGTGATCTTGTGCGGGCACTCGAGGGGTCCCAGGTTCGAATCCCGGAGTGCCAAGTAACAAATACATTTGAAAAACATACAGGGTGTCCTTGAAAGAACTGTATCGTCAGAAACGTAATTGTTTGGGCATTTTAACTAAACATAACTAAATATTTAGTGTGGTTGAATTAAGAGTAAATCAGCTATCACATACTTTTTGAATTTTGACAATTGACCATACCTTTCTTGAAATTTTACGAAACTCGATCCCTCATTTTCAAGCCTTTCCAGGATTCAAATATCAATCGATGACCTATATAGTATAGTTAGAGTGTTAAGGCCATTTTGATTTAATAATTCGTCTCAAACCCCCCGCGTGCATCAGTAAAATCGCCCGTTTTTTCGCGTTATTCCCGCTGGATTTTTTTCGATCCACTACACAAAATCTCACGTCTGTTCAACACCCCCCTGAGAGATTTAAAAGGGGGTTATTCTTGCCAAAATAAGTAAAGTAAAAAGTAAAAAAATACAAAATAATTAATTAAAACCGCATTCCTATTAGGGTTTTAACTTGGGAAGGCATTTGAGACGAACTATTAGGATTAAACATTAAGATGGCCTGATCACTGCGCAACATCAGCGCATGATCATGATGCGTCTGCTGTTATTGATAGATATTGTCTCCGTGGAAAGGCTTAAAATTCGACGTATGTGATAGCTGATATGTTCCTCAACATCATCAGTTATTTAGTTACGTTTGGTTTATGCGCTAAAGTACCCAAAAAATCAGTTCCCGATGATGCAGTTCTTTAAGGGACACCCTGTAATGTGCAAATGCTGGTGTTTAATATTCGTGGTGATTTTATATAGAGGGTGCTTTTTAACGTTAGGATTTACATCTCATGAAGAGAATAGCCACTGATGGCGCTAGTATCTTAGTTTGCATTAGGCTTGTAGTTTTAGGCTTGTATCCAAATATCGAACGTTTAGTTTTTCTTAAAATTCGCACATTGTGCGCTTCAAACATATGGGGTATATCATTCACGTGCTCACTAATAAGACCTTGTTCTACCAAAATAAATGCTCTATAAATGTGCCACATGCTTAAACATAGGTGCTTATTGTATTTTGCTTATTGGAATATTATAACTTATCTTATTTATACCGTTTAGACTTGGGAAGACGAATTTCTTAGATGGAATCCCAATGATTACAATGGAATTGACACCTTCAATGTACCAATTACATCGATATGGACACCAGATATAACGCTCAGTGATAAGTGAGTGCCTTTAATTTTTTAATAATTATGTATATCCGGTTGTCCCAGAATTATGATTATATTATTATAATTATAAATCATATACTAACAATAATAATCTAAATAGAGTGCACCTTCGTTTTGATATTACGATAATAATCGGGTGTATTACGTAGTGACGGATGTCCAAACCAGGGTGATTTACATAGTGTCGATCGCAAAATGTATCAAGAAACGGACATCGGGAAAACGTTGAGTATGTGAATTGTATTGGGCATAGATTATAAACTTGCCATTAATGTTCAATAGTTCGCGTGTCTAATAAAAGTAGACATTTCAAAGGTATTTACAAAACGTTAAAATACTGTAAACTCGTACATTTTACATAATAGATTGCCAAAGTTATCCATCACGATCCGTCAATATGTTATACACCCTATAGTATGTTAAGATTTGGTACATTTTTTGTATTTTACAGTGCCGATATTGGCTTTGAGAGAACGAAGCCCGATACGAGAGCTCTAATTTCCTCAGATGGTACGATAATCTGGTATGCTCCAGTCATATACATGAATTCGTGCAACGTTAGGGTCCGTTGGTTCCCATTTGATACCCAAGTGTGTGAAATGTTGTTCCTCTCCTGGTCATACGATGGATTCGGGATCAACTTGGAACCAGAAAGGAGCGCCGATGCCTCACAGAATTGGTACATCATTTGTCTTTAAGCTTCATATTAATGATATTAATAACATGTCTGATAAAGATATATTTTTGCTGCTAATGGGATTTCAGGATTATGATGCTATTTCTTTAGTTATAAAGTTTGTTAAAAGTGCATTTGAATCCCGAGTTACAGTAGATATCTGATGTATGTTTCTCATTGTCATGCAGTATGTAAATTGAATGTTGTAATGTTTTATACTACCATTATTATATCCTTGTATTGATGTATATGTGTTTTGACTATACCTATATGTGTGGTGCATGTCAATATAGAACTGAACATATTCCTTAAACACATCCGTCCCATTTCAGCAACGTTTTTACTATAGGGCCCATAAATGTCACATGTTGTCAACAACCTGGGCTATAAAATCACTTTCTGGAACACTTGACTGATTATTAAGCCTCTGGTATCACGGATTCACTATCTGGGTCATATTGTCTTTGTCCATGATATACTGGTCATTGTAAAACTTGTCAAGGCGAATTGCTATAGACCTTTTTCGCTTCTTCCCATCATGCACTATTCGAGGGAGGTATGACGTAGTCGATTAACTTCATAGATCGTATACATCTGAGGGTCTTTGCAATTATTTAGTCTTAATAATGGGCATACTGATTCCATATGCGGATTATTGTAAAGGCCATCGATGTTACTAATTATGTAATTATTGAATACACAAGTGATGCAGTTACGGAGCGATGCAGAACATCTGTGTAAGAGATTATTGTTTACGTTTCACTGCGGGTCTATCCCGTCATTAGTTTTTCACCTCTAGGTCTATAAAATGTGTACAAAGTTAGGTTTCAATAACAGGAAACTTTTTTCCTCGACGACATCATGTCAATAACACATAGAAATGTTGCTTTTTGCCCCCGAAAGGTATCGTGCGCCATTGTCAGTGATTTTTTTTTCTGATGAAGGCACCAGTCGAAATGTCCGTATTCCAAAATGTAATAAACTTAACTCTGTGTTTTGCGACACTCATACCCCCTGGAATAGGAAGATGGGAAGTAGGGAAGAAGGTCTATAAAAGGGACCGTTTATCATCATGTTGCTGATCGAGAAAGCACTGAATACAATTTTGATTCAGAATGAGAATGGGATGTATCACGCGGTGTGAAAAACAACTTATGAAAAGCGTGGTGATCCTTATCCGACTGTGTGATGGTACGGGTTCTAGCCCCGGTATATTGACACTTGATCAGACTGTATGATGGTACGAGTTCGAGTCCCGCAGTGTTGTTAGTCTGCTCTCACTTAACATGCTTTGTCTCTTTCTTCTTCAATAGGTATGCACATAACGGTGTATGGGACATGGTGGCTGTCCGTTCTAGACGTATAGTAACGACATACCTTTGCTGTCCAGAGCCCTACCCAGAAATACAATATCGACTTGTATTCAAACGATACCCCACTTTCTACCTTTTCTATATGGTGTTACCGTGTGTATTCCTTTCTGTTTTGTCGCTACTGGTGTTCTACCTGCCACCCAATTGTGGAGAGAAGTTGACGCTATCCATCACTAATTTGTTGGCTTTGGTCGTGTTTCAACAGTTGATCGCCGAGAATATGCCACCGAGCTCTGACGACTCACCCGTAATCGGTATGATAATTTAAACAAATATAAAAATTATTGCAAAAATGTGCCAACTCATAATCAAAATATGCCGATTTTTGATACATAGTGCTATATTAAAATATAGCCCATTGGTTTTTTTTTTATTACCGGCGTTATTATTTCTTATGATATTTTTTATTTAATAGGTGCCTATTTCATATGCATGATTGCCATGGTATGTATTTCCGTTCTTGCAACTGGTGTCGTCATGCACGTGAGTGCTATATCTCAACCGATGCCAAAATGGATGAAACGACTCTTTCTGGAAATAATTCCTCGAGTTCTGTGTCTTTCTACGTATCAAAGCCACATCAACCTAGCAACATTCACAAGTAAGCCTATCTCTGAAATTCATGACGCTGAGGGGCATGTTATTCTTGAGAACGGAAAAGTTGCTACTAGTACAGACAATGGATATTCTATTGGTCAGGAACGACAAGCATCATGTGAAACTGTAGAGTTATTGAAATACATGAAGGACAATACTATGATAAAGGATATTGAAACATCAGAGCATCTTCAGTGGCTGCGTTTATCTATGATAATAGACCGTATACTATTGTACCTGTTTAGTGTTTTTACTATTGTTTGCACATTCTACCTCGGTGTTCTTATTGTTCAGGGAAGTGTCGATGAGTATAATGATATTTTGAATGAGCTGGAAGAAGATTGGCCGCAATAAATATATAAAACAAATAATTTAGTGGTTTAAACCTTTGATCACAAGACAAAAATTTGCATTACGTTTCACTACCTGGAGAGAATTGATCAAAAATTGAATTCCCTCCTGATGTTGGTACATGTCAATGAGTTGACCAGATCACAAGGATATCATATAGCTATTGGCAGTATATATAACACAAATGGTCAATGAGTTACATAAAAATGACCTTGTGTGGTATTTAGTTCCCAGGAAGTGAGTTTTGCCTGAGGCAATTTGTGGTTAAATGTTGATCCCTCACTACAAGAGTTATTACCGTCGATTTGGTTGAACAAGGAGGTGAGAAATAATCAAACCTCTCCAGGTAACAAAACGTAATGGCGTACCTGGCAGGTTCATTCGACACTTCGACTTTCATCAGCAGACTGGCAACCCAACTTAGAGGTCAGCGACCTTTCGGACACTTGACCCCCAAATCGGGTCGTAGACTCTAGGTAGCTTGAATCGGTCAAAATATCTGGGTTCTTTGTCCAGAATTTGAACTTTATCCAAGTCTATGGTATGGCCGGGAGACTCGATGTGGAGGTGTTGGGGAAACCCCAGTGGTGGTAGAGCTGGCACGACGGTGTTCCAAAAATCTAGTGCGAAGGGATCTTTCAGTCTCGCCGATATAAGATTCGGAACACTGACCCTTACGGGTTTGTACTTTGCATGGGATGAAATAAACCGGCCCTGCTATGCCATTCTTCTTGGTTTTGTCTTTTTGCGGAAACAAGCAGTTGTCTTAGCGTTTGGTTAGGCTTGAAGCTCGCTCTTATCCCGTAGGTGACAACAGTTCTTCTAAGCGCCTTCGAAGTACCCTTTATTTCATGATGCAGTCATGTCTACAGTAGAATTCATCCTGACCTTTGCAGGACTTAAACCCCATTAAAAGCTATTAAACCAAGATAACACTCATTGAAACAGCTCAACTGATTAAATCGGATCTTCTCTGGTTGTGCACATGTGTCTGTTTTTGCATGTGCGATATCGCAATAAAGCTGGTATTATAGCTTCAGTTGGGTAACCGATTATAAAGGAAACGGAAGGACACAATGGTATGTGGACCTTTGTTCACGAAATGAGACAATGGTCTGCTTTTTGTTAACCAGCATTCTTGAAAATGAGCAACATAATGATTGTTGACTTAACACAGTTTGGAAATAATTTCTTCATATTTTTGGTGTTATTTGTCGTTTACATATCCTTCCTAAAACACAAAAGTGCAACCCTCTCCAAACACCTAAATTAGCTAAAAATTTAGGACATGTTACAAAACTATATTTTCTAGAATTTCATAGAATAATTTAAATGTAGCTTGTACCGTTTTTTTTTGGCATCCTTCAGAAGTGAGCGGTCCGATACCAATATTTTCGGTCAAATCTCCATTCAATTAACACGGAGAGTTGGCTAGCTATGCCTTGCCCTCACTCATATTTTACAAAAGTGCGACCATTTTTGAACATCTAACCTAGCTGTAATTTTAGGTCATGTTAGAGAAATATATTTGCTAGAAGTTTGGAGAATAAATTAAATATTGGCTGGTTATTTTTCACACAGTGATGTTAACTAGGCAAGTGTCCATTCTTCCAACATACATCATGTGTAGAGGTCACGCGTCAATGGTGAGAGCACTGTGTATTGTGTATAGGAAAACGGAAGGTAACTGCAGTATGTACGGCAAAACCACTTGCCAGTCTGCTGATGAAAGTCGGAGTGTCGACTGTGCTGTGATCAAAGGCTTAAACCACTAAAATGTTTACTACCAACACAGATGAACTTTCATTCTAATATAAAAGAAATCATAATAGTAAGAATATTGCTCAATTTAAAACAAAACTATCCGACGTTAAATGGAGTGAAATTCTTGATAATACTATATCAAGAAATGTCGGTATCATGAATAAGCTGAAAATTTTGTTCCAAATCGTATTTTATATACACTTTATTGTACGTTAATATTTCCTTACCTGAATATGGAATACTTTTATGGGGGGATACATGTAAAGCTTACTTAAATAAAATTGTAAAAATTCAAAAATAGGCTACATGTATAAGAACGGTGGCAAGCAGTCACTATAGAGACCATACAGTTACCATTAGGTAAGGTACTCCATAAATGAGCTGCCCTGCCCGGCTGCCCTCTTCATTTGATAATTATTTTACTAAATGTTCTGTACATGACTACAAGACCAAAAATAAAGAAAGACTTTTCTGATCATGTCATACGTACAAGAGGTCCCATTCTGTGGAATTCTTTAGATACAAATCTGAAAGCTTCAAAATCTGTCAAACATTTCCGCAATCAATTAAAAAACACTTCTCTCTAAATATCATGAATATAGTTCATCTTTTCCGTGATCAGGTCCCCTTCCCTTGTCTGGTCTTTTGGTTATGTTTTGTTTTGCTAATTTCATTTGATTTCAGGCCTGTCTTCCAGCCTTTTCATCCATATGTATCGTGTTTGTTTATTTTTTGTTTACATTTGCACTTATCACTTAAAGTTGTTTCAAGGTATCCTGTACTCTTGTTTCAGGGGATAGGTTATGGAACCCAACCTAAGCTGGCAGTATTTTGGAACACAGCTTCCACACATGCTCTGGACTCTATAAACTTAACTCGTTAATTTTACACAAGAATTAAATCCTTTATGTTGTCTCAATTCGGGGTATCACCTTCCTGCCAAAGGATAATATCTCCAAAATGTTACGGCAAGTTCCAACAAAATCAAGAGATCAAGTAGCATTGATGATTCTTATTTAAAGGAGTATTTCGTGATCCTGGCATCCTCTTTTTATGACATTTGTCAGTAGATATCCACGAAAAACTTTTTTGACAAAAGTTGGCGGGGGCTGTGGCTGTGGATCACGAAGTGCCCTTTTAAATCGATTTATTATTTTTAATATTTTCTTTAAAATGACTCATGTATCAAGAACAATGGTTTTAATGCAGCCTGTATAAAGTGTATCAATTGTTTGTTTGAATGTACGATATGAACATAATTCAACAGCACCATGATTTCCAGCCTTTATTTTTCAGATCATCCCCTTTGGTGTGCAGACAAGGGGAGACCCAACCTTTGTACAGTATTTTCGCGGGGTTGAAGAGCACATCAAACACACCGTACCAAATTGCATTATGAATACGAGGAATGGCTTTCTGATATCAAATAATTTTGATATGTTGAATTCTCAATATAATACAATTCTCGGTAATAATATAGCTTGATAACAAATTACTAAAAATGGATATTTTTGATTCGAAGTAATTTTTTAAATCTAATAATATGTACTTAAAGTGTATGTAGCTGTGATGAAAAGTCGTCCATCATATGAAAATGTTGACCTGTTATATTGAAGATAGACATTTTCCCCCAAAAGACCTAATTTTGTTTGTGGTGTTTTTGAAAGAAAAATCCACGTCATCAATACGAAAGGTCCTCATTTTCAATATTATCATAAATACGAAAGGTGAACATTTTCAATTGATCGTCGTTTTTTTTTTTATCCCAGATACATACACTTAAAGTACAAATCATTGGATTTATCAAAATTACTTCAAGGACTGTGAAATGTCAAAAACATAATTTTTTAATAATTTGTCATAACATTTTTATTATTTCCGGAATTTCCAAATATCAACATTATTTGATATCAGAAGGACATTCCTCGTATTCAGAATGCAATTTGGTGTGTGTCTGATATGCTCTCAGGTCCCACGATTTTGCTTTCCGAGCCCTTTACGCGTCAGTGGGTTGAAAATCCAGTGAAAAGTAGTGTGTTCAAAAGTTGACACTTAAAAATGAAATAATGAAATAGATTTACACTAAGCCAAAAAAGAAACTTATAATTTTTCACAAGGTCATATCTTAAAATCCTGTCTATCAAAATTAATTAAAATTACACACAGGATTGCCTCAATACTCTACTCAAAACACATGTCAGCAACCAATCAGTTGGCCAACTGACACAACCGCAAAATGCACTGATATGGAACAACTTCCAGGACCACATTCACAGCCCTATTGGTACCCAGCAAAAGAAATATGTGAGAATGATCTTGAATCACAGGTCACAGCCAACAATTTTAACAACATTAAGTTAAAAACATTAAAGAGAGTCAAAACAAACTTACCAGGATCATCATGTCACATGTCCAAACAAATAATGAAGTCCTTTAGTAACGGGAAGCATGGGGCAATCTTCCCCAGGATATCATCAGGAACTTGGTTGGAAGCATGAGAAGCAGGTGCACAGCATGCGTGCAAGCGCACGGTGGACATACCCGTTACTAAAGGACTTCATTATTTGCTTGGACATGTGACATGATGATCCTGGTGAGTTTGTGACCTGTGATTCAAGATGCCGTTCTCACAGATTTCGTTTGCTGAGTGCCAATAGGACAACTGCTTGGTTATTGACATGTGTTTAGAGTGGAGTATTGAGGCAATCATGTGTGTCATTTTGGTTAATTTTGATGGACAGGATTTTAAGATACAACCTTGTGAAAAATTATAAGTTTCTTTTTTGGCTTAGTGTATTTAAGTGTGATACACATAGATTCAGTACACTATGTTGTTTTCGATGTTGCTGTTGTTACATACTTGATATTTAATATGGAATATTTTCCCCAAAATTCCAAAACTGGTCTGCAAAGGGATCTGTATAAACCGCAAGGGGGTAAATATTAATTGGGGTGTGTCGGGAGATGATGTAAAAATAACTGTTTGACAGAAAATGTGCTTTCCATTAGTTTACATTATGTCGCTCATAATGTAGTGTATTAGCCTAACATGGCCTAACATGGCGGATTTAAGGAGACTGAAATCGAATATCCTTTTGATATCAAATAATCGTGATTATGTGTACACATAAAGCGTATGTAGCTGGGATGAAAAGCAGACCATCATTTGAACATTTTCCTCTTTTGTATCGAAGATAAACATTAAGTTTCCCAAAATACATTATTTTTTTGTTTGTATTCTACGAACATTTCCACACAAAAATATCAAAATGATTTCACATGTCCCATAACAATACTGTGCAAAGGTGGGTGACCGAGTCATTAAAGAAGTCATTTTTGCAAGGATGACGTTCGTAGACAAAGGTGACATTTGACCATGTAATAATTGTAAATATTGATATGAACCTTAAAAACATAATCAGTCTGCAACATTTCCCCTCACGGTCATTTCGTTAAAGTCCAGTTGCCTATGGGTGTGGCACCAGTGCTGAAAGTGTAGAGTGTTAAAAGTACAATATTTCGGGTAAAGACTCTTCTTCAGGTACAGAGGAAGAAACATACAAAATTACAAATTATTTGATATATATACAAAATATAGGTTCCATGGTGTCAAATACACAAACATATGCAAAACAGATTATGGTGTAAAAACATGGAATGTTTACAAGAGAGCCAATTGTAATTTAAAAGATGAAACTTGGTATTGAGTTCTTGCGGTTTAATAGTCTGTAGTTTATTGGTAATAGATTGTTCAGCTGTATAACGTTCCTTGTCTGTGTTGCCAGTGGTGGATAATATACCGGTGATGCTAACATCTTCCAAACTGTGGTTCTGGCTGTCAAAATGTGCGGCTACATGCTTACCAGGTTCATTGTTCTCGACCTACGATGTGCGGAAAAGCGAACAGACAGAGGAGTTTTGGTTTTACCAATATAGACCGTGTGGCATTGTTAAAAAGGGGCATAAATCAAGTTCTCAGATGTACAGGTGGATGATCTGGAGGTGATGTGGTGTTATTACTGCAGATACGGCGAAGGCGTCTAAACTGGGCACAAGGAATGTATTGCTTGCATTTGTAGGGACGGTTGGAAGAATACAAAAGAAAGCTGTGCGAGTCTGTGGGTTGATAATAAACCGTGGTAGCAAGCCTGTCAGAGTCGATGTTAATGGTGAGATCCAAGAAGTTGACGGATGTATCTGATAGTGTCCAGGTGAATTTAAGAGATGTTGAAAAGGAGCACATAAATTGAATAAATTCCAACAATGTCGTCGATGTACCTTCTGTAGAGACTAGGAACCGGTCCCTTATGCACGGAACAGTTTCTCCTCAAGGTAACCAACATGAATACAGGTAAAACCAGGGCCGAGTCTGGAGCCCATAGCAACCCCTTTAACTTGGAGAAAATATTGGCCGTTGAAGCTGAAGCTGTTGTACTTGAGTACCAGTTCACTAAGTCGGAGAATGGTGGCTGTGGAAGGACTCTTATTAGTGCGACGATTAAGGTAATGCTTAAGAACTGGTACTCAAGTACACGAGCTTCAGCTTCAACGGCCAATATTTTCTCCAAGTGGAACATTCTGAAAATAGCTGGGGGTGGATTTCTCAACATGAATATTCCAGAAAATTATGTGAATATTCTGGAAAATTCGGCAGATCTCAGGTTCAGATTTTAAGCTCTTTTGGCCATATTATTTGTAACAAATCAATCGATCAAGTATAATGTCTTTCAACGGATACCTCTTAATGCGTGCTATATCAAACCTTGAAAAAAAAAGGAATGTTATTTTTTTTTATTGACGCTTCCATTAAGCTTCATTGTAACTATGGAATCTAAGATTAACCACAACAGCATTAGAGTATGCAGCCCTTTTTAAACGGGCGTGCACCCCAGGGTATATCACAAAAGTGACAAGTAATGGGAGAAAAAGAGAAGAGAAATGTCTGTGGTCATGTAATGTTGGTGAGATTAATCTCACATTTGACCACACCAGCTTTACAAAAATCAAACGTAGGCCCGCTTCGCAGGAATGTTTTCCAATTTAAAGCATAATTAACCATTTAAGCTTCACTATGTCATTACACATTCCATGATCCTTTCATTGGCTCACCAAGAAATTCGCCCCAGGATTTCTGTATACGATCATGAATAGTATAATAGTATCTGAATAGGAATAGCTAGATTCTGATATGATGTGCAGGATATTATAATATTATGAATATTATGCCGTATCGTATCATGAGTATGGCTATTAATTTAGTTAATTACTCTGTTTTTAGGTTAATTGATAAGATAAAGTAACGAATTCTAAAGCATTATAATTATGCTCACTATCCAATAATAATGAGTATAATATAGTAATTAAGGTTCAACGTCATGACATAATGTGGATTTGGCCAATATAGCGGCATTAATTGAAAGTACCTATTTATTGTATTCATTACTATAGTAATAGTTTTCGGCTGCATTATACGACCATTATAGTAAATGATGTTGTTAGAATGCTAGTGGAAATCAGGATTTGCATTACATTTTCTGAAGCGGAATAATATCGTAATTTGATTTAAAAAAATGTAAAACAAACCAGGATTGTGCTGCTGGGAATAAACTAATGGTAAGCTCAAATCATGTTTTAATTTCTTTTCTTATAAAGTTAATAGCCCTTTGGAAAGAAATGACGGTTAGTTGCTCCTTCGTGAGATCAGCAAGGTTCTAACTGATAATATTGTCGACATACGGTACTGTCATACGTCATATTTCAAGCATTTCTTAGTCACGAGTTACAGGCATCAAATATTGTAATGTTTACAGCTTACAGTAGTATGGATACAAGCTGTATCAAAATGAGTCTTCATTGGTAATGGATGAGTCTGACACATCTGCAAACTTCAACATAAGATCCAAACAATTTGTAGATTAATTGAAAGTAAAAAATTATAATTTTCTGATAATTTTAATAGTATCCAGTGCTGCATTTTGGAAAAAAGAGGCAGACCTTTCAATAAACATGAAAATTGATGGGTACCAATCATTTTGATACAGGGTGGTACATGTGAATGTTTACAGGCTGTCAAAATTGTCATGCTTTTTACTTTGCTTTCTTTGGTTATAATTGTTTTATTTCCTAATCACTGGGATCTCAAAAATGCCATCTTGTACATTTGGGTATACAAACTCATATTCCAAAACTTGAGATCAAATTTACGAAGAAATGCATTAAGGCAACTTTGAAAAGACCTAAAATTCAAATCTAATGGATTTAAATTATACTCTAATAAAGATTTGAATTTTAAGTCTTTCAAAAGTTTTGTCATTTTAATAAGTCTCTTAGACTTATTTTTAAATCTTAGGATTTAGAGAGTAGTGAATTCATTTTGTGCGTGTCAGTTTATTTTTGAATATGGATAAAATAAAATAATTCAGTTCAGCACCTTAAAGGCTGGGTATGAACGCTTGCACAATATTTTTTGTTGGACATAAGAGCACATCAGACATATCGAATTGAATTCTAAATACGAAGAATGTCCTTCTGATATCAAATAATTCTGATTTTTAGAATATAATACAAATTTTATGGCAAATTATCAAAAATTGGTATTTTTGACATTTAACAGTCCTCGAAGTAAAATTTATAAATCTAAGTATATTTACTTTAAGTGTATGTAACTGGGAGGAAAAGCCGACAATCATTTTAAAATTTGGATGTTTCGTATTGAAGAGCTTGATTTTTTCCCCAAAACGCAATTTTTATCGAATTGCATCCTGGATACGGGGAATTTCCTTCTGATATCAAATAATTTTGATTTTTGAAATTCGCGATATAATACAAATTTTATGGCATATTATCAAAATTTGATATCTTAAATATTTGTGATATTAAACAGTCCCCAAAGTTAATTTTATAATGGTATGTACTTGGGATAAAAAGCCGACCAACAATTGAAAGTGTTTATCTCTTATTATGGAATATACATTTTTCCCGAAAGACCTAAATTTGTTGGCGTTTTGGGGACAAATCTATATCTTCAACACAGAAGGTCAAATTTTTGGGCGGGTGCGGCGTGCCGCACCCGCCCTATATTCTCTGACTATTGACCTACTTTTTCACATGCCACAGTGTTGAGAAAATATTCGTGCCGGTTATATCCCAAACACCCACAGAGGTGATAGTATACGGCGAGTTTTGTAATTATTACTTGATTTTGATATGTAAGTAATACGATAAAGTCGTCATAGGCAGTAATGTGTTTGTATTAAAAGAAATAACAAAAATAATTATTTACGTAATAGAAATACTATTTGGAAATTGCAGCAAGCGTTTTAAATAAGTTATATTTTGGCTTTTGGTTTAGGTAAAAACGTTTTAATAACATTAAAATGTCGGGTTATATAAAGGTCATGATAATGTTTTAAAACGTTTTGTATGAAAACACGCTACAACAATATTTTTAAATGTTTTCAAAAAATGTTATTGTAAACTATTTTTGCAAACATTCTTGCTAAATATTGTGTCAATACTTAAATAACGTTATGTTAAAATATTTGAACCCAGCAAACACAGAAATGTTCTTAAAATGTTTTTTTTCAAAACCTTTTAATAACATTTAAGTGTCGGGTTATATAAAGGTTATGAAAACGTTTTTAAAACGTTATTGAAAATATTTTGGGCAAACATTTTTCGCAAAATATTTTTTCAACCCCAAAATATCATTCTGTTTAGAATGTTTTGTATCATGTTTCAAGAATGTTTTTGGAATGTTATTAAAATGTTTTTATACCCTTTATATAACCCGACATTTAAACGTTTTCTGTAAAACATTTTTGTTTGCTGAGCAGTAGATTGTCAAAAATGTTTTTTAAGGTTATGAAAACGTTTTATACTCTTAATATACCCTTTATATAACCCGACATTTAAACATTTTCTGACAACCTTTTATAACCTTTTGCGAATGATGTCGAAAACGTTTTGTGTTTGCTGGGCATTGTGTTCAGTGTGTACATAGGCTATTTACTTTTCAAATCTTGTGACAAATTGTGCTTGCTGATGCTTGTATAAGGTATTATATCTAAGGTATTATAGCCAAATTATTAGAATGCATGTGCACCAGTAGAAATGGCCCAGGTTGAATAAAATAAATAAACATATGAATGAATATTTTATTCCCTGAATTATTTTTGTTGGGACAAAATAATGATATAGTTTGACGCTTTGAAATACAGTTATGTTAATCATAATAAAGTTACAAAGTTAAAAAATAATATCGAATTATGTAATAGGTATGATTACGAAAATGTTTTAAATAACTATTATCTACAAAAGTTTTATAACAATGTTTTATATAAAATGTTAACATAAAACGTCTTATGTTATGATGTGAAGGGTTAATATAAAAACAGGGAAAATCTGTTCCAACTGACCAGCAGAGAACAAAGGATAAGCAATAGATAAGATTAAAATCAGGGAAAATATGACACAACCTCCAATGGGGGAATAACAAACTTATAAACGTATAAAGTTAAAAACTCTTTTAACTTTGTTTATACGTTTTGTGTTATTCCCCCATTGGAAATCGATGTTGTGACATATTTACCCTGTTTTTAATTGTGAAGACTTGCTCATTCTTTCATTTTTTCATTTGCCCGCCCTGTTCCTTTTAAAGGAATTTTTTAAATTCATATGATGGACGGCTTTACAATTCATACAATTTACTTCGAGGGCGGTTAAATTTCAAAAATATACATTTTTATTAATTTGCCATAAATGTGTATTATATCGCGAATTTAAAAAAAAATCAAAATTATTTGATATCAGAAGAGCATTCCTCGTATTCAAAATGGTCCTTTTTTTGTTTTTTCATGTACGCCGGGTGGTGATACTAATTTAATGCAACATTGATTGAATGCGGGAATTGGTAATATGCGCTTCGCTGTACACAAATGAGAAAAAAACAATAGAGGGGTCATAAACGAGTGTCACTCCGTTGGTATTAGGCCTACCTCAATGGAGGCAATTCAACAAAGTCACCAAATAATTTATGGTATAATTCATAGCATAATATTTATTGCATATCTAGATATAGGCAGGTGTTCAGTAGGCACCAATGATAACTGGGGTGCGTACAGGTATGTCAAAACATCCTAACACTTTGACCAGATTTCGAAACTCTGTAACATAAAAGTACCGTGGACATTTAAGCAAAATATTGGCCAAAATTGGTTCTACGTACTTTCATGTAAGCATTATTCAATAATTCTAAGGTTTGGTTTTAGGGTTTAGGATTAGAGTTCAGGGTTTGGGTTAGGCTAAGGGTTAAAGTCCGTATGCACAAAAGAGATAGACCCGGTCTAAAGTTAGACCAGGTCTAAGTGAAATTTAGTTCCAGCTTAGATGTTGGTGGTTTCAAATCAAATGGCTTGGGCGTGATATGAACTTCGATTTTGCGTCCTTTCCCCTTTCCTCCACGGCAACCTCGTCTTGTTTTTCTGGCAATACCAAGGTTGCTCAACGTAGTCCAGATAGATGGTTCAATATTATAACAATGTTGTTGATCACACCTTTTGTTCAGATTAAGTAGGATATCCTCACTGTATATTCGTGGAGGCATAGGGTCTTTTTATCTTTTCAGTTTCCGTAACTCTATTGTTCAGATACGAAAACGCAAGGGATTCAGTAAGTTTACTGTAATCTGACTTCATTGTTAACTCTGAAGTACCAATCAGCTTATTTCAATAGAGGTAATTGCCTGTGTCAATAAAGCACATAAAGGCTGGAGATAAATGAACACCGGTGTACGACCGCTGTTTTAATGGTCTAGCGCCCTCTCGTGTTTGACAGTGATAAATTGATTCACATTATTATGACAAAATGCAAATCCGAATGAAAAGGTCCACTTTTTCTGTAAAAACGTTGAAAATAAGCCCTTCAATCACAAAAGATCCGCTTATGAGCCTGTCGCGCCCCATTGCACTTGTGCAGGGCCAGAGTGTCGCCCTTCCCTCGTATCAATGTCTATCTCCCTATTTTGCTTCCTCCCCCCCCCCCCCCCCCCCCCATGATCAGGCTCCCCACTCCCTCCCCGGTCCCTACTCTCTCCTCTCGAGCTTTCTCTTTCTAGCCTTTCCGTCTCTCCCTCTCCTCTCTTTCTTCCTCACCCCCTCCCACTCTCGCTTGTTCAGTCTCAACTTAGTATCTCCCTCCCTCCCTCCCTCCCCCTCGCGAAATTTATCAGTATGATCCCTTACTGAAAATAAGCTCTGCCAAAATAAACATTTAAAATAAACCGGAGTCTTGCATATAGGCCCAACCAATTATCAGATTAGCTTGCCATGAATAGAATACATTATCTTTGCTCCAATGCAAATTCTTTTGTATTGCATTTCAATATAAAACATGATTACCAAATCACCACTTGTACGCGCCACATTGGGAGATATTTGACTATTTTAGACGCTCCTTTCATCGCCAATATGAAAGACTCATTGCTTATAACTTGGCAACATGGTCAGTATATATTTCAATGCAAGACTTTTTTTACGATCCACTTACGTCTAGGCGTAAGTACATATACACCAAACACAAGTCAATTGAAGCCGTACAATTTACCGCGAATTTAGGACCGTAAAATTTAGACTCTTCTTTTGTCTAGATTGGCACCCAACCGCACATCTCAAGGTTTTATGTAAAAAATCAATATAACTTACCAAAACGAAAACTGAAATTCACGAGCTTCAAATTTTCAGTAACTAACAAAAGGCTAGAATAAAAGATTGGTCATACCTGGGAGACTACCACTTCAGAATAACAATAACTTACAAAAACTATTACGGATACGGAAACAGAAACTGAAAAGATAAAACGACGGATAGTGTGAAAAAGTTAAAGTACAATACACTGTCAATGCACTATGTTAGAGAGTTGCTTCCAAATTCTGCATTTGTATAATACACAAGATATAACGCTGATCGTTGAGATTCAAAAATAAGACAAAATAGCACAATTGCTGATTCCAAAAATTCAATCAAGTTCTGTTATCCATTATAAAATGTACTCACGCAATTCCTATATTGACGAAAAATACACAAAAACGTCTTTAAAATATCAAATTTGATGAAACATTTACAGAGCGAAAGTGACATGCAGCCAATCATCAAAGAGGGCGCTATGGTCCTTTACTCTTGTTTCATTCCTAGAGTAGTTGGCAAATTCTAAAAATTTAAGTGCAATGTTCAAAAATAAAACAAAATAATTTGTAAAATGTAACGGAAAAATGTCCTTTCTCCTGGCACTTAATTCCACTTAGACCCGGTCTAACTTTACACCCAGTGTAACTCTTTTGTGCATACGGACCTAAGGATATAAATATTTCGCGATGCTTGTATGAAGGTAACACCAAAAACTTACATATAAATTAAAGACCAAATTAAAAATACTAGTTTGCGTCTGACGGCTCGGCCTGATAAGGGCAAAGGCTCGGACTGATTTGTTGGTGACTTGCATAGTGCGGCAGTTTTGGTCTTGTTGACAAAACGTCATACGCAAACTAGTCTTTTAATTGGTCTTCAACTATAATGAGCCTTTCAGTTATTTATGCTCGTTAACTATACTTGATTATTGATAAAAAACAGTAAGCAACAAAGCAAGTGTAAATAATATACATGTATTATGAAAACAGTATGTCTGTTTTCCTTCAAACTAAAAGAATATTGATCAGTCTACTCAATTAATCTCAATTAAAATATGTTTAAATCATTTCCTATCATTTCCATGCCCCGATACCCCCTTGATATATTTGTTTGAACTTTACATTATCATTATTAATAGGTATTGGGGTGAATTGTGTGTAGGGTAATTGGTTCCCACGCTCCTGATTTAGAGGGTTTTAACAAGCATAATTCTGGCTGCCATATTGAGGGTGATTTTGAGGCAGCGCAGCTTAACCTAGCAAATTGCATTGCCGAAGTCAAACATTGATGTTGAAAAACAAATTGAAGCTCAATGACACGAAAACGGAGCTTTTCATCATCTCTTCGCCAAGGCAAATCAATTCGGCACTCTGTGTAAATCTGAAGATCGGTGAATCGGTGATTGATCCCTCTCCATCTATTAGGAATTTAGGTATAACCTTTGATCACCATCTCAATATGGATTTGCAGGTTAATGCTTTATGTCGCACTATCAATTACCATCTGCGCAATATTTCCCGCATCCGACGTTTTATTGACCAGGACACCTGTGCACATGCAGTGAGATCTTTAGTCCTTTCTCGGCTTGATTACGGCAATTCTTTGTTAGGTGGTATATCTCGTTATAATGTTGGGCGTCTTCAAAGACTCCAAAACCGTGTTGCGCGACTCATTTTCTGTGTTGGTAGGCGCACCAGCTCTTCACCACTTTTACGCGAGCTGCATTGGTTGCCGGTCAAGCGAGTTTAACATGTTTCAGATCTTGCTGCATGTGTACAATGGCGTGAATAGTTTGGGGCCTATATATCTCCGATATTTTATAACATTATATTTGCAAACGTACGGGTTTAAGACAAGACCCGTCTCAGGGTATAATAATAATAATAATAATAATAATAATAATAATAATAATAATAATAATAATAATAATAATAATAATAATAATAATAATAATAATAATAATAATAATAATAATAATAATAATAATAATAATAATAATGATAATGATAATATTCTTTTTTAGTTTGAATTAGAAATAACAAAATCATGTATTTGAGATATTAAGAAAAAGTGGTATGGAAGATATACATATTGTATCACTATAATATATCACGGTGTCACCTTTGACCGACCAAAATGTCTGATATCTTTAATAATATGTTTAAATAGTTTAATTTTTTCCAAGAGTAATTGCTTTTTATCTCGACTGGCTAATGTGTTTGATTGTTTTGTTGCAGGACACTTATTTACGTGCATTTGAAGACATTTTGAAAAGCAAATGAGAAGATGAGAAGAAGAATGGAGAGATCGTTAATGGACATCACTTCTGTTGTACTCATACTATCGCAGCTTTCGTCAAATGGTAAGACCATAAAATGTTAATAGTTAATCGCGGAATAAAATGTGCGCTGTTCTGTCAAGACCATACGGAACTGGACACCTACATGTGTCCTGTACCAAAATGCAATCGATGGTAAGGTAAAAGAAATTCCGTCCGTGATTCAGAGGCAAATGATAATATCGGACCGAATTCAAGCAGCACGTCGGCGCCCAGTTCTGTCTGAGGTTGTTATTTTTAGGTTTCATGGGAATCTGAGTATCACTCTATTGATTTTGAGATATAGCCAAACAATTTTGTTTCCTGTTGTTTTGAAAACTCTTTAATTGCTCATATCTTTGGAACTGGTTGTTCAATTTCAATGGGGTTTTCTGCAAAATGCAGCTTTGTAACTGCTTTTTCCTATACTATAACAAACTGAAAATGTATAAATATATTCCGACTGATTTTGCTTTATCGCATCACATATCTGGGAGGGAGATTTTCATTATTTTCACACTCAAAGCAAAACTGTCACCCTGTGACCGTTCTTCATGTGTAGTTAAGGCCTATTCGGCAATCTGTGTGGTAGAAAATAAATTTGCACAGCACGCAATGTATACGTTAACATGGAACATACGTGAACATACGTGAACATACCTCTATGCTATATTTTTGTACAAATGGATAGCTGACCCTGGTAACACTATAACGTTGTTCAACGTTGTTACAATGTTGATGCATCTTAATCACTATGGCTAATGAGGAAAGTAAAGTGATTGGGTGAATGCAGCACCGGTTTGAAAGTTGCCATCTGTGCAATGATGTGTACACAAATGATATAAACATCTCAAAAAAAGTAATTACCCCCTTTTAATAATGGCCATTATTCAAAACCGGGCTGCAAAATAGTAGAATTTATTTCTGCGCATTTTGACACTTAATTTGATACGATAGCCCCAAAAACAATAAAACACCAATCATTAATGTAGTGATGTTCAGATTTGAAAGTTGCACTTACAATAATACAAAAACACTCGGATATCATTACACAGATTTCCTTCCATTATACTAGGTATGTCACAGTGGCTGCAGAATAATTCTGCCACACTGTACATGCAAGCATAACAGTGAATTGAAAAGCGCGCGCTTCAAAGTTGACCAATTTTAGAAAACATCATGTCAAAAAATGAATTTCCTCATAATGCTTCATTTATCCAAAATGTTTGAATTTTTAATATATGGTGTGTGAAGACTTTCCGAGGCTACCATCGGGTCCGCAAAAATTAAATATTGTTTTGTTTAAGAGCTACTGCCTGTTTTTATGGATTTTTGAAGATCGCTCATAAATCAGTAAATATAGGCCTATTGAAATAAAGGGACCTACCACCATTTAGCTGAAATATTAATCTTTCTTAGCATGTAAATTATGTCCGTCGACAACGAATGAAGCACTTCCCTTGCCTTGAGTAAAACTAATTAAAAACAAAACATTATCAAAGAAATTTTTAGGGAGTAATTTTCCAAACCACAATAGCTCTAAGCCATTGTGTGTGTCCAAGGCCATACTATTTTTGTATACGCGATACAGTAGAATGGCTGTTCTTTTTACCATTTGTCTTCCCCTGTTAATCCAGATAACAAAATGTTAATTTAAAGTCTCATTGCAAATGAATTTTTATTTGTACTTTTCGGATTTAGCTTTGAGAAATGGTGACACATGCCATGTTTACAGCAAAAAATGAGAATTCTATTCCAGACATCGTCAAAATGTCAAACTTTGTATTTTTTTGTCTTATATTTAAGTAATTAACTGCAGTTTCTTTATTCAACATCATAACAGGTTCATACTAGACAAATTTATGGTGAATGGATAGACTTTCATTAAATATTGAAAAACCAAAACTAGTCATGCCTAATTTACATAATAATATCATGAATACATAATTAGCTGTAATTAGCTAATTTGCATAATTAATTACTTTTTGTGTATTTTTTGTTATCAATTGAAATAACTTTGTATACATATGTGTGCAAAAAAAACCCGCACCCTGATATCATGTACGGTTTTCTATTGGCATCAATTTTGCATATTAATTAGCTGAACTTAGTCATTTTTTCACCTTTAATTTGTCTGCAGATTGGCTGAAATAGCTAAAATAGTATATTTGGTTAATTTATTATAATTATTCAATGATAGATTTTTAAATTTTGTTTTCTTTAACGAAGTACGGAAAGATAGGCATTTAACCTGTGATACTTAAATTAACGCTGCTTTTTCAAGCAAGGGTCCAAATAAACCTTCAAAATCTCGAAATGTGCCAATTTTGTCATTATAGCCATTTGTGGCAGGTTTTAATTCCATTTACGAGCATCTTAAAATTGACACTACATCACAATGCATTGACCGATTTCAATTCCGTTTTTGATTTTTGATTCTTTAATAAAGCTCATTCATGTAGAAACATTAAATAACGTGTTTCTGCTGCGCTTATTTTTGGGGTGATATGCCTAATTATACTGAAAACAAATCAATAGAATTTACTGCAACTTTCAAATCTTAGGTTACTTGGGTTACAATGATTTAAATGTACGCTGTGACGTCAATAATAAGTCAATTGCTACAATGGCCATTTATATTTAAAGGGGGTAATTACGTTTTTTGAGATGTTTATAAGTTCAAGTCATGAGTGGACTTAGCTTAGTAGAGGTTTTCGCTGGAAAAGTTTAAATCAGGATACATCAATTGTCCAGAACTTTTAGTGTAACAGAACTTATTGTAAAATGTATAAATCAATTGACTTTGCATTTAGGTTTATTTCAATTATCTTGTCTCGTTGCGTTATATGGGATGCGCTACTGTTATTGTTGTATATTTGGTTTTTCTCTCGTACTAGTATACTGTGATGAAAATAAGACAATGATGGACCTACACCGCCATCTTTTCCAAAACTACGTGAAGGATGTTAGACCTGTGATGAACTCTACAACAATCACCACTGTTACCTACAGACTAGTATTTAGAAACCTTCTCGATTTGGTAAGTAATCAAAGCAATCATTACAAAGTTAAACAAACCTAGTCATAATTCATATTGTTCCTTCTTCTCCGTTCTCCAACTTTCTTCATATCTATGTTTGGTTCTTGTTATCTTTTCAGTTTCTGCTAGTCTATTGTTCAGAAACGAAAATGTGATTATGTGAGTTGATATGTAACTTGAATTCATTGCTAAGTTTGAAGTACTAATCAGCTTATTTCAATAGAGGTGGATACCTGCTGTCATTAAGGCTGGAAAGGGAAAGATTATAGAACACGGGTGTTTTTAGTGGTCATTGTCCTCTAAAGCATATTGGGGAATATCCTTCGGTGTTGTTAAACTAGTTCACATTAATGAGACACAATCAGAATGATCTGTAAAAACGTTGAAAATTAGCGCCATTACACAAGAACCAGGTATTGAGCCGATCGCACCCCGATAAATCCTAGCTAAGGGCCTGTCGCCCTTCCCTCTTGAATTTTTCGTATTAATGTATATCTCCCTATTTTGCTTCCTCACCACCCCTTTCCGAATAAGTCTCTCATCTCCGTCCCGGCCCTTCTCTCTCCTCTCGTGTTCTTCTCTTTCTAGTAATTCCATCTCCCCCTCTCAATGACTGACAAAAATAAACATTTAAAATAAATTTAAGTCTCGCATATGGGCCCAACAAATCATCCGATTAGCAATTGCTATTGTTACAAATGATTAAAATAAAATACCTTCGCTCTAAGGCAATTCTAAGGCAAAACGATTACCTTATCGCCACTTCAATGCCCTTTTGGGAGATATTTGGCAATTTCAATCTCTCTCAATATGACCGACTCTTGCTTACAACTTGGCAACATGGTTAGTATTTATTTTGATGCCAGACTATTTTCACGACCCGCCTATGCGGAAGTGCCTATACTCCGAATGCAAGTCAATTGAAGCCGTACAACTTATCGCGAATTAAGACCGGACAATGTAGACACTTGTCTGGATTAGCACCAACCAAGTTTTCATGTCAGAAATTAACAAACCAAAAACAAAAATTTACTTCCTTCAACATTTTAGTGAGCAACAAAAGACTCGAAAAAAAAGACTCGATCTGAAACCGAAACCGAAAACTGAAAAGTTAAAAAGACCCCTTTTAAACTTTATACTCGATAAAAATGATAAATTCCAAAAGTATATATAGATTATTCTTATAATTGGCAATTCAGCCTTAGATGTGGTAAATAGCATTGGCATCAATAATCTCGTAAATTAAAACGAAGCCCATCATCACCATCATCATCATTATCATCAGGTACGCTATTCGTCTGTCGACATGGCGCCATCAATAAAATTCGTACCACAGATGCGATTTGAAGCCTGTGTGACATTACAGTATCATTTAGTTGTTTCAGTTCTTTTTGGATCAAAGACTTCCAAGCAGTTTTTGGCTTTGCTCTAGGTTTTTATTTTGCGCAGATATTCTGCCATGGATTTTATGGCTGATGTGTCTGTCTTCTGGCAGTCTCAGTAGATGTCCTAGCCATGATAGCCGGGCGTTTCTTTATTTTCTTGCTCCAATGTGTTTCTTTTCGTTTATTTAATATAGAGTTGCATATTGGATATTCTGTCAGGCCATGTAAAGTTTAGTAGCCGTTGGAGTAAGATCTCTGGAGAGCATCAAAATTTTGTTCAAGAGTTTTGGAAAACGTCGATAGTTATCATAAATTTAGTTCGCTGTTATACAGAAAAAATACTGGACGTTTTCCTGTGGTGGAGACTTTCTTGTTTTTGAAAACGATATTGATTTTGTTAAATGCTGAGATTTTATTACGTGATTTTATGAAGGATATCACATGATTTTAACGAGATCATGGCTTTCTGCCCCATCAACGGCTAAAGCGTGCCAATCAGAAGAATGGTCTATAAATATATAAAAAAAATAATATTGACCGTTTCTGTTGTTTATGATTTTTCCAAATAGAATACCAGAGAACAGACCTTCACAGTAGGAACGTTTTTAAAAGCGGTAGGTCGATCGAAGAATGCCACACGTCTATATATGTAAATTTATGTCGAAAGCAGACACTTTTGGGCAGGATCGTAAATGAAGAAATAGCCAAAAAAAATTTTTCACAATTTTGGTTTGTTGCGAATTTGTGATGTTATTAATGTTTAAAGTATTGTCTGAGAGTTTCATACCGGAATATAACTGGCATCTTGTATTTTTTTGAGACATTTTTCAAGGTAATTCCCACTCTCAACATTGTCAATAATATTTTTAAAGGCCGATTTCTCAATTTCAAATTTTATAATACCATAACTTAAGTGACTACAGTGATTCAAGACAAGTGCTTCATGTCAAATAATGAGGTACATTTTAGCGATACCTCTTTTCTTATCATAAATAAGGTACCGCTTATCTTGAGTCACTGAAAATCCAGTGTAGTAACTGGATTCCTTGCCCCTATAATATTTTGCAAAAATATTCACAAATTTATCAAGAGGTGTATGTAAAAACCTCAAAATTGATAACCTGCCCCAAAGTGTCTGTTTTTGACATGGCGCATATAATGCGTAAATATGCCCCAAACCCTCCACCACAAGGATACACCCCACAAAACAAATCGTAACAATAAAACGTTGATGTGAAACATAGATGCGTCTTTAAGGGAAGGGGTATGAACGTTTGGGCACATCGAATTGCATTCTGAATACGAAGAATGGCCTTCTGATATCAAATAATTTTGATTTTTGAAATTCGCAATGTAATACACATTTTATGGCAAATCATTAAAAATTGATATTTTTGATATTTAGCAGTACTCGAAGTAAACTTTATAAATCTGATGATTTATACTTAAAGTGTATGTAGGTGGGATAAAAAGCCGACGATCAATTGAAAAATTTGACCTTTCGTATTGAAGATATGGATTTTTTCCCAAAACACCAAAAAAAAAAAGGCTTTTTGGGAAAAAAATCCATATCTTCAACATGAAAGGTCAAAACTTTCAAATGAACGTCGGCTTTTCCTCCCAGCTACATCCACTTTAAGAATATATCATTAGATTTACAAAATTTACTTCGAGGACTGTTATATCAAAAATTTGAAAAATATCAATTTTTATACTTTGTCATAAAATTTGTATTATATCGTGGTTTTCAAAAAATTAAAATTATTTCATATCAGATATACATGCTTGGTATTCAGAATGCAATTCGAAACGTCTGATGTGCTCTCATGTCCCCTAAAAAGTACTGTCGAAACACTCAAATCGCTTATTCCATCCCTTAAAGGAAAGGTCAAACAGATGAACCATTTAAGCTATTGGACAAGGTTCCATTATTGAATTATTGCGCTACTACATTTGAAAAACATAATGTGCCCATTTTATGGACACAAATGAGGTGTTTAATATTTGTTGTGTTTTGTATAGATATACTTTACACTTACTTATTTACATCTATGAAGAGAGTAGCCACTGATGGCGCTAGTATCTTATGTTGAATTCAGTTTTAGGCTTTATGTTATTCACTAGTTTACTAATATGACCATGTTCTCCTAAATAGATGCACTATATGTGTGCATCAATCCTTAAAATCAGAGGTACCACTCGTATTTTGTTTTGTGGAAAATGATAAATTATCTTCTTTATACCATTTAGGCCTGGGAAGACGAATTCCTTAGATGGAATCCTGACGAATATGATGGAATTGACACATTCAATGTGCCAATTACATCGATATGGATACCAGATATAACGCTCAGTGATAAGTGAGTGCCTTTAAATTAATTAATTATGTATGTCCGGTTGTCCCGGAATTATTATAATTATATATCATCTACAATAATATTCTTCATTCGCTTAATACATGTTACCGTATTGATAACCTAACTACATTGCAAGTTTGTTCAGATATTACGATAAAGTTACGTAATAATCGGGAGTTGTTTATTACATAGGTGACGGATGTCAAAACCGGGGTATTTTACATAGTGACGGATATCAATCGCAAATGTATCAAGAAATGGACATTGGGGAAGCGTTGAATAGTTGTATTGGGCATAGTTTATAAACTTCCCATGTTCAGCAGTTCATGTGTCTAATAAAAGTAGACACTTAAAACTTACTTTCAAAACATTAAAAGGTTGTAAAATCGTACATCTCACATATATAACAGATTGCCAAAGTTATCATCCTTCTCGATCTGTCAATATGTAATACACTCGACGGTATTTTCAGATTTGTTCCATTTTTGTATTTTGCAGTGCCGATATTGGCTTCGAGAGGGCAAAGCCCGGTACAAGAGCTCTGATTTTCTCAGACGGTACAATAATCTGGTATGCTCCAGTCATATACATGAATTCATGCAACATTCGAGTTCGATGGTTCCCATTTGACACCCAAGTATGTGAAATGTTGTTCCTTTCCTGGTCTTACGATGGATTCGGCATCAACTTGGAACCAGAAAGAAGCGCCGATGCCTCACAGGAGAGGTAAATCATTTTTCTTTTGCGCATCATATTCCTTAAACATGTCCGTCCCATATCAGCAACGTTTTTACTATAGGCATACTGCAGTTACTGTCCGTTTTCCTATACACAATACACAGTGCTCTCACCATTGAGCCGTGACCTCTACAAATCGTGCCACGTTATAAGGATAGGCATTTGCCTAGTTAACGTCAATGTGTGAAAAATAACCGGCCAATATTAAAAGTACTCTCAAAAACTTCTAGCAAATATATTTCTCTAACATGACCTAAAATTACAGCTAGGTTAGATGTTCAGAAATATTCGTACTTTGGTAAAATAGTGAGTGGGGGCAAGGCATAGCTAGCCAACTCCCGTGTTAATTGAATGGAGATTTGACCGAAAATTTTGGTAAACGGACCGCTCACTTCTGAAGAATGCCACACGAAAACGGTACAAGCTAGATTTAAAGTACGCTCTGTTCGATCATCATGATGAGTTTTTAAATAGTATGCCGAAATTTGGTACTGTAGGTAATTGACAAAGGGTCGTACAGCGCTGATGAGTAAGTGACAGTGAACATGAAAATCAGGGCCCATAACCCAAGTTAGTAGCTAGTTAGTGGAGCTGTGAAGGCAGTCGCGGGACTGATTATTGATTATTGAAGTGCCTTATTAATAGATACGCACGATTTAGGGCAAGAAAAACAAACCGGGACACTTTTGGAGACATCATCATCATCATCATCATCATCATCATCATCATCATCGACATCATCATCATCATCACTTTCTACATTTTTTCTAAACAACATAGGGCCTACCGTTTTAATAAGATTTTTTTCTTGAAATGCATGTAACTATAATTATTGTTTAGAGCGTGATGAAATAAAACATCACGATTTTCATCACAAAACAAATATAATGCATAAGAAATCGTTTGTTTTAGAGCGTGATGATGAAATAAAACATCACGATTTTCATCCCGAAACAAAGTAATACATAAGAAATCAATTTTTCGTGAGTGATGAAATAAAACATCAAAATTGTCATCACGAAACAAAGTAATACATGAGAAATCGTTTGTTTTAAAGCGTGATGAAATAAAACATCACGATTTTCATCACAAAACAAAGTAATAGGCCTACAAAAGAAATACATTTTTCAAGAGTGATTGAATAAAACATCACGATTTTCATCACGGAACAAAGTAATACATAAGACATCGTTTGTTTGATTGCAATCAACCGCGACAGTTCGTCTCACACACATAACAATGCACTGCGATCAAATAGGTTGATGACAACATTTGATTGAATGGACTGCACTGCGCCATGATTACGTGCACCGGTTCAAATCCTTTGTTTGGAGGAGCCAATCAATAATTTCACGTACAGCCTCTATGCAAATTAGAGTTTACACACGCTGCAGCTGGGGTAATCGACCGAAGCTTGTTGCCGTTAGTGATCGAATGCATGAGCTTATTTGCTTTACTGAATCGATTTACTGGATTAATTTCCTGTTAACTGGGTTTAATGCCACAAAGGTCGAATCGCCTTTGCCATGGACCATGACTGCATCATGGGCCCTAAAATGCCGCATGTTGTCAATAACCTCGTGCTAAGGTTAGCTGAATCCTTCTGGCCTCTAATGGATCCGCCTTTTTTTTCGACAATCCTTCACGTTGCCTTCACCAACAGCGCAACCCTATGACCGTGCGTAGTTGTTGAAAGACTGAAGGGTTTAGCCTAGGCTAAGGTCACATTCTGGAAAGCTTGACTGAGTACTATATAGAAATTCCTGCATGAAAACGTGGTGTCTCAAGCGACCGTCACGGTGACAAACAACGTATACAAAGTGGGGATCAGACTGAGTGATGGTACCGGTTGGAGCCCCGCAGTTTTATTAGTCTGCTCTCACTGAATTCTGATTTTCTCTTTCTTCTTCAATAGGTATGCACATAACGGTGTATGGGACATGGTGGCTGTCCGTTCCAGACGTGTAGTAACGACATACCTTTGCTGTCCAGAGCCATACCCAGAAATACAATATCGACTTGTATTCAAACGATACCCCACTTTCTACCTTTTCTATATGGTGTTACCGTGTCTATTCCTCTCTATTCTGTCGCTACTAGTATTTTACCTGCCTCCTGATTGCGGAGAGAAGCTCACGCTATCTATCACCAATTTGTTGGCTTTGGTCGTGTTTCAACAGTTGATCGCCGAGAATATACCACCGAGCTCTGACGACTCACCCGTAATCGGTATGATAATTTAGAATATAAAAAATGACTGTAAAACTTTGCCAACTCATAATCAAAATATACAAATTACGGATACACAGTTTAATATAGCCAGTCAGGTTTTATTTCTAGCGTCATCATTTGTTATGATATTTTTATTTGATAGGTACCTATTTCCTATGCATGATTGCCATGGTATGTATTTCTGTGATTTCAACTGGTGTTGTCATGCACGTGAGTGGTATAACGCAACCAATGCCAAGATGGATGAAACGAGTGTTTCTGGAAATAATTCCCAGACTTCTGTGTCTATCTACCTATTCGTAGTAAAGCCACGTCAACCTAGCGGCAGACTTCGTAAGTAGGTCTGTCACTGAAAATCATCACGCAGGTGGGCATGATATTATTGAGAATGGAAAAGTTGATAACAGCACAGGCAATGGAGATTCTGTTGGTCAGGAACGACAAGCATCTTGTGAGACTGTAGAGTTATTGAAATACATTACGGACACTATCATGATAAAGAATGTAGAAACACCAGAGCATCTTCAATGGCGGCGTTTATCTATGATAATAGACCGCTTACTGTTGTATTTATTCAGCCTGTTTACTATTGTCTGCACATTTTACCTCGGTGTTTTTATTGTTCAGGGAAGTGTCGAAGAGTATAATGATATTTTGAATGAGCTGGAAACAGATTGGCAAAATTAAAGGATTGTTTCAATTTCTTTACATTATATTCTGCACTTGACACTTAAAAAGTGTGTCTGATATCCTGCACTCCCATTGTTTAAGAGGGTAACATATGGAATCCAACCTAAGCTAAATCATTACTGACAGTATTTTGGAACACAACTTTCACACAGAAAGGGTAATAAATAAAATTTCATAAATCACAGACTAAACATTTTGTTGGATGAACGTATAAATGAACAAAATTGACCTCATTTTTAACAACACATTACTTACTTATTCTGGACTATGTAACCTAACTTGCTGGTGTTAATTGCACACAAGATATAAAATATACGAGTGGATATTCATATGTAGTGGTAAATAAAATGAATTAAAGTTTGAACTTCAACACTACACTATTTTTCGCTCACCTGGAAAGTTTTCACTAGTTCGACTAGCGTCTCCTGCAGATGGTGATGCTGTGATGATATCTTGTCTACAATCGGTATATTCCTCACTGATGACGTCATGTGATTGACAGCATGAGGTCATAAGATGTTACGATGTAGGGCCACACCTGTCACACGATCACACGACGTCATCAGTAAACCATAATCGGTTAATAATGTCTTGCTACGTTACGTCATACCACTGGATTGGTCATTAGGATACTTGAAGACGACTTGGGATCTTCTTGATGGCTCGGTTGAGATGAGGTAAGTTGTATCTCACTCCCCCTTTCTTGTTTAGTGACGGCTGCTCTACTCTCTCCCAGATGGCTTCCTCGATACCTCTCCTGTACCACGGCCCTCTTTCAAAAATCACCGCGTTCTCGATGTCAATGTCATGACCCGTGTCTTAAAGGTGGATGTATAATCAGCAGCAGAGTTCTGAGTCTCGTTGGAACTAGGCCTCCTGTGTTGGTTGATTCTGGCTTTCAAGACCAATTGTGCTTCGCCAACATAGACAGCGGAGCAATCAGCGTCACCATGGTATCAGACGCAACAAAGCAAGTTGTAAAAGTAAAAGGTGCAAGATTTTATTCAAAACTTATATTCACTTATTTCTTTAAATGTTATCAATTATTTGTTTGAATGTATATGAACATTATTAAAATACCAGCAGTCCATATGGTTCCTGGTGTTTTGCTTTTTATCTATTTTTCTACAGTCCATTCCACACGATATATGTGGCTACGCATAAAAATGTTAATGACTTCAATAAAACCGATTTGTTTTTTGGTTTCAATGCGCAGGCTAGGTTTTCAATGCGCAGACATGGAGCTTACCATATTCTTTCAAAGTGCAAGCCTTACAGTAGGGTTTTATAGAAACCAATATTAACAGGATAGTTGGTTTTTGCACGATAACAGGATATTTTCATAATTTTCTAATATTATTCTCAAAGATCTATCGTATGAATTATCAGATACACCACTCTACGACATGGAAAACTCTGCTCACCTAGAATGGACAAGAGCGCGAGCGGTTTCAATCATCACATTGCAACCATACGGTCTATCGTTCAAGAATTCTATAGAGACAGTATTGTCCCCCCTCAACAATAGGCCTTTTATTATGTATGGTCGTGATTGAGTTTGTTATCACGTGTTTTTTAATAGGATATCACATGATTACAAAGAGAGCGGAATAGGACCTCGGTTTAGTTGTATTTTACGTGATTATCGATATCAAGGCTATTTACCCATCTTCGACTGAAGCCTCCCAATTAGAAGAATAGTGTATAAATAAATTTTATATTTTAGCCATATTGACCATAACTGTTGTTTCTGACTTCTCCAAATAGAATACCAGAGAACAGACCTTCACAGTAGGAACGTATTTAAAAGCGGTAAGTTGATTAAAGAATGCCACATGTCTATTGACCCTAACTCTATCAAATCTTAAGGCCGGCTTACACGATGCAATTTTCCATGCAATTGCCTGTTGCACAGACCTTGGAAAAAGATTGCTCCATGTATTTTGGATTTGCAAGGAATTAATCCCCCAAGCATCAGGCAAATTAATCCCCCGAGCAACAGGCAAAAAGGTAGAGACATGCTCTACTTTCAAGGTTGTTGCATGCAATCTAACTTCCTTCAGCCAATCAGCTGAGTGAACACCGGCTGGTCACTGCATTCATTTGGGAATGTGTAGGGACCAGCTTTATTCACCATCCACAACATGATAAATGTGTGCACATGCTACATTATAATACACTTGTAGGCCTATGTTGTTGTTGGTAGTGGTGTTTAGCCCTTTTGATCTTAGTTTTCCTTAGCCTTTTATTTATGGAAAATTGTATAGATATACAGGAGAGGATGGAAATATTTTGCTTTCAGGACAACACATGAGCCATTTTGATATTAATACGAAAATCATTAACCACTACTTATGTTTTGAGTATATCCCAAACCTATGGCCACGCTCAAGGAATTGCAAGGCCGAACATTGCTTCGTCTATTTTGATCAATTGCACAGCTTCATGGTCAGTGAGCACATAATCTCACCCACTAAGTAATGGGCCTTGCAATGGAAATTTCATCGTGTAAGCCCACCTTTACAAAGAAAATCACTACGCGTGCAGCGGTTTATATTGAGAATAGTCACGCATGGCACCACTATGACAACAACGATTTAATATTTTGCCTGTTGCATTGTGTGCTTTATTGATTGGCCCGTGGTGTACTTGTGTGCAATACAATGATGCGTTCCTATTGAAATCGTTGAAATTGCAACTTCTGATTTGGGGGTTTGAATCTTTGGAGGCACATATCTTGGTAAATTCTTGTTAAATTTTCATGAACAGGGTGTCAAATGAGAAAGCAAAGTCCAAATTACAAAATGTATATTTCAGAATAATCCAAAATTATCAGGTTGTTAACTGACGAGTCTCTTTTTGATGGATGAGTAATAATCATGATGGCCAGCAAACTTTGGTTCTCATGACTTACCTGGCATAACTACGACATTCTTTTAGTAATTAGGAATTGTGATTATGACGTCCAGAGTGATTATGACGTCCCAAGTGATTATGACGTCCAGAGAACAATGTTACTTTCATCGTGTTCATGAATTTTTTAAAGGACGATATAACAAGTTAGCATAACATAGCATGAAAGCAGTATAATAATAGGTTAAATGGGCCTACATAATATCATAATATGAAACATCTTAATGCATAAACCATGTAAACAATACAAATGATATATTTAATGGACAATATAAAAAGTTTGCCTACATAGCATGTGAAGAAGAAAATAATAGGATTAATAGGCCTACATAATTGTAGCCCGCATAATACGATATATAGTACAAGCAAGGTGAATGTATCATAGTAAAACAATAGAGATGAGTTCTAGGAAGGTGATTGTTCCTGCATGATGATTGAATGGTTAAGTTGGATGTAAGTGATGTGGGTTAAGAAATGGGTTTTTTGAGTTAGTTAAGTTTTGGAAGTTTAAGAAGGAGGATCACTAAATAAATATAAAAGGAACATCAACTTTGTATTTTCATCGTATATTCATCAAGTCTCTAGCTGAGTTAATTCTCCAGACCATCGTTAACACACCTCATTTAGCCAGGTTATAAATATACTTTTCTTTTGATGTTTACTGAGGTATGGAGAGCTCATTAGAGTTTGTCACTCGTCTATTGCTCGTCTTGTTGTAATGACAAATCAGTGATCTTGTGCGGGCACCCGAGGGGTCCCAGGTTCGAATCCCGGAGTGCCAAGTAACAAATACATTTGAAAAACATACAGGGTGTCCCTGAAAGAACTGTATCGTCAGAAACGTAATTGTTTGGGTATTTTAACTAAACATAACTAAATATTTAGTGTGGTTGAATTAAGAATAAATCAGCTATCACATACTTTTTGAATTTTGACAATTGACCATACCTTTCTTGAAATTTTACGAAACTCGATCCCTCATTTTCAAGCCTTTCCAGGATTCAAATATCAATCGATGATCTATATAGTATAGTCAGAGTGCTAAGGCCATTTTGATTCAATAATTCGTCTCAAACCCCCGCGTGCATCAGTAAAATCGCCCGTTTTTTTCGCATTATTCCCGCTGGATTTAGTAAATTTCAGTTTTTTTCGATCCACTAAATCTCACGTCTGTTCAACCCCCCAACACCCCCCAACCACCCCCCGAAAGATTTAAACAGAGGGTTTATCCTTGCCACGGATATACAAAATTAAAGTAAAAAAATACAAAATAATTAATTAAAACCGCAATCCCTATTAGGGTTTTAACTTGGGAAGGCATTTGAGACGAACTATTAGGATTAAACATTAAGATGGCCTGATCACTGCGCAGCATCAGCGCATGATGCGTCTGCAGTCATTGATAGATATTGTCTCCGTGGAAATGCTTAAAATTCGACTTATGTGATAGCTGATATGTTCCGTAACATCATCAGTTATTTAGTTACGTTTGGTTTATGCGCTAAAGTACCACAAAATCAGTTCCCGATGATGCAGTTCTTTAAGGGACACCCTGTAATGTGCAAATGCTGGTGCTGGTAATATTCGTGGTGATTTTGTATAGAGGGTGCTTTTTAACGTTAGGATTTACATCTATGAAGAGAATAGCCACTGATGGCGCTAGTATCTTAGTTTGCATTTAGTTTTAGGCTTGTATCCAAATATCGAACGTTTAGTTTTTCTTAAAATTCGCACATTGTGTGCTTCAAACATATGGGGTATGTCATTCACGTGCTCACTAATAGGACCTTGTTCTACCAAAATAAATGCTCTATAAATGTGCCACATGCTTAAGGGGGTACTACACCCCTCGATAAATTTGTGTCTATTTTTGCATTTTTCTCAAAAACTAATAACACAGTGGTAACAAAAGTTATGTATATTATAGGGGCAAGGGATCCAATTACTACACTGGAATTTCAGTGACCCAAGACAAGCGGTTTGTTATTTATGATCAAAATAAGGGACCGCTAGGATGTACCTCGTTTCCTATCATATAATACTGAACCGCTTGTCTCGAGTCACTGAAATTTCAGTATAGTAATTGGATTCCTTGCTCCAATAATATACATAACTTTTGTTACCAGTGTGTAATTATTTTTTGAGAAAAATGCAAAAATAGTCACAAATTTACCACATGGGTGTAGTACCCCCTTAAACATAGGTGCTTATTGTATTTTGCTTATTGGAAAATTATAACTTATCTTATTTATACCGTTTAGACATGGGAAGACGAATTTCTTAGATGGAATCCTGATGATTACGATGGAATTGACACCTTCAATGTACCAATTACATCGATATGGACACCAGATATAACGCTCAGTGATAAGTGAGTGCCTTTAATTTTTTAATAATTATGTATATCCGGTTGACCCAGAATTATTATTATATTATTATAATTATAAATCATACCGTAAAACCTCGTTTACAAGCATGTAGAGTGCTTTTGATGAAAGCTAATTTAATCCAGGCGCCATCCATCCAACAAAATTAGAACATTATGAAGTTTTAGCAAATTAATTACCGATATAGGTATATACAAACAAGTACTATTGTAAGACCCATCTATTACATTGGGATATCTATGGCTGCTTTGTTTTAATATAGCCTTCATCAAAATCACTCTATATGCTTGTAGACGAGGTTTTACGGTATACTAATAATAATAATATAAATAGAGTGCACTTTCGTTCTGATATTACGATAATAATCGGGTGTTTTACGTAGTGACGGATGTCCAAGCCAGGATGATTTACATAGTGTCGATCGCAAATGTATCAAGAAACGGACATCGGGAAAACGTTGAGTATGTGAATTGTACAGGGTGTCCCAGAAATAATTACCGAGCAAATCAAATTGAACGTAAGTCGAGAAATAGGCATCAGAATCAAAAATTTAAAATGTAGCGCATAGCTTATTTTGTTGCGAATCACATACAAAAATTCTATTTGATCCGGTTGACTGGTTGCGAAGAAATGAACGATTACATAATGTGTGCATCAATTCAGTTCATTCCAAGTTTGATCATTAAATTTAATCCATATTATCTATTTTATAATCGGACGGTGTTATGTCATTCATGCTTTCACTGAAGATGAATAACAGTTTGTCCGTAAAACTTTGATTTCTGCAATTGGAAGCTTTCCAACTTCAATTCTTTATGTTGTTCAAATATGTTATATTTTAACTTTCCAAAGAACATTTGAGACAAGAATAACAATGATCAAGTGCTTACAGCTTTACGTGTGATTTTTGATACCATGCAACATCATTACTGTTTAAGTTTTAAAAGATTTAAACTTTGCATTACAATTTCTTGGAAATATTCCAAAAACATTAATGTGTGTGAGAATTTTTTAAGCCAGCTGGAATTCTATATGCAATAATTATTTATGCAACATTAACGAAAAATATATATTTACAAGTACCGAGCATCATCTTATATGCAAGCTTTCATTTTCAATATCATGCAGGTTTTCAAATTTGAACAAAACCTAATTAAATGTTTTGCAAGAAACAGATTGTTTAAAAAAAACCGAGGATTTCACAGAAGAAAATTTGGAGCCCATTGATAGTTAACAACTAGTGTGCATTATGTCGAACGATCGTTCTTTCAAACTTGGAATGAAGTGAATTGACACATGTGTTATGTAATCGCTCATTTCTTCGCGATCAGTCAAACGATTCCAGCGAAATTGACGTATAAGATGCAGAATAAGATGGGCTACACGCTGATGTTTAGATTTTTAGATTCTGATGTCTATTTCTCGACTTACGTTCAAATTTGTTCGCCCGGTAATTTTTTCTGGGCATATATTATCAACTTGCCATTAATGTTCAGTATTTCGCGTGTCTAATAAAAGTAGACATTTCAAAGGTATTTACAAAAACGTTAAACTACTGTAAACTCGTGCATTTCACATAATAGATTGCCAAAGTTATCCATCACGATCCGTCAATACAGGGTGTCCCATAAAAATTACCGGGTGAATAAATTTGGACGTAAGTCGAGAAATAGACATTAGAATCCAGAAATTTAAACATCAACGTGCAGCTGATCTTATTTTGCATCTTATACTTTAATTTCGTTTGAATCGGTTGACTGATTGCGTAGAAAGGAGCGATTACATAACGCTTCCGTCAATTTACTTCATTCCAAGTTTGACAGAAAGATCATTCAACACAATCACAATGCACACTAGTGGTTAACTGTCAATGGACTTTATATTTTGTTCTGTGAAATCCTTTTCATTCTTTGTAAACAATCTGTTTCTGGCAAAACCAATAATTAGGTTTTGTTCAAATTTGAAAACCTGCACGATATTGAAAATGAAAGCTTGCATGTAAGATGATGATCGTTAGTTGTTAATATCTTTTTTCGTTAAAGTTGATATAAATGTTGCATAAAGAATTATCGCATAAGGAATTCCAGCTGGCTTAAAATATTCTCACACAGATGTTTTTGGAATATTTCCAAGAAATTGTAATAGAAAGTTTAAACCTTTTAAAACTTCAACATTACTGTTACATGGTATCAAAAATCACACATAAAGCTGTAAGCACTTGATCATTGTCATTCTTGGCTCAAATTAATGTTATTTGGAAAGTTAAAATATAACATATGCCTATTTGCACAACCAAAAGAATTAAAGTTGGAATGCTTCTAATTGCAGAAATCAAAGTTTTCTCAGACAAACTGTTGTTCATTTTCAGTGAAAGCATGAATAACATAACACCGTAGGTTTATTAAATAGATAATGTAAACTAAATTTAATGGGATACACAAACTTTAGGAAGCGGTGAGCGAGTATGAAAAAGCGCCGGTTGATCAAACTTGGAATGAACTGCATTGATGCGCGCAATATGTAATCATTAATATCTTTGCAACCAGTCAACCGAATCAAATAAAGTTTTTTATATGTGATGCACAATAAAATAGGCTATACGCTACATTTAATTTTTTTGATTTTGATATCTATTTCTCGACTTACGTTCAATTTTATTCACTCGGTAATTTTTTCTGGGACACCCTGTATGTTATACACCCTATAGTATGTTAAGATTTGATTCATTTTTGTATTTTACAGTGCCGATATTGGCTTTGAGAGAACGAAGCCCGATACGAGAGCTCTAATTTCCTCAGACGGTACGATAATCTGGTATGCTCCAGTCATATACATGAATTCGTGCAACGTTAGGGTCCGTTGGTTCCCATTTGATACCCAAGTCTGTGAAATGTTGTTCCTCTCCTGGTCATACGATGGATTCGGCATCAACTTGGAACCAAAAAGGAGCGCCGATGCCTCACAGAATAGGTACATCATTTGTCTTTACGCTTCATATTCCTTAAACACATCCGTCCCATTTCAGCAACGTTTTTACTATAGGGCCCAAAAATGTCACATGTTATCAACAACCTGGGCTATAAAATCACTTTCTGGAACACTTGACTGATTATTAAGTTCCTCTGGTGTCGCGGATTCACTATCTGGGTCATATTGCCTTTGTCCATGATATACTGGACATTGTAAAACTTGTCAAGACGAATTGCTACAGACCTTTTTCGCTTCTTGGATCGTATACATCTGAGGGTCTTTGCAATTATTATTTAGTCTTAATATGGGCATACTGATTCCATATGCGGATTATTGTAAAGGCCATCGATGTTACTAATTATGTAATTATTGAATACACAAGTGATGCAGTTACGGAGCGATGCAGAACATCTGTGTAAGAGATTATTGTTTCTTCTTCTTCTTCCTATATACGTGCTTTACCTCAAATGGTTGAGTATTACGCACGGGCTTAACGTGCACCGTTTTTTTTAACCTATGCACGATCCTGGAACCTAGGATTGATTGCAGATATCAGAACCGGGGATGGTCCCCCTTCTCTTTTCGAATAGCTCTGACACTTAACGTGCACAGGGTTTAACTCTTCCTGTACACGGGACCAACGGCTTTACGTGACTTCCGAATCACGGACGAAGCACATACACTGCCTATAACTGCACGTGATAAGCAGTGTATGGGGACGAGAAGAAATTCTTCAATTAAATTCTGAAATTAAATTTCTGAACTGAATTGAAGGATTCCTGTCCATATAGGAACTTTTTGGGAGGGAAGAGAATTTTCACCCAAGGCAAGCCCAAGGCTCGAACCCTCGTCGATCGTATCTCCCGGCCGGCAGCGCAACGCTTTACCACTCGGCCATCTCGCCCACATCACATGTTTACGTTTTATTTTCAAAAGTGAAACGGGCGCCGACCGTATATCAATGCGTGTTTGTCCCGTCATTAGTTTTTCACCTCTAGGTCTATAAAATGTGTACAAAGTTAGGTTTCAATAACAGGAAACTTTTTTCCCAGACGACATCATGTCAATAACGCATAGAAATGTTGCTTTTAGCCCCGATAGGTATCATGCGCCATTGTCAGTGATCAGTCGAAATGTCCGTATTCCAAAATGTAATAAACTTAACTCTGTGTTTTGCGACACTCATACCCCCTGGAATATGAAGATGGGAAGAAGGGAAAACGGTCTATAAAAGGGACCGTTTATCATCATGTTGCTGATCGAGAAAACATTGAATACAATTTTGATTCAGAATGAGAATGGGGTGTATCACGGTGAAAAACAACTTATGAAAAGCGTGGTGATCCTTAGTCTGCTCTCACTTAACATGCTTTGTCTCTTTCTTCTTCAATAGGTATGCACATAACGGTGTATGGGACATGGTTGCTGTCCGTTCTAGACGTATAGTAACGACATACCTTTGCTGTCCAGAGCCCTACCCAGAAATACAATATCGACTTGTATTCAAACGATACCCCACTTTCTACTTTTTCTATATGGTGTTACCGTGCATATTAAAATATAGCCCATTGTTTTTTTTATTACCGGCGTTATTATTTCTTATGATATTTTTTATTTAATAGGTGCCTATTTCATATGCATGATTGCCATGGCATGTATTTCCGTTCTTGCAACTGGTGTCGTCATGCACGTGAGTGCTATATCTCAACCGATGCCAAAATGGATGAAACGACTCTTTCTGGAAATAATTCCTCGAGTTCTGTGTCTTTCTACCTATACGTATCAAAGCCACATCAACCTAGCAACATTCACAAGTAAGTCTATCTCTGAAATTCATGACGCTGATGGGCATGTTATTCTTGAGAACGGAAAAGTTGCTACCAGTACAGACAATGGATATTCTATTGGTCAGGAACGACAAGCATCTTGTGAAACTGTAGAGTTATTGAAATACATGAAGGACAATACTATGATAAAGAATATTGAAACATCAGAGCATCTTCAGTGGCGGCGTTTATCTATGATAATATACCGTATGCTCTTGTACCTGTTTAGTGTTTTTACTATTGTTTGCACATTCTACCTCGGCGTTCTTATTGTTCAGGGAAGTGTCGATGAGTATAATGATATTTTGAATGAGCTGGAAGAAGATTGGCCACAATAAAAGATTGCTTCAATTTCTTGAATATATAAAACAAATAATTTAGTGGTTTAAACCTTTGATCACAAGACAGAAATTTGCGTACCTGGCAGTTTCATTCGACACGTCGACTTTCATCAGCAGACTGGCAACCCAACTTAGAGGTCAGCGACTTTTCGGACACTTGACCCCCAAATCGGCTCGTAGACTATAGGTAGCTTGTATCGGTCCCCGTCTCTGTACAGCGATGGCTGGTTCACTCTTCACACCACGCTCAAAATATCTGGGTTCCTTGTCCAGAATTTGAACGTTGTCCAAGTCTATGGTATGGCCGGGATACTCGATGTGGATGTGTTGGGGAAACCCCAGTCGTGGTAGAGCTGGGGCGACGGTGTTCCAAAAATCTAGTGCGAAGGGATCTTTCAGTCTCGCCGATATAAGATTCGGAACATTGACCCTTACGAGTTTGTACTTGGCATGAGATGAAACAAACCGGCCCTGCTATGTCATTCTTGTAGGTTTTGTCTTTTGGGGGAAACAAGCAGTTGTCTTAGCGTTTGGTTAGGCTTGAAGCTCGCTCTTGCCAAAACAAAGCGCCTCGGAAGTACCCTTTATATACGGCAAAACCACTTGCCAGTCTGCTGATGAAAGTCGGAGTGTCGACTGTGTTGTGATCAAAGGTTTAAACCACTAAATTATGTCTACTACCAACACAGATGAACTTTCATTCTAATATAAAAGAAATCATAATAGTAAGAATATTGCTCAATTTAAAACAAAACTATCCGACGTTAAATGGAGTGAAATTCTTGATAATACTATATCAAGAAATGTCGGTATCATGAAAAACCTGAAAATTTTTGTTCCAAATCGTATTTTATATACACTTTATTGCACGTTAATATTGCCTTACCTGAATATGGAATACTTTTATGGGGGAATACATGTAAAGCTTACTTAAATAAAATTGTAAAAATTCAAAAATGGGCTATAAGAACGGTGGCAAGCAGTCACTATAGAGACCATACAGTGCCATTTTTTGCAAACTATAACGTATTGAAAATTGAAGATATGTACATACTGGAATTAGGTAAGGTACTCCATAAATGGGCTACCCTGTTCATTTGATAATTATTTTAATAAATGTTCTGATATACATGACTAAAAGACCAAAAATAAAGAAAGTCTAAGACAAGAGGTCCCATTCTTTGGAATTCTTTAGATAAAAATCTGAAAGCTTCAAAATCTGGCAAACATTTCCACAATCAATTAAAAACACTTCTCTCTAAATATCATGAATATAGTTAATCTTTTTTTGTGACCACGTCCCCTTCCCTTGTCTTGTCTTATGGTTATGTTTTGTAAAGTTGATTTGTTTTGCTAATTTCATTTGATTTCAGGGAAAGGCTAACTTTCAGGCCTTTTTAGTCTTCCAGCCTTTTCATCCATATGTATCGTGTTTGTTTATTTTTTGATGTAATGTTCTTGATTTTTATGGAAATAAAATAAATATATAAATATCTTTACATTTGCACTTGTCACTTAAAGGTGTTTCAAGGTATCCTGTACTCTTGTTTCAGGGGATAGGTTATGGAACCCAACCTAAGCTGGCAGTATTTTGGAACACAGCTTCCACACATGCTCTGGACTCTATAACTTAACTCGTTAATTTTACACAAGAATTAAATCCTTTATGTTGTCTCAATTCGGGGTATCACCTTCCTGGCAAAGGATAATATCTCCAAAATGTTACTGCAAATTCCAACAAAATCAAGAGATCAAGTAGCATTGATGATTCTTATTTAAAGGAGTATTTCGTTATCCTGGCATCCTATGTGTATGACATTTGTCAGTAGATATCCACGAAAAACTTTTTGAGAAAAGTTGGCGGGGAGGGGGAGGCTGTGGATCACGAAATGCCCTTTTAAATATTATTTTTAATATTTTTTTAAATGACTCGTGTATCAAGAACAATGGTTTTAATGCAGCCTGTATAAAGTGTATCAATTGTTTGTTTGAATGTACAATATGAACATAATTCAACAGTACCATGGTTACCAGCTGTTTTTTTTTTGCAGATCACCCCCTTTGGTGTGCAGACAAGGGGAGACCCAACCTTGTACAGTATTTTCGCGGGGTTGAAGAGCACATCCAACACACTTGATGCCAATAGAAAACCGTACAATGATATTTCAATTGATAACAAAAAAATATGCAAATTAGCTAATTACAGCTAATTATGTATTCATGATATTATTATGTAAATTAGGCATGAGTAATTTTGGTTTTTTTTTCAATATTTAATGAAAGTCTTTTCATTCATCATAGATTTGTCAAGTATGAACCTTTTATGATGTTGAATAAAGAATCGGCAGTTAATTACTTTAATATAATACAAAAAATACAAAGTTTGACATTCTATCTGGAATAGAATTTTCATTTTTTCTGTAATTCGGATAAATAGCATAAATGAGGAAATTAACATGGATGTGTGCCAAAATTGAACAACTTTGATGCGCGCGCTTTTCAATTTACTGTTATGCTTGCATGCACAGTGTGGCAGAATAATGGAGCAGCCACTGTGACATACCTACTAAAATCGAATATCTTTTTGATATCAAAATATTGTGATTTTTTTAAATTCACGATATAATAGAAATTACGTGTTAAATTATTAAAAATAATACATTTTTGACATTTAATAAAGTCCTCAAAGTAAACTATATGTGTATACATAAAGCCTATGCAGCTGGGATGAAAAACAGACCATCATTTGAACCTTTTTCTCTTTGTATTGAAGATATACATTAAGTTTCCCAAAAGACCTAACAATTTATACGTATTCTACGAAAATTTCCCCCCCCCCAAATCAAAAAATCAAAATGATTTCACGTGTCCCACAAAAATACTGTGGAAAGGTGGGTGACCGAGTTATTAAAGAAGTCATTTTCTTTTGCAAGGATGATGTTTGTAGACAAAGTTGACATTTGACCATGTAATAATTAAAATATTGATATGAACCATAAAAACATAATCAGTCGGCAACATTACCTCTCACGGTCATTTCGTTAAAGTCCAGTTGCCTATGGGTTTTGGCAGCAGTGCTAAAAGTGTAGAGTGTTAAAAGTCTATTTTTTTCTTTTTTATTAAAGGACATTCACTACCGGAATGCCCTATTTGCAACACATATACAATATTTACAAAGTCATTATTAAAAAACTATGTTTACAGCTTATAAAAACTATGTTTACGACATATAAAGGTATCATGTAAATAAGGATCACATAAGAAGGAGATAAACAACAACGTTTACCTCTCTGAGGCAAAAATCAGAAGAATGTAAGCATATAGCCTGCGGTGGTGGGCTTGACTAGGGCCTCACTCACTCCAAAATTGTCAAACAAGTCCTCAGTGTTATTGTTCCAGACGTGAGTCATAAATTCAAGCTCCATGCGCCTATCAATTAATGCTCTAAACATTTGTCTAATGTTAACCGACTGATTGGTTTGGCACCATTTCCTGGCAGTCCAAATCGTGGTCCTATAATTAGAAAGAACAAAGTTAATGAGCTTTTGCCTGGTTTTAGATTTGGCCGACGAAAAGCCGAAAAGAACTAATATTTCGAGTAAAGACCCTACAGAGGAAGAAACATACACAGTTACAAGTTAAGTGATATATACAAAATATAGGTTCCATGGTGTCAAATACACAAATAAATGCAAAACAGATTACGGTGTAAAATATGCAATGTTAACAAGAGAGCCAATTGTAATTTAATTTTGGTATTGAGTCCTTGCGGCTTAATAGTCTGTAGTTTGTGGATACGAGATTGTTCAGCTGTATGACGTTCCTTGCCAGTGGTGGATAATATACCAGCGATGCTAACATCTTCCAAAACTGTGGTTCTGGCTGTTAGAATGTGCGCCTACTGGTTTACCAGGTTTATTGTTCTCCAAATTCCTTCGATGTGCGGAAAAGCAAACAGACAGAGGAGTTTTGGTTTTACCAATATAGACCGTGTGGCATTGTTTGAAAATTAAGTTCTCAGATGTACAGGTGAATCTGGAGGCGATGTGGTGTGGCGTTTGACGCCGCCAGGTCCCGTGACATGAGGGACCGTATATAGGTGCAGCACTTACACCGTGATCTCTTACCAGGATTGGTGACAGGTGTGGGTAGAGGGCCTGAGGCACGAATCGCATGATTTCTGATGTTTCGTTCGCGACGGTATGCCGTAAGGGGACTCATACTGAAGATATCTTTGGTGCTGGGCAGGTGGTGGTCGCATTGCATTCTCTAAATTCAGTAAATGTTCATCGTCAACCGTGTAATTGAATGGGATTATTTTGAAATTTTAAAACGCTTGAAATATCACAAACAAATAGGCCTATGTTAATAAATAATATAAATACATGCTAAAACCGTTGGGGTTCCATAATGAACCCCACAAAACTAACTAAGTATATGGAAAATGCCGGCCGGGCGGTTTCACAAGTTGCCGGCTCTATCATGCCATTCACCGCCTGGTGCTTGAATGGGTTTGAGTTCCCGAAGATGATGTTCCAGATGGGAATATTGCTAGGATGATAGTTCATGACTAGAAGGATCTGTCCATATTATCTTCTTTAGAAGCAGATGGTTCCAGTGATGTGTCTCTATCTGTTTGACGAACGCGTTCTGCAGATGAGTTAATGATGTTGGAAGGGTAGTTGCGTCTTTGGAAGAACGTGGACATTTCATCCAATTTGCTCACTGTCATTACTGCAGATACGGCGAAGGCGTCTAAACCGGGCATAAGGAATGGATTGCTTGCATTTGTTGGGGTGACTGGAAGAATACAAAAGAAAGCTGTGCGAGTCTGAGGGTTGGTAATAAACCGTGGTAGCAGGCCTGCCAGAGTCCGTGCTAATGGTGAGATCCAAGAAGTTGACGGATGTATCTGATATTGTCCAGGTGAATTTAAGGGATGTACGACGTAGAAAAGGAGCACATACATTGAATAAATTCCTCCAGAGATTCACGAGGTCCATTCATGACTCCAACAATGTCGTCGATGTACCTTCTGTAGAGACCAGGAACCGGTCTCTTGTATGCACAGAACAGTTTCTCCTCAAGGTAACCAATATGAATACAGGTAAAACCAAGGCCGTATCTGGAGCCCATAGCAACCCCTTTTACTTAGAGAAAATACTGACCGTTAAAGGCCCGGTCACACTATGACGGACGATAAGCAACGAAAGGTGACGAACGTGAAAATCACAAAATGTTGACGGCAAAGCGACGACAAAAAGAGGAAAAACAAGATTCGCTGACGAGTGGGAACGACCTTCAGCGACAACACGATGGCAAGGGACGAAAGGCTGCGGCAGGAAACGGAGACTTGCGACCAAAACCGGACGTTGTCTGGGCGGCGAGTGACGATGTCTTGACGGAGCCCGACAACAAGCAACGATGTCGGACGGCTGACAGCGGATTTGCTTGCGGCAAGGAACGGCAGCTGACGGTGGATTGCGGCGATGATGACGTGACTCAGCGGCCGACATCAAATCCTGTGTGTATGCCGGTCGTATAGTCCACTTTTGCGTTTCCACTATTCACAACGTTCTGATCACCCACTCAAAAATATCAATATCAATGATAATCAAAAATATTAACATCAATAATGAACAATAATCAAAAATATTAAAATCAATATAAATAATAATCCAAACTATTAATATCTATATCAATAATAATCAAAAATATTAACATCAATATCAATAATAATCAAAAATATTACACATATCAATAATAATAATAAAAAATAGTAAAATTGATATCAATTACAATTAGTGTAGCTCTGACTTCCTCAGGACAAAGTACTTAAGAATGAGACATGTAGACAGTCGCTTGCCTACTGATGACTCTGAAAAGAGCCTTTGAAAAGACTGCCCCTTGTCAACAAAGAACAAGGAGATCTCGCCTATCTGCTAATATACATTATTTTATGGCTCTGAAGAGAGCCGTTCACCGAATACTGCCCCTTGTCTACAGAAACAAGCAGACCTCGCCTATCTGCTGATTTTAAAGGTTTGATGGCTCTGAAAAGAGCCGTTCACCGAAGACTGTCTCTTGTCTACAGAAACAAGTAGACCTTGCCTATCTGCTAAATTTAAAGGTTTTGGTGGCTCTAAAAAGAGCCGTTCAATGAAGACTGTCCCTTGTCAAGGGCAGTCTTCAGTAAACGGCTCTTTTCAGAGCCACCAAAACTTGTATATTAGCAGATAGGCGAGATCTCCTTGTTCTCTGTTGACAAGGGGCAGTCTTCAGTGAACGGCTCTTTTCAGAGTCATCAGTAGGCAAGGGGCGATCTACATGTCTCATTGTTAGGTACTTTGTCCTGAAGCAGTCAGAGCTACTCCTGACGAAAGCTTGACAGTTCTAAACTTGTCCGACGGCAGCCCGCTAAAAACCCACCAATTGTTATGAATTCCCGCCGTAAAAGCCTATCCCACAATCAATATCAATAATAATCAAAAATATTACACCTATAAATAACAAAAAAAAAAATAATATAAATATCAATAATAATCAAAAATAGTAAAATCAATGTCAATAATAATCTAAACTATTAATATCTATATCAATAATAATCAAATATATTAACATCAATATCAATTATTATAATCAAAGATATTAATATCAACATCAATAATAATTTTAAAAAAATATTACACATATCGATAATAATAAAAAATATATATAAATATCAATAATAATCAAAATATACAAATCAATATCAATAATAATCCAAACTATTATATCAATATCAATAATAATCAAAAATATCAATATCAATATATCAATAATGATCAGAAATATTATCATCAATATCAATAATAATCAAAAATGTTAATATCAGTATCAATAATAATCCAAAATATTAATATCAATATCAATAATAATAAAATATCAATATCAATAATAATAAAAAATATTAACATCAATATCAATATCAATAATAATCAGAAATATTAACATTTTTGATTATTATCGATATTTCTTTTTATATGAACTTTAAAATTGCATCATGCCGGACAGTCTATTGAAATCGAACAGACGACAAAAAATGTTAAAAATCGCACAAAAATGTTAAAATCGTGGACCAGTACTTAACTAACTGCCTCACTGTGAAAAGATCATCCCAGAGTGCAATGAAGACCCGCTCGGCAGATAGTATTTCCTTCCTTGTGCCTCGTTCTAAGAAGGGTGCTGGGGATTGAGCTTTTTCAGTGGCAGCTCCACGTTTGTGGAACACCTTACCGGTTCATATCAGAAATGCTGCTACTCTTGAATCATTCAAAACTATGCTCAAGACATATCTTTTTCCATAATGTTGATTTCTGTATTTGATCATGTTTGCTGTTCTTTTTAATATGCTTGTTGCGCTTTGTAGCCACAGGAAAAGGCGCATTATAAATTGTGTTAGTTAAGTTTTTAAGTTAAGACCATCGTTTAAAAATCGTAACCCATCGCAGACCACCGTTTCAATGCCGCAGGTACTCGCAAACGACCCGCCATCAACAGTCAATATCCGTCACTCATCGGACAAAATTCGCAAGTCACTGTCGCACCAAGATCGTTACAATTTCGTTACTTGCCGCAACGTGTCGTCAGGGTTCGAGATGTGACGTCACTTGCCGTTGATTTTTCGTCAATGGTCGTTGACAACGACTACCAACGAAATTGTGACGACCTCAAAACGACTAGAGACGGCTTCGCACGGTATGGAAACGTCACAGAAATGAGGGTTGCGGTCTCCAACGAAATTTGAACGGAATCACAACTACTTTTTTTGTCGTCACAAAATTTTCAACATGCTGAAAATTTGCCGACGAACGCGACGAATAATTTCGGCCGTCTGCGGTCGCTAACGGATTCGTCAGCGACAACTAACGGCAACACACGATGAGTGACGGTAAATTCAAAATTGCAATTCGCAGCTTATCGTCGCTTGCCGTTCACCCCTATTCGTCATAGTGTGACCGGGCCTTAAAGTTGAAGCTGTTGTACCAGTTCACTAAGTCGGAGAATGGTGGCTATATACAACGACAATTAAGGTTATGCTTTAAGAACTGGTACTCAAGTACAACACCATCAGCTTCAACGGCCAATATTTTCTCCAAGTTAAAGGGACATTCTGGAAATATCTGGGGACTTGTTTCTCAACATGAATATTCTAGAAAATTATGTGAATATTCTGGAAAATTCCCCAATGTATTCAGATTTTAGCCTCTTTTGGCCATATTATTTTTTAACAAATCAATCAAACAAGTATAATGTCTTTCAACGGATACCTCTTAATGCGTGCTATATCAAATTATGCGTTTGTAAAAAGGATAAACCATACAATACAATTTTCATTGACGCTTCCATTAAGCTTCATTGTAACTATGGAATCTAAGATTAACCACGACAACATTAGCGTATACAGAGAAATTATAGACAAAGAGAAGCGAAATACCTGTGTTCATGTGATGTTATATTTATATCTTACATTTCATGATCCTTTTTAGCTCACCAAGAACCCCCCCCCCTGTTGCTGGAGTTCTGTATACGCTCATGAATATTGTAATAGTAAGTGAATCGGAATAGCTATACAGATATGATGCGTAGGATATTATAATACGAGCGTGTTATTAATATAATGCCATACCGTATCATGAGTATGGCTATTAATTTAGTTTTTAATCACTTTATTATTAGGTTAATTGATAAGATAAAAGAACGAATTCTAAAGCATTATATGCTCTCTCTAATAATAATGAGTATAATATAGCAATAAAGGTTCATCGTCATGACATAATGCGCAATTGACCAATATAGTCGCATTAATTGAAAGTATCTAGTTATTTTATCAATAAAAATACTTAGGAATCGCCCAAGATTTCCCGTGCAATATACCACCATTATAATAAAAGCTGTTGTTAGAATGCTAGTGGAAATCAGAATTAGAAGTGCATTTCCTGAAGCGGAATAATCTCGTAATTTGATTTAAAAATGTAAAACAAACCAATTGGATTGTGCTTCTGGGAATAAACTAATGGTAAGCTCAACCTTTTTTATTTTTCTTCGTATAATGTTAACAGCCCTTTGGTAAAGAGGTCGGTTATTGGTTCCTTCACGGGATCAGCAAGGTTCTAACTGATAATTTTGGTGTTCGAATATCGACATACTGTCATACTACGTGTTTCTCAGGTGGTATAGGACACGCGACACGTGACGTAAAATACTGGTGAAAATACAAGGCTGACAGCCCGATTCAAAATAGACGGTTAGCAGTTCTAAATTGCAGAACAACATACTTACAGCGGGGTACTTTGTGGTACCCCAACGGTTTAAGAGTAGGATAATTTTGCTTTCACGTACGCATAACAAATGTAGAATTGTTTGTGAAGGATATTAGCGACCAAGTCACCAAATATGGTATAATTCATAGCATAATAATTATTGCATATCCAGATATATATAGTTAAGTGTGCAGTGAGCACCAAGGACAAACCAGCATGAGTAGAGGCAAATCTATAGTAGAGGTATGTCAAAACATTGTAACACTTTGACCAGGTTTCCTCGCAGGTTTCAAAACTCTGCAACATAAAAGAACCGTAGCCATTTTTAGCAAAAGATTGGCCAAAATCGGTTCAACGTGCCGTCATGTAAGCAGTATTCAGGAATTTTAAGGTTTAGTTTTTTTTGGGTTTAGGGTTAGAGTTTAGAGTTTGAATGTAACAATTTCGTGATGCTTACATGAAGGTAATACCCAAACCTTACAATATTAATGAGCTTTTTTATTTATGCTCTTTAACTATAGTTGAGTAAAAAAACAGTAAGAAACAAAGCAAGTGTAAATTAATATACATATATTATGAAACGAGTATGTCCGCTTTCCTTCAAACAAAAAGAATATTGATCAGTGTACTTTATCCTACTCCATTTTATATTCAAATCATCAAGTTCCTTTAATTCCCATGCCTCAATACCTCTTGATATTTATTTGTTTGAATTTCACATTTAATATAGAATTGAGGTGAAATATATGCAGGTCATATTTTAATATGACCCACATCCATTTCACCTCAATTTCTATATAATTTAAAATGGCATACATTATCATGACTATTATGATGAAACATTAGCAAATTGGATAATCATTATTAATGTAGTATTGAATCATTGGTGACAATTTATGTCCTCCATTTTTTGACTTATCAACCTACATTAATGAGTGAAACCAGTACGTGAATTACTGCTCATGCCAGATTCAAGAAAAAGTATCAACTTCATCAACTTACACCTGGTTTCAACAATATTATCGTTCACATCGCCGGGTCCGCTTCTCCTACCAAATAAATACTCCTATCTATAGTATTTCGTCGGATGGTAAGGCACCACGTTCAATTTGGTCCTATAGAACTATCGGTGCCCGGCTAGGTACCGATGACTCTTAACATCGCTCCCTGGAGATATAATTGTATCAAGCATAATAATTAAGAGTTACATAGTGTTATTGTTTTTCATTTAAATAAAAGACAACTGCACTGTACACATATTCAGGGTACGATAAAAAGTGTCATCGGTACCTCTTCGGGCACAGATAGCGCTATGGGACCGGGTATGGGACCAAAAAATGTTGTGCCTTACGGTGACACAACTTCAATCAATTTACTTTACACCAGTCTCATCGGGTAGCTACGCAAAGCAGAGCTACACCAGCTACACCAACATTTAAAAGCCGACCCTAAATCGGAATGTGTAAACACAACAATATCGCGTATGATATAATATAGCGATTATTTATGCACGAGGGAATTCTATTATGGGCTGATTGATTCCCACACTCATGGTAGGATTAGGGTTTAACAAGTATAATTATTGCTGCCATATTCTTTTTTAGTTTAAAGTATAAACAACAAAATCGTGCATTTGAGATAGTAAGGAAAATCAGTGGTATGTGGTATTGAAGATGTCAAAATCATTGTTCAATATCACGTTGACACTCTTGACTAGCCAAGGCGCCTGATATCTTTAATCATTATGTTTCTATTTTTTTTCAAAGACCAACTTTTTTATCTCGACTGGCTAAACTTGTTGGATTGTCTCGTTTCAGGACACTTATTTAAGCGCATTTGAAGACATTAAGAAAAGTAAATGAGAATACGAGAAGAAGAATGGAGAGAACGTTTGTGGGCATTACTTCTGTTCTACTCATACTATCGCAGCTTTCCTCAAATGGTAAGACCATAAAATTCTAATAGTGTGTGGAATAAAATGTCAAAATCAGACGGAACTGGACACCTACATGAAACTACATGTAGTTACAGAGTTTCTGTCTGGTTCTAAACAAACCCATTCAACATGTGTCCTGTACCAAAATGCCGTCGATGGGCAATATAAGATTCTACTCTACTCAATTAAAAACTAATTTAAACACCTGTTAAATTCCGTCCGTGCTTCAGAGCCCCAAAACATTTAATAGATCGAATGCAAGTAGCATGTTGGCGCCCAGTTCTGTCTGATTCTGTAAGAACGGATTTTTTCAGGTTTCAGGGTGAAATCTGAGGAGTACTTAATTTCTTGTTTGTAGTTTTTGTACAAGCAAGTTTGAGTGTATACGGATAGAAGCTTTTCATTATGTTCACGCACAAGCAAAACTGTCACACTGTAATCGTTTTTCTTGAGCAGTTAGGGCCTATTAGGCAATCTGTGTGGTAGAAAATAAATTTACAGAGCATATAATGTCAAATAATATACGTCAACATTCCCTTATGGATTTCTATACCCCTATGCTATATGCTTGTAAATGGATAGCTGCCCTTGGTAATACTATAACGTTGTTCGACGTTGTTACAATGTTGTTACACCTTAATCACAAAGCTGAGGAAAGTAAGTGATTGAGTGAAAGCTGTACCGTTTTGAAATGTGCCATCTGTGCAAGGATATGTACGCAAATGATATGTAAGTTTAAGTCATGAGTGGACTTAGCTTGATAGAGGACTTCGCTGGAAAAGTTGAAATGATTATATATCAATTGTCCTGAACATAGAATGTAACAACTAAACTGCCGGACACGGTTGTTTGATGGCATGTAAAACTGTGTAAGTCATTTTTAAGAAAAGTTGAACAATAATGGCGCAATTTATCAAAAAAGGGTTAAACACTTGTAAAATGGTATTAGAACATTAGCAAGCATACAAACAAATGACAAGGGAATTTTCAAAAAACTTTATGTCATGGAATGTAAGGTATAACTCATATTACTTGGCTGATTTAAATTTAAAATAATGTAAATAGCCCCCTCAAATTGCACACAGATTTACAGTCTATAGCATCAAAATAACCACAAAAGAGCAGAAAAGGATAAATAATTTGTTATATAAACGAAAATCTATTTTTAAAATTGCTACAAAATATTATGTGCATACAATTTATTAGTGTGATAGCTGTTGGTATTATTTATGTCTGGAATTGAACATTATAATAATGTTTTGTTAGAAAAAATCATAAATGATCACATCAAACAACCGTGCGGATAAGTACATACGGCATTGTAAAATATATAAATCCATTGATTTTGTATTTAGGTTTATATGCAAGTTTGCTATATTAATCTTGTCTCGTTGCTTTATTTGGGACACGCAACTGATAATGTTGTTGTTTATTTGTTGTTTCTCCCGTACTAGTATACTGTGATAAAAATAAGACAATCATGGACCTACACCGCCATCTATTCCAGAACTACGTGAAAGATGTTAGACCTGTGATGAACTCTACAACAATCACAAATGTTACCTACAGAATAGCATTTAGAAGCCTTCTCGAATTGGTAACTTTACTAATCAAAGCAATCATTACAATGTTATGTACGCCTCTGTGTACGCCTTATCATATTCCACATTGTCCCCATCTTCTCCGTTCTCCGTCTTGGTCTTGTTGCTGCTTCTTTTTCCACTTCATAAAGCGATAACAGTAAGAAATTCCAAAAGCATAGATTCTTCTTCTTCTTATTATTATATAGCATTTGTAAAATAAAACGAATTCCATGACAAATTTAAATCAGGTCTTTTTATGAAGAAAACCCTATGATTGTAAAGAGACACGTGATAAAAATTGAACCTCGGTTTGGATTTTTACGTGATTTTACCCCATCTATAGCATGCCAATAAGAAGAATAGTCTATAAATCAATTAAATATTTTTCCATATTGACCATTACTGTTCTTTCCGACTTCTCCAAATAGAATACCAGGGAACAGACCTTCACAGTAGGAACATATTTAAAAGCGGTAAGTCGATTGAAGAATGCCACATGTCTATTAGAAAGCAACATGATTTTGTTGGCGTTCTTGGATATTTGTTTTAATTTCATTATATAATAACATGTAAGTACACTTCACACCCTCACCAACAGAATATAAACACACCAAAAATCAATTTGTATAAATGAAACGCGGCTGCCAAAGAAAGGTCAAGAGGATGGAACATTATTGAAATTATTGAAAAATATAATATACATATTTTATGGAAAGGAAACGAATGACAGTGTTCAATATTCGTGGGTGTTTTTGTATAGAGGGTGTTGAGGGTTTTCTCCAAGCAGAGAGTAAGCATTGATGCCGTTAGTTCCTCAGTGTTCTTTCAGTCATATGGGATTTCATTTAAAATGGCACATTATGTGCTTCAAACAAGGGGTGTGAAATTAATTAGTTTACTAATAGGAAGTTCTTTTTTTTTTTGCTCTGTTCTGCTTTCTACCATTTAGGCTTGGGAAGACGAATTTCTTAGATGGAATCCTGACGATTACGATGGAATTGACACCTTCAATGTACCAATTACATCAATATGGACACCAGATATAACGCTCAGTGATAAGTGAGTGCCTTTAATTTAATTAGAGAGATTGCGATGTTACACGCGTGGTGCGTAGCATGTACGTCGGCCCGTGCGTTCTACGTTGAAAACGGTGTTAAATATTGCTAGTCTCGGTTCCAAACTGGATTGTGCTCATTCGTCATGAAGGAAAACAAGGTGGTTGTAATATTTGATCTGGTCGATAGAGGGCATAGTGGTTAAAAATTTAATGGTCATCGAGTCAAACAGCACGCTTTTGATTTTGACTAAAAACCAAGGTTAACATGCTGCTTAATCTTAATTGCATTTTTGTGCTCCCAAAATATTATAGTTGCTCAAAAACACATATTTTGGTAGGTTAAGGACCACTACATCCAATATCAAGACTCTACTTTCAAAATGAGACTTTTTCCTTCTGAAAATTAGGCACGTTGCATGATATTTAACATGTCGTAAAATCAGCATATTTCTACATATTACACGTGCGTTTTATACGACGTTGTTGTCCAACATGTGAAATCGCGGACAGCTAGAAAAAGTTTAGAGGTGAATTGTATTGGGCATATATTATAAACTTGCCATGTTTAGCTGTTAATGTGTCTAATGAAAGTAGATATTTGAACGTTGTTTTCAATACGTTAAAATGTTGTAAAATCGTACATCTCACATAAATATATAATAGATTGCCAAAGTTATCTGACACGATCCGTTCCATTTTTGTATTTTGCAGTGCCGATATTGGCTTTGAGAGGACGAAGCCCGGTACGAGAGCTCTGATTTTTCTCAGACGGTACAATTATCTGGTATGCTCCAGTCATATACATGAATTCATGCAACGTTAGGGTTCGGTGGTTCCCATTTGACACCCAAGTATGTGAAATGTTATTCCTCTCCTGGTCTTACGATGGATTTGGCATCAACTTGGAACCAGAAAGGAGCGCCGATGCCTCACAGAATAGGTAAATCAGTTTCATATTCCTTAGGGCTCTAGTATGAACGTGTAAACAGTATTATTTGTAGCAAATATCGAATTGAATTCTGAATACGAGTAATGTCTTTTTTTTGTTGAAAATCAGGAATTCTGTTTGTCTCTTTCTTCTTCAATAGGTATGCAAAAAACGGTGTATGGGATATGGTAGCTGTCCGTTCTAGACGTATAGTAACGACATATCTTTGCTGTCCAGAGCCGTACCCAGAAATACAATATCGGCTTGTATTTAAACGACACGCAGCTTTCTACCTTTTCTATATGGTGTTGCCATGTCTATTCCTGTCTATTCTGTCGCTGCTGGTATTTTATCTGCCACCTGATTGCGGAGAGAAGCTCACGCTGTCTATCACCAATTTGTTGGCTTTGGTCGTGTTTCAACAGTTGATCGCCGAGAATATGCCACCGACCTCTGATGATTCACCCGTAATCGGTATGATAACAATTAATAAATTTAAAAATTACTACAAAAATGTGCCAACTCATAATCAAAATATGCAAATTATGGAAATACAAGGTAGTATGAACGGCTAATCAAGCTTGCAGCAAAATAGCCACAATAGCTAATTGGAATTGTGTATTCATTTAAAATTTAGAACAAACTAAAGATATGTCTTCAATTCATCTATTTTAATAAAAATTCTACCATTTCTTATGTATTTTTTTATTTTATTAAACTTACCTAAATTTTTCCACATTATATTTGTTTGCCTACATGGAGTATGCTATGGTTTACAAAGTTTCAGGGATAGTGTATAAGCTTAATATATCTAAATTCTCTCGCAAGCTTTTTTGGATAAAGTGTTTAATTTATTAGATAAATATTTTCTACATTTTTGATTTTAGGGAAATTTAGAAACACCTATAACTTGAAATAGAAACACTTAACTGAAAAAAGCTGATTTGATTACCTTTCATATGACACCTTGTTTGTTGAAATTGGACCTATAGTTAGCTAAAAAAATTGTAGAATTTAGGTAATGCTTTTTCCAGAAACACTTAAAAGTGCTTCTGGAAAAAGTCAAGACAATTTAAAAAAGTACTAACATTACCATTTATTATCTCCTTTGTTCAGACCAATATCTTGGAAAAAAATGATATCCTTTATCAAGTAGCATTTTTGCAATAAAATAAATTTATGCAGTGGGTATAAAATAGAGAAAATCACATTTAAACAAAAATTATGCTGAATTGATGAACTTGGCAACATGCCAAAAACATGCCGTATACAAAGTCTATGGGGATTTCCAATCACAAAAAATTACGTAGGTCAAAAACGCTCTTTTGGAAAAAAAATAAAATTTGCAGGTGAGTTTATTTCACCCATCTCCACATTCCACATTTTCAAGCAAATCTGAAAATGACACTACAGCCGTTGTCATGTAATATTACCAGCGTTATCATATTTTATGATATATTTATTTGATAGGTACCTATTTCATATGCATGATTGCCATGGTATGTATTTCTGTGGTTTCAACTGGTGTCGTCATGCACGTGAGTGGTATATCCCAACCGATGCCAAGATGGATGAAACGAGTGTTTCTGGAAATAATTCCCCGACTTCTGTGTCTATCTACCTATTCGTATCAAAGCCACGTCAACCTCGCGGCAGACTTCGTAAGTAGGTCTTTCCCTGAAAATCATGACGCTAATGGGCATGATATTCTTGAGAATGGAAAAGTTGATACCAGTACAGGCAATGGAGATTCTGTTGGTCAAGAACGACAAAAATCTTGTGAAACTGTAGAGTTATTAAAATACATGACGGACAATATCATGATAAAGAATGTAGAAACATCAGAACATCTTCAGTGGCGGCGTTTATCTATGATAATAGACCGCTTACTTTTGTATTTATTCAGCCTGTTTACCATTGTCTGCACATTTTACCTCGGTGTTCTTATTGTTCAGGGAAGTGTCGATGAGTATAATGATATTTTGAATGAGCTGGAAACAGATTGGCCAAATTAAAGGCTTGTTTCAATATTTTTACATTATATTTTGCACTTGGCACTTAAAAGTCTTTCAGGTATCCTGCACTCCCGTTGTTCAAGAGGGTAGCATATGGAACCCAACCTAAGCTAACCCTTTCCTGACCGCATTTTGGAACACAACTTTCACACAGAAAGGAAAATAAAATGTATATGAACATAATTAAAATACCAGCAGTGGATTTGGTTCCTGGTGTTTTTTTCTACATTCCACTCCAGTACGATATATGTGGCTACGCATAAAAATGTTAATGACTTCTGAAAAACCGGGGGGGGGGGGTTCCAATGCGCAGGCTATGTTTTCAATGCGCAGACTGGAGCTTACCATATTCTCTCAAAGTGCAAGCCTTACAGTAGCGTTAATTTAGAGAAACCAATATGAATAGGATATTTGGTTTTCGCACGATAACAGGATTTTTTTTTATCATTTTCTTATATTATTTTCAAAGATCTATCATGTGAATTAGCAGATACACTACTCTACATGGAAAACTCGGCTCACCTAGAGAGGACAAGAGAGCGAGCGGTTCAAATCAGACCGCATGGTTGCATCTAATTGCAACCATACGGTCTATCGTTTAGGAATTCTATAGAGACAGTGAGGCACTGCTTATTTTATTGTCCCCCTCAACAATAGGATTTAATTTTGTTTGGTCGTTACTAACAATAGTATAGTTATCATTGATTAGGAGCGAATTGAAAAGTCAACTCTATTTTGTAACTGCAATACTTGATAGACGATACACGTGATTCCGCTATGCCTGTACTAAAATAATTATTTACCTGCTGTAGACACAGTGCGTCCTGTATATAATTGGACTTAAGATATTTTAACATCATTTACACTTGATTAGATGGATACGAGGTATTGTTGGTCGAAGCAGCCAAAAATGCCGATTTTCATTTTCTGAATCAATATATTATTGAAAAATAATACTTTCATGTCTTGCAAAAGGTCATTCTACAAATCATATACTTTGAAAACTTGCTTAATAATTTATTGTTGTTAATGAGTTATGTACGTTTTACAAAAGTGTTGTTATTGTTTCAGCCCTCTTTACCACATAACTCAAGAACCACAGGACCTACAAAAGTATATCTGTGATATTTGAATTCTTCTACACGCTCGCTATAAATTGAGCATAGCAATTTTGGCTAAAGCTCACTACGATTCGCAAGATGCTGTGAACTACTTTTTTTTCTGCTGCTTCGACCAACAATACATAGTATATCCTTAAGTGTGATACACGTAAGTTCAGCACACTTTGGTGTTTTGATGCTGCTGTTGTTGGGTATGTAATTATATCGATGTTACTCAATTATTATTGATGCACTAAATGCGATCTCTCTAAAATAATACTGATTCCAAACACGCTTCATACATTTTACATAAAAGTATGTTGACTGCTACTGATTTTGTTGTTCTTGATTCCGTTTTATCCAGCATTTGCACACTTAATAGACAAACAGAGATTTTGGTTTTGTTAATTTTATCTTGTAAGTAGTTGTATTTTTATTGATATTTTATTGTGTTTTAATGTATTTGTTTCCAATTTCACAAGGACCACTTTGAAAAACAAGCCTTTTAAAATGATTGGGTTAAACATGTCATACTTATCTTTTTATTATCATCCTTTCATGTTTTTTGTAATTGTACCCTACCAGTTAATGTCATTGTTTCTAAACTCAAGCCTGACATTGTCATCCAAAATAAGCAGGACAATTCCATCCATCTTGTTGAGTTAACTGTGTCATTTGAAACCAACATATCAAAAGCCCATGAGCGAAAACAAACGAAGTATATACCTTGACCTTGTGTTCGATATTTCAGATAATGGGTTTACTTGTGATTTGACATGTTTTGAAGTCGGATCACGTGGGCTCATTACCCAGGAAAATGTTGGACGCATTGTCGAGATATTTTCTTTTGTAGGCAGAGCCAAACCGTCCAAGAAATTCATGAAAGAACTCAGCAAAATGGCCCTCCTGTCTAGTTACACGATCTGGAATGCTAGGCAGGAGCCGGCCTGGGGCTCCGAAGATCAGCCCCACATAAGTTTGTGATCGCACCCGCCGCTCTGCCATTTTGTTGGGTTCTTTCAGTCCTGCTTGGTATTCCTGGTGTGTTGTTCTGCTTGTTTGTATATTCTTGTGTATTTTTGCTAATGTATAATATGTCACCCTGCATTAATTTGGTCATCTTGTCCAGATTTTGTCCTGGTTTTTGTTCTTCCTTGTATTCTTGCATTGCTTATATTTTGTAGTTTGCATTCCTGAATAAAGGTTGATATAACATACAGTAGTTGTATTTATATTGTTGTAATGTATTTGTTTCCAATTTCACAAGGACCTCTTTGAAAACAAACCTTTTAAAACCATTGGTTTAACCTTAGCATAATTTGTTAGCATAAAATTAAGATATCGAATGTAGCGGGAGGCGAGGAGGAGGAGAGGAAGACACTTAGGGAAGTGGAGGTAATACATTGTATAGGTGGGGTAGAGGGTGCCTTGGTATGGGTTGTGCTTTAATACCGGGGACAATAAGCTAATTCATAATCATATCATCTCACCACCATGCATCGTTTATGTTGCATACAAAGAAACAAAGCCCTCCTCAATATACGCGCATAATATAGGCCTCGGGTGATTATACTGTGAAATGAAAGTATGCCACTTACGACAGACTTCTCTGAAGTAAAACTGCATCGGATTTGATAGAGTATCAACTACTGCCCTCGGTGATAGATATCCGATAATAATTATGCTTAGCACAATATACCATTATACAATTATGGTTATGTTATGAATTTTAAATTGGGGAATTAGTCATGGGAGAGGAGAGCGAGGTACCAGATTTGGAGTCCCAAGGGATGAGGGAATGAACGGAAACGGGAATGACTATCACGGAATGAATCAGATGAAACAGAAATTAAGTATAACAATTTATTAGGAATTTACGTTAAAGTGATCAAAATACATAATGTATGTATTAATATAAAGTCTTACCAGAGTTACATCGCATAAGTAAAATTGAATATGAATCACGTGCAAGACATGATGACATTATAATCGTCATCATGTTACCAGTCTAACTATTCATCATGAACCAAAGTTGAGTAGGTCTACATCAGTCGCAGGGCTAGCAAGGAGTGAAGACTTTATTAACGGAGAAACAAATCCTTGCTTCACTCAGTGCAATTGATGCACAGAATCGGATATAAAAACGTTCACTTGATGAATGGTTGCCATAGCTTTCCGCACTATGATCAATAATCAATTATTGACTGAATTATCGTCACAACAGTTATATACCCTACTGTGTCCTCCCAGCACAATAGTGTAGTGATTGCAGACTGGATCTGTTCCACTTTTTAATCGCTTGATTTTTGGTTTCTGAACAAAAGATAAACCAAAACTTATAATTAGAAACGAAGGAATGTTTGCGTGTGGAGGTGTTTGTCACACTTCTCTTACTGGCATAAAAAGTGTCCTTGTAGTAGGCAAATAGCCTCATTGTAAAAAGTCAAATTACAATAATCGTAGGATACTATACAGTTTACACTACACGTAATCACATATGGAGTCACGCTATACATATTATGCATATACGAAAAAAGCCACGAAAATTGCCCAAATATAGGTGTAAATGGTTGTTCCCATGCAAACTGAATTCTCTATAAATTTCCCTATACCTTAAAATTAAAGAAGTATTGCATATAAACTTTTGTAAATAAAGACATTTTTGGCTAAATGTCCAAAATCACTAAAAACAGGCATTTTATGCCTATTTTTTAATTTAAGAGGTCATAGGTAAAAACCAAAGGTCACAGAAAAATGTTGTGATTAATTTTTTTGATCCAAACATCCATCTCAAACAATCATAAACTTTCCATGATGCATAAGTCATTTTTCAACAAAATAATTTTTTTAAAAACTGGACAAAAACACTAAAAAAAGGCGCAACCGTTGCCATGAAAATGGAATAGAATTCGCTGGTTACAAATTACAAAGCAGACAAGATTTTCATTTTGATACATGATTTGCCTAAAAATCTGTCCTACGAAATTGTTAAGTAGAGCACTTTTGGCTGCATGGCCTCTATACTTAATATGAATTGTATTGTGTCTAGAAACACTTCAGCAGGCTTGACATAAATCTGTTTAGACAATTCAAAAACAATTTCATCATATGAAATATTTTTTAGCCAACTCGTTACACCGCCCGAATCTCTCATTTATTGTTTGGAACAGACCAATATAGCCTCAAAGTCTTCTGGTATGTAAAACTATGTCATCCAGTACATCAATAAATATAAATCGACCCAGATTGTGCCATTTTCTGTTTCTCTCCGACATAGACACTTAGGGCGAGTTTCCCGACAGGAGTCTTATTAAGCCGTAGTCTTAAGGTGGCCTTGAGGCTACTAAGCCTAGCCCGCTCTCGAAGCCCGAGTCTTAACTCTAGCCGGATTTCTTCAACGCAAATTCAACCTAGTCTTAGTGGCCTTGTAGGCTTAACGCTTGACAACCTCGTCCCTTTCAACCAGCGACTTAATTGCAATGCTGGGTAAAAACCACATGTGCCTGCTAACGGTCAAAAAATTTTTATTGCATGAGGTGAAAGGGCTTTGGTAGTAGGTTACAAAAAGTCACATCAAAAAATCCTCCGGAGCTTGTTGCCATAGCAACGGCAGTTTTTATGATTTTCGTGATTTTTGCTTATTTTGGGGTGAAAATAAGGGAAAATATGTACTTTTTTGAATTGCTCCTGACTTTAAATTTGAGGTCACATTAAAAAAGTAACCTTACCACCATAACGTATTGTCTTTGTGCTTTCCCCAGATGAAAAAAAAAATTCAATAATATTTCCCCATGTGCAATTTTAGGGCTGGGCAACATTGCCAATTTAGCACTTTTGAAAAAAGGCAATTTTTACCCTATCTTTGAAGTCTAAAAACTAATTTTGCTTGAGCACCCAGAATTATTTCCTCTTTGTTGGTACTTGGGCAGACATTGCCCTTCCAAATTGGTAAAAATCTCTGGGGCTATTTGACCTGTAAAGCCAGTGTTGCCAGAAAGTTTGATAATTTTCAAAAAATGCATTTTTCAAAATAATGCATTTTCTACATATTTACTCATGTAACCTTTAATACCACCAACTTAATTGAAATATGTGCACACTTTGCATACATGATTAGACACACACTGCAACGGAAGCAACACTTTGAGGCTGGGTTCAAGTCCTGTCCTGCAAAAACCGATATTGCCAGAAAATCATATTTTATTAATCCAAATTTCCAATTTGTGCAGTTTACAATTATTTATTCAATTAATTTTATAGTATCAATGTTAGTTGAATATAATGTGCATTTAAACATCATCTGATACAATACAGGTTCAGACACATGGGCGAGTTTCTCGACAGGTGGCTTAGTAAATTAGGCTTTGGCGACCTAGAGGATACTAAGCCTACTTTTGACCCACAATAGTAATTTTTACATAGAAATTTTTTGGAAAATGATATATGCACCTTAAAAAGTGTATCAGCTTACTAAGATGGACGTTTGGATCAAAAAAGTAAATCACAATATTTTTCTGTGACCTATTTTTACCTATGACCTCTTGGAATTCATAAGTAGGCCTAAAATGTAGGTTTTTAATGATTTTGGTCATTTTGGGCAAAAATGGACCCTTTTTAACCACCATCACAAACAGGTTTTGAAACTTAGGCAATGATGGTATTGCCAGATTATATGACAATTAATTTACCCACAGGCTTACCCGTAATTTTTGAGTTCGTCAAACATGCGTGCATTTGTTTGAAAACGTAGCCATGTAAAATTAATGATACGCACAATAATATAAACTTCAAACTCCCATGGGGAAGTTGATAGGGGCATCAATATTGACATTTGCATTGTTTGACACCCTTATTGAATTTCTCTCCTAAATTAAGACATCCGTTCTGATACCATCAATTTGACTTCTACTTTTACGTTGATACAGGACCTGTTGAAGATATACTTGTCCAGGGTGGAAAGGTAACATCACATCGAAACAACCGTGCAGACAATATTTACCATGTTTACAATGCAAATAATAATCCAACTGGTGAAGAAGCTAGTGGGTCATTAAAAACACTCCCTATTTTCCCGATTTCCCCTTGTTTCTAACACAATCCTCAAGATAATTTTCTATCTGTATGTGTAGGCCTATATGCTATCAATTTGGTTAAAAATTGCCATTTCAAAAGTATCATGGTATGATCATTGGGTGGAAGGGAAGAGCAGTTTCATACCCCCGCCAAGACCCCGGCGCAGATTTGGGGGAGGGGCAGTGGGCCCGGCCCCCTCATTCCGGCCGCCCCCCCCTTCCAAAAAAAAAAGGAGAGAAGAGAAGAGAAAGGGGAAGGGGAAAAAGAGAAGAGAAAAGGGAGGAAAGGCGATTATTTTAGGCATTGCTTGAAGGCGGGTCCTCGTCCTAAAAGCATGTGAAAATTACTGCGGGCCCGCCAATATGCAGGGCCCGAGTGTGACGGGAGGGCCACTCCATTTCGTACATTGTTCTCTATTTTTTCTCAAATCCCCCCTCTGACTGCCCTGGATCCGCCACTGCCAAGGCCACATCATTTCACATTTCAGGTGGGATAGACCTAAGGGGGCAGCTATGGCCAGCTATGGCTGCCATTGAGGTGTAGGAATGCATGAAATTGGATTCATCTACAATATAGCCTCGATTCTTTGTTAGCCTTGTGTGCCATGTTTCGCTAAAAATTGCGTAGATGTAGTCTACGAAAGCCTGTTGAGTCAGGTTTAAAACTCATCATTCTCATAATAGATTACACAAAATATCTGATATATTTACAGGCTAGATCACACAAATTATGTCTGGAAAATGTACTTAAACCATTGCTATGACGTCTATTCATTACTGAAGATTATTTTCTACGAATGAACACTTGACACGTTTCTATGCAAGAATCCACAGTTTTAGAGCGTATTGTTAGTATAAAGCAATGGTTTAAATCAGCGAATACACTTGAAACTGTTATTCCTTGATACAAGTTCACTCGGCTATGCCTTGTGGATTCGTAATCAAGAATCAGCAGTTTCGTGTATTCTCATTAACAGGATTATCATAAAGCCTAAAATATTGTTTGATTGGCATAACATTTTAAGCTATTAGGAGAATTCAAAGAGATGCCAGTTTACAAAGAAACGGCCTTTTACGCCAATTTTTTACTAATTTTACTGGGAAATTAGCTCTATTTCACAGATATTTGCTTAAAAATGAGCATTAATGGTCGTTGCCATGGAAACTGCATACTTGTTGAATTCTCTCAATAGCCTAAAATTAAAGAAGCCCTATTTATCAATAAAGTTAAGTGTAATTTAAAACTTTTGTAATGCAAAAAATTGCTAAAAAATTGGTAAAAAGGGTCCATTTTTACCCAAAATGAACAATGTCATTGAAAACCGGCATTTTAGGCCTACTTATGAATTACAAGAGGTCATAGGTCAAAATCATAGGTCACTTTTTTGATTTAACATCCATCTTAATAAACTGATACACTTTCCAAGATGCATTTGTCATATTTCAAATAAATGTCCATGTAAAAATTACTATTTTGGGTCAAAACTAGGCTTTAGCCTATAGTATCCTCAAGGTCGCCTAAGCCTAAGGCTTACTAAGCCACCTGGCGAGAAACTTGCCCATGTGTCTGAACATGTATTGTATCAGATGATGTTTAAATGCACATTATATTCAACTAACATTGATAGTATAAACCTAACCGAATACATAATATTGTAAAATGCACAAATTGGAAATTTGGATTAATGAAGTAAGATTTTCTGGCAATACCGGTTTTTGCAGGACAGGACTTGTCCCCATCCGTAAAGTGTTGCTTCCGTTGCAGTGTGTGTCTAATCATGTGTGCAAAGTGTGCAAATATTTCAATTAAGTTGGTGGTATTAAAGGTTACATGAGTAAATATGTAGAAAAATGCATTATTTCGAAAAATGCATTTTTTGAAAATTATCAAACTTTCTGGCAACACTGGCTTTACAGGTCAAATAGCCCCAGAGATTTTTTACCAAATTTGAAAGGGGCAATGTCTGCTCAAGTACCATCAAAGAGGAAATAATTCTGGGTGCTCAAGCAAAATTGGTTTTTAGACTTCAAAGATAGGGTAAAAATTGCATTTTTTCAAAAGTGCTTAATTGGCAATATTGCCTAGCCCTAAAATTGCACATGGAGAAATATTATTGAAATATTTTTTGCATCTGGGGAAAGCACAAAGAGAATACTTTATGGTGGTAAGGTTGCTTTTTTAATGTGACCTCAAATTTAAAGTCAGGAGCAATTCAGAAAAGTACATATTTTCCCTTATTTTCACCCCAAAATAAGCAAAAATCACGAAAATCATAAAACTGCCGTTGCTATGGCAACAAGCTCCGGAGGAATTTTGATGTGACTTTTTGTAACCTACTACCAAAGCCCTTTCACCTCATGCAATAAAATTTTTTTGACCGTTAGCAGGCACATGTGGTTTTTACCCAGAATTGCAATTAATTGTATAGGCTGTTGGAGGTAGATGTACATAGGCTGTGGTCCTCACGGTTTACCGTACTAACAAGGTTGCCGTCTCATTATCGCAATGTTCCCGGCACAAAGACTAGCCTGGACTAGTCCTTCAAGGAGGACCACGCTCCATTTAGTACGATAGTCCACGCCGTCAGGCGTGGGTCCTTCTAGATTAGACATATCCTGACCTGGAAAGTCGAGGGAAATCTCAAACTGATTAACCACGCCTACTGACAGCTACTAATGATATTCAGCCAATCCGATTGACTAAATATCATCAATAGCTGTCAGTAGGTGTGGCTTGCCTACCTGCTACCAGAACACTAGCTTCCAGCTTGGGATTGACACCAGTATTGCGTAACAAAATTGATTATTAACCCTCTTCAGTTGCATGTGTTAATCCTGTTATAATACTCGGTTTTCTTCTTACCCTCAGTTCACTGACCTGTAGGTTGCACACAATCAATTCCTTTTGTCATCACTACATTTAATATTCCTGGTTAACCTCGATTCCTTACTATTTTTGTATAAAGGTTGTGCTTGAAATTATTGATTGCAGTGCAGTCCATTCAATCAAATGTTGTCATAAACCTATTTGATCGTAGTGCATTTGTTATGTGTGTGAGACGAACTGTCTCGGTAGATTGCAATCATGCTTTTGTTGAATGGGTTTGAGTATACCGCCATATTTACGGTATGATACGTCATATGCGCAACCTCTATTAATTGGGATAGTTGGCCTATTCGTTTAACATGTTTAAGAAAAATATAGAATTGGAGGACACACGCTTCATAAAAACTTTGGGTTTCACTCATTTATTTACTTTAATTCCTTTTCTTGAAAAAAAAAGAAGTTCAGCAAGTTCTTTCTTTCTTTCCTTCTTTCTTTCTTTCCTTCTCTCTTTCTTTCTTTCATTATTTAATACGGGCCTATAATTATAATTACATTTATTTCATGTATCATCATTTATGTTTTATTATTAATGTGTGTTCATTAATTATTCATTTATTTATTTTATTTTCGTTGATTGATTTATATATTGCCATTGATCAGGCTTATATAGCTTATATCGAGAAATTATGATTTCTTTCATTTTTGCTTGCTTACTTTTTTTGTTTAGAGATTTTAGATCAAAGACTAATCATATCAGAACCAGAGTATTAATGATTATTGATGCTTAATCAGTCACTAATGAATGAATATCATGCATATGAATTATAAACGAATGCAATTTGTAATTGAATTATAGAATGAATGATTGGTAGATTGGTTGATTGAGAGACTGATTAATTTGAGATTGATGAAGTTATGAGCGGTCAATAACTATTTGGCTGACTGATTGAGATTGCCAGATCAAACACTATGGACCACAATGGCCTCATCCTAATGACATAGTTCAATAACCTCAATTAAATACTCAATAGTGCAAATTTGACCTCAAGTTTCAGAGTATGAGTTTTGTATCCAAATTTTCAAAGGTCATTCAATGACTATACAAATGTATTGGGGTTAAAGAATTGTGCCCTTATTAATTATAGATGAGCATGTTGTGGATCCTAGTGTAAGACCATGAAGAGACAATTGAGAGACTGATTATAAATTGAGTGGTTGCTTGACTCGATTACTTGATTGATTGATATTTTAACACCAAGATACGGTACATTAATTGCGAGACTACAATGTAATTTGTTAATAATTGATCGATTGATCGAACGAATGATTATTGATTGATGCTTGATGAGTAGTTCAAATTTAATTTCATCAGACTGACTATTAATTTATTGTGATTCTATTATATTATATTATTATATTATATTGATTGATTGGATGACCTCCATATCAAATAATTCATTAAATGATTCTGATTGTTTTATTGATTGTTTGTTGAATACTTATTGGGCGGATGTTGGTTGAATGAAACAACGATTGAGTGATTAATCAAAGAATCCCTTGAACTTGAAGAACAGTTTGCATCCATTTTTCGAAAATCGGAGTGACTTTTACTTTTTCACCCCTAGCATGCAAATTAACCTTGGACCTGTCAAGCCTCAAAACTTGGTAACTATATGTCCTACGTGCAAATATGTTTTACTTTTGTAATCCTTGGACCTAGACAAATAATTTGACATGTTTTTAGTGAATTTGGAGCATGTTTAATGTTTGCCCCCTATATGACTATGAGCATGTAGGGTGTTTGAGGGTCTTTTTTGAGGGTCACGGAGTTCCAATGGTTGACAAAAGTTTTGAATTCAGCATACCCGAATGAAACAAAACAATGTGGTTGCCAGCTTTTACGCGAACTTGCCGCTTGATGCTTAAATAAGCACATTTCCAAAATAGAACCAGACTAATAAAATAACACTGATTTTACAAAATAAATTAATATGATATCACAGTTTAGGCCTACACTGCTGGTCTATCGAAACCCAGCTACTTCAAAAGTGTGAAGTGTTTTGATCCATGCAATCTCAAAATCAATCGATTGAGATGACTAGCGTACTCGTCCCAGTTACATAACAGATGCGGTTAAATGATGGGCGTGGTTACCAACCATATTTGGAGTTATTACGTTGTCATTAACTGGGTTGGTTCAAGTCACTGCTTATGGTAATTCGATTGCGCTGCTGGGGGTAGAGCACCAATCTATAAGGACCAACGCCTGACGGCGTTGATAATAGTGCTACATATTGCGTTGGTCCTGTATGGACTAGCCTGGACCCGCGGTCTTGTGCTTGGGCTTATACCGTACACAACTTGATGCAAGAATATTGTGTCTGTTTTTGTGTCTTTTATGTATTATTTTATTTCCACTTGACTTTTTATGAGTCCAACTTGTATGAATGATACGTCTATGCTTTATACTCGTGATTCTTTCTTTGCATCCCAAAAAGGAAAGGAATCTGTGATTCCCCTAAAAAGGAAAGCAACCAACGTGCTATCTACTGCTGATATCAGTAGTCTTCTCAGATCTCACATGAAGTTATCTGTTGGTACAATATTTATAATTATTTAAGCAGAAGATATAACAATATTATATGCATCTTATCCGTAAATTCAGTTTTAATACTGCATGCATTATTGTTTCGTGTCAAATATTTACTATATCTTTACCAATTTTGTCCTTCTTCTATTGTATTAAATTGATGTCCAGCCTGGTATAATATAGGCACTCCAAAATAATATTGTAATAGGCCTACTTATGAAAAGTACGAGTATCAAACTATTAAGGCTTGGATAGGGACAGGTGGTATCATAGGTCTTGATGATGATGATGATGATGATGATGATGATGATGATGATGATGATGATGATGATGATCATGATCATGATGATCATGATGATCATGATGATCATGAAAGAATTTTTTTTAAATTATATTCGTTGTTAAAAAACCATCATTCAAAATGAGTAGGTCTTATGATAACAACAGCTACTTAAAAAAATTCAACTAACTCAAATGAACACTAAAATAAAATGCTGAAATGTTCAACTAAATCGAACAATTACTTACCCACAGTGGCGTAACTAGACATTTTCATTTGGGGGTGGGGTGGGGGAAAGCCAAGCGGGGGCAAACATAATAAATGAGGGGCAGGCACCGTTCATGCTGTTTGGGTTTGTAAGGGGTGGAGTGGGTCTGAGGAGTTATGGGATCTGCTTGGAATGTGTCCCCGGAACATTGGCGTAGATTTCTTTTTTACATGGGGGGGGGGGGGGGGGGGATTGAAAAAAAATTATGGTACAAATGCCATATTTAAGGTATTAAAGCTGGTGACATATAGGCCAATGGTACAAAGGTGGGATAAATGCAATTTATTTAACCTTGAAAATTGAGTTTTTAAGGTTAAAATGACCAAATAATGAGGTTAATTAACTCTCAGAAGTAGGCCTAATTTACCTTTTTCATGGGGGGGCAAGAGCTCCCCGCTCCCCCTAGTTACGCGACTGTTTACTCATGTTAATTGAAAGACCGTCAAAAATATGAAAGATAAACTTTGCGTTACAATTTAAATAATTTGTAAATTGAAATAGACCAAGGCTAACGACCTAAGACCTGCTCTGAGGCAGGGCCAAGAAAAGCCGCTGTAAGCCTGGTCTAACAGGCTTGCGTAGACTACGGCTACAGAAGACTGATTTCGAGAAATGCAAATTTTACTGAAGCCTGGGGCTAATCCTACAAGCCTGGCCCACGGGCTAACGAAGCCTCGAGGCTATGGTAGCCGTGCTTCGGGAAATACGTTTTCAGTTAAGCCTGGTCTTACGACCTCTTAAGCCTTGAGGCTAGACAAGCCAATTGCTAAGCCACCCGTCGAGAAATTCGCCCTTAAGCACTGCATTCTAAGTACTCTACATATAGCATCTGCACAACTCTTTATGCGTCGTGGCATATTAATTATGGTTAAAATGCATTAATGCTAATTGCTTGATTGAATTTCTGTGCAATTTCAATATTCATTTTGAGAGAGGATCTAGTAGTACTAACGGATGAATCATGAACATTGTTAGAATGTATTAAAAATAACAACATTAAAATTGAGTTTTACACTTTTTTTGTACATATAACGCAATTTTTAAGCACATAAATTTTAATCAAGGTTCCTCATTTAATGGGTCTCATAGCAACCTTGATCAGGTTGAAAAGTAAACATGACCTCCACTACCCGAAGGACGACACAACAAGACATAATTGCATATTTTTGGAAGAATTGCTGACGGACCAGAAAACATAGATGTTGGCTATGTCATTGTAAAACAATAACCAAATCAGAATGTAACAGTAAGGCTTGAAACTCGCTGGGACTAAAACTATACGGAAAAATATTGTATATGTATGTATAACAAATCTCCTACAGCGATTGTTTCTGACATTTCTCTCTAATGAAATGTGAGGAAAATCCCTCACTAATTTGCCCAATAAATCTTACCATAAAAGTTCGTAAACTAAAAATAAATAAACTAAATATGTGACGTGTCATGTCAAAAGGAGATACTTTTGGGTAGGGCCGTAAATAGAGAAATGACCAAAAATCTGCCCGGGGTAAGTTTGCACAATTTTGTGATGTTATTAATGTTAAAAAGATTGTCTGATAGTTTTAGACCGGAATATAACTGGCATCTTGTATTTTTTGAGACATTTTTCAAAGTAATTCCTACTCCCAACTTTGTCAATAATATTTTTAAAGGCCGATACCTCAATATCCAATTAATTGATAATACCATAACTTTTATTGTAAATAACATTTATTTTCTTCAAAATATTGAGCAAATAAGTCTAAGTAAGGGTGCGGATCCAAGGAGGTGGGGGGGCTCCTCTAAAAAGGGCACATTGATTTGACGCCCTGTCGTAAATTTCCTAAACCGTATTTTAAAATTTCTCTTCCTATTTCTCTCATTTCCCATGTTCTTCTTCTTTCCAGTTTCTTTTGACTTTATTTGAAAGTGACCGGACGAAAGGCTCTACTAAGCCTCTATATTCCATCTCTTAAGCACGGAGTCATTGCACAAATTTCACTGCACGAACGTACGTACGTTAAAAAGCACATTTAAATAGCCCCTGCCTAAACAGAAACATTGAGATCAGACTACCTGTGATCACAGACCCTAGAAAAGGTCTTTTCTAGGGTCTGTTATGTAACCTGCCAAAAGTACGGGTGAGTATTAGCATAATAGATCGATCTTCAAATCATATTGCCAATGCCAACTCTAATTATGAAGCGAGTTCAGGCTTGTGTACTTTATTCTCCGACGTTGCAAAGGCATTGAAACTGGCCAGGCACAATACCAATATGATAGATGAAACCAACGGAACTAAAATAGACGACTTCTTATGTTCCGGTTCTTGACAGGAATATATAGCTCAGGCCGGCCAAAATAACGTAAAGTATGTTGACATGTTATTAATGTGATAATGGGTGCCAGGTATGATCACTATCCCTTCCGATGCGCAAATAGTTTTGAGAAATCATGGCTTCAAATATAGGCTAATTTAATTATTTAATTAAATAAGGCATGGGTAATTGTTCGCATTTTTTTTATCATTATGAAGTTTATTTTGTACTCCGATCAGTGAAAGTTGATAAAATACAGAAATAATGCGATGATTTTTTGTCCTCTAAACCACTGATTTTCTTATCAAACAAACATTCCGAGCCATTAAAGTGGTGGTATTAGTAATGTCTATACGACTACGCATATCAGACTCCATCCGCTAATTGCATAGGCGTTGTTGGCGCACTGTATAAAACATAGTATACAGACCACACAATATGTAAGGCACTGGTAATATTTTTTACAGCAAACTGATTACAAAATGTCCTTATTTGCAACAATGCAAAGATATTTATTCACCTAAAACTTGAAAATGGGAAAAAAATCTGCGAATTTTTGTCAGAAAATTGTCAACGAGAATTCTGTCAAATCATTCCATGTTGCCCCAAAATTGTTGTTTGTGGTTACTGGGTGTGTACTGGTGTATTTACATTTGAAGTGCTATACTTATGGGTTTTTTTTATAATTTTGATCAATAGTTGCCTTGTTGGTCAACAGGAGAATAGTCCTATGCAATTATAGTCTGTAACGGCCTACTGATTGTTCAGTGATACAGTGATTGTTCAGTTGGATTTAGTAACTTTTTGGAACAAACTGAAATGGAGTTAGCGCCTTTTAGGAAAAAAAATCAAGCTCGAGGCACAACCTGTAATGGGATTGAGTGCCTATTGAAAAATAAAAAAAGGTTTTGATTCCATGAAACTAATGATGTAACACTTTACATTGGTACCAATAACTCTTTTTGACCAAAAGCGCATTTTGAGCCTTTTTGGAACTGATCTCTTCATATTACATTATCTTGCGTATTTCAGTGACCCGTATTGTAGTTTAATTGTGTAAACAGAATGTTGAAAAAATAAGGTGTTTTTTTGCGCGCACTGTATGTAATGATCTCTTGTAACATGGTTAGAAATCATCGATCGATAACATAAAAGTGCTTCCTTGCAACGTACTTCGCTGCTCACTAAGCCAGTTGGATGTATCATTTCATAATAGAAGAACATGGTGATTTTGTTTTAAGAGGTCGTTTTGACGTATTTGGATTGCTTGTGCAGCTACTCAGCAACTTATCTATGAATACATCACATAAACACAAGTAAGTGTGGTAACTCTGTGGTGTAAGTATTCGTCCTTTTAAATTGTAGATCAAAATCGGTGTTGTCGAGAGAGCGACGTCATTGTTTGCTCCAATGCGCGTAGTAAAAACTCGCGAACGTTGACTCAAACAACTGGAGTTCTTACACGCGCAATCAAAGGTGGTACATCCGTACACGTGCGGAGTAACGCCGGCAAAGTAACGTCCCTTTCTTGTGGAAGCCAAATGGACTATAAACTATATATTTTAATAGTTTACGGCTGGTATATCATGTATATAGGAACATAACATGCTACCTGATAGTATGCATGCTATGTATCAATATCATCATGTAATCAATATCATCATTTTTTTTAAATCCCTAATGACTACAGGGTGTCCCTGAATGATTTATATCTGGAAAGTTTTCTAGGTATGAAGAGCATTATTATTGGTAGTACTGTTTTACCTTCCAGCATCTTCATATATTTAGATTTCCTGGGAATTTTAGATTTTAGAAATAGGACGTTTCCAATAGAAGTTACAGGATATTGCGTAAACATAGTGAATTCCAAGTTTTGCGCCCAGACTGCATGGTCTGTTACGAACGACGAATGTTAGGACGGACTGTTGCTTTCTGCAATGCATCAGGTAAACGGTGGTGGAAGAATGATTCATGGATGTATTTGGTGGAAGAAATCAACAGCCTTAGAAAACAAATGTTCTTCAAGTTATGAAAGACTTTGATAAAGGAAAGGTCGCGTGGCTACCCGAGGAACCTAATTGGCTCGAACCCCCCAAACCATTGTTATGTGTTCATTATGTGTTTACATATCATTATATCCTTTATTGAGTAACCTCGTGACCTTGTTATATTATTGCAATCTCAATTTAAGAGCCTTCTAAGACGTCGGCCATCTTTGACTGTTATTTTTCTTCCAGCAACACTTTCGTGCAACCATCTTCAATAACCAATTTTCTGATACGTTGCAGAAACCAATTGCGTCATTTGCTACCAAAAATTTTACATTTCCATTCTAAAGGCATCTGGACATTTTATGCACTTTTGTATAGCGCCGGATCCCATTTTCCCCATTGTATTCGTTCCACTATCAGTGCTCATGGTCAGTGAGGTCTGAAACCATATCTATAAATCATTTTAATAATTATAATTGCATATTTCACTTGTTTGAAGTGTGCTCGTCATCAATTTAATTAAAACAATTAACCCCATTAACGCAATTTATATAGATAGCTCTAGATTCTTAGTCTCGCGCCCAGACCGCATGGTCTGTTATGAACGACGAATGTTAATGTTAAATCAACAAGATATTGGATGAATGTTCACCTTAGAGTCTGTCGAATTCTTCTTTTATCAGCGATGTTGCAAAACCTTTATAGCCAGTGTGTGTAGGCCCTACATCATCATTTATTACCATGAAAATTATAATACAATTGGATTTTTAAAGCAGGAATATCATGGGGAGCGAACCAAAAGGCTTATGCCAGAACGTGGTCACCCCGCTTGAAAACATAGTATTATTTTCCACTTTGAAAATACACGGTAGTATTGTTTCCGCTTTTCTATCAAAGAAGCGAATTGATTGCGGACAAACAGCGTTCCTGCTCATAATTTGAAGACAATGTTAATAATCTAATTGGCAATTCATTTCAATTTCCTGGTAAACCCTAGGGATTTTTAAAAACATCTGTGTCATATCACTCTTTATATTTTTAGTAAAAGTGGACAGCAGCTCTGATAGCACATTGTACAAATGAGAATGGACAGCGTACGCGTAGCTAAGGTCATTTTACTGATATTACTGCAGCTGTTTTCAAATGGTAAGACCCTATAGACAGTGGCGGCGCTAGGGGGGGGGCAAGGTGGAAACCCCACAATATATTTTTTTGCCCACACCCCACCCCCAACATTTGAGACAAAAACCCCAAATTACGCAAATTTCCACTTTTTGCGGCAATTTTGGGCAAAATTTGTCGATTTTGCCCCCTAAAATTAACTCTACCCCACATGCCCACCCCCCCCCCCCGAATAACAATCATGGTGCCGCCACTGCCTAGAGAGGCACCATGTATAATATGGTCCAAGCTCTATCACTCTATCGATTGACACGACAGGCACTGATCATACAGTTGACTAAATGTATCGTACCAAGCATAGTGCATTCAAAGTACTTTCGTGTTCATGTAAATAAAAACGATAACACTGTGCAAATCAAGAGCTTGTTTCCAAACCATGTTAAGTCCAAACCACATGTTTCTCATTTACTTGTGTGATAAAATCACAATTACTATGACAAGTTTGACATTAGCAACAATGAGTTGTACCATCAACAAGTCATTATTTACCACAACAATGCTGCAGACTATTGTTCTCATTTCAGAAGCAAAGGCCTCACTCAGTATTGTTAATTCCCATGCATCCACTGTTTGCTTTGTAATCGTGCATCCGACTGAAATTACTATACCTATAGCGTCACAACCCATTGCAATATTGCACAGGTAAATCAGAAACATGTGTTTGTGTACTTAACATGGTTTGGAAACAAACTATTCAGCGACAGAAGACACTATATACATCTCAAGGGTCTGATATAAAACAAAACATTGTCCAGAATGGGCACCGGTATGCCAAAAGGCGTCTAAACTAAGTAATTAATTAACCATATGTGACCCAGCATGAGTAAATGAGGCGGAATGAGGGAAATATCAAAATTGCGATATTCATATTTTTGTAATCTGTATTAAATAATGAACATTTTGATACCAAAATCAACCATCATACAACAGTATTCCTATCAAAAGTTATGAATGATTAAAGATCATTTTGCTGCCAAATTTGATCAATTTTGACCTTGTTTCACATTCGTGCTTATATATATAAACACACACATTTTTGTGTATCAAAATGACTTTTTGCGCATTCCGTCTCATTTACTTATATCGGGTCACATAGCAAAATGGTGATTGCGGCAATTCACCTCATTTCCTCATATTGGGTCAAATTTTATACTAGGTTTAGTTCCGATTTCGAACTGCTATTTATTTTCAATTTAAATTGTCATTTCGGTGGGGGGTCATATGACGCTTCGTCGCTGAGTATAGAGCTATGCCACTCAGATAAACAAGCGTCATCTATCGTGTTTACAATATGCCTAGTATGACTCAACGCAGTTCAATTTTACGCTATCATGTACATAATCCGCAACAAAGCTGCCGAATTTGGCACTATGAAATTATCACCGCGACAAGTTTGGAGAAGAAACCTGTCAAAAATAGGCTTTCAATACTCGATAACTCTCCACTGTGGATTATCTGTATGATGAACAAAAATGTATCCTTATTTTAGCTACAAAGCATGGCAAAACGCTTCTTTTAATATCCAATACAATTTTGTTTTTCTCAAAGTCTTGGGCACCGAAGGGGGAGGGCAGTGTTAGCCGAGTTTTGAAATGAAAAATCTTGGCACTACTTGTTCAATATTTGATATGTGATATTTGCGATTAGTCCGCTAAAACAGATTTAAAATCATTTTTCTGCACATAATTTTGTCGAAACCATCTCAGTTTTGATATGCATCAAAGAAACATATCTTGGACACATATTGGCTGAAAATAAATCAAATATGCTCAATGTCGACGTTTTACAGGGATTATTTACGACCTGTACTTTTTGACCGCGGAATCTATACTTCAGCATGTTCACTGCTTCGACAAAGAAGAAATCGTCAAACAGTGTCTGACCATGTGACGATCGTTTTGTAACTTTTATTTGCAAGAATCATTACTTAAAGAGCCGGAGGGGTGGGGCGGACTTGCAGCATGGCCTAACTTTTTTCAAGATTTTTGCAAATTGTGACCCAACATGAGTAAATGAGGCGGAATGAGGGAAATATCAAAATTGAGGCAAAATCAACATACTACATACTACAGTTTTTATGTCGGGTCACATATAATAAATTATAAAATAAACATGCTACCTGTTGGTAATTACTGTCTTTCAACATTCTCTCTTTATCTAGCATGCTGTGTCCGAAACAAAACATTAGCGGACCTACATCACCATCTCTTCCAGAAATATGTGAAGGATATCCGACCTGTGATTGATGCTAAAACAACAACAAATGTGACCTACAGACTGTTAATTCGAAGCCTTCTAGCCTTGGTAATGTTAGTTTTTAAAATAAAAACGGTTGTTTCATTTTTTGATCAATTCTCTTCAGGTAGTGAAACGTAATGGAAAATATCAAAAATAGTAAACAGAGATTTTAAACAGTTCTCTTGATATATCATCCCACATCCATGGGGTTTCATCAGAAGAAGAATACAAAAAAGTAGTTTTGTTATTGAAGCGAAATTTTAACACCAAAAACATAACAACAACATTTCTTACTTTTTTCATTAGGACACACGAGAGCAGACCTTGTCAGTTGGAACGTCTTTAAAAGCGGTACGTGAATAAGAGAATAAACGATTATAGGAATTTTTGCTTTTACTATCCTCTACCGTGCGATAGACGACAGGCAGGTCTAATATTTTGAGTAGTGGATGCCGGCGCAGCCGGTATGATAAAAATATTGGACCTGCCTGTCGTCTATCATAGGTAGAGGATAGTAAAAACAAAAATCCCTATCGTTTATTCTCATTCTTAGTCAGTTAAATATTATTTTATAAATTACCATCTTATAAACCCCCATTTAAAAAATGAACGAAACTTGTTTACAACTTCACGTATTCTGTTGCGCGTACTGCTAGCGCATGCGAGTATTCCGCACCAGTCGACGCATACAACGCGATACACACGCTCACTTCTACAAGCGTGTTACGCGTTATCAACACTCATGATGACGTTAAAGGGTTGTCTACGGCCTGATAGACGGCACCAGAAATCATGCGATTGTCCAATCAGATTATGTGTCTACGAACTAGGCCACTCACAATGACTAAGAATTAAACATTAAATAGCATTATAAAAATGATTAAAACGAAGAGAAAAAGAGGGAGTGTCAGAGAAAAAAGAAAATTGAAGACGTATAAGATAAATTATGAAAATGAGAAATGAATACTTGACATTTTTGGTAAAACTTTTTACCCCTGCAAAGCAGCCATTTTGGATTTATGCAAATTAGGCGCTATTCTTCAACATGCTATGAATACAAGTATCATCAAGTGGCGGTCTTTTTAAGTCATAAGCTCTTGTATGTATTGTATGAATTAAACTGTCTGCGGTCTGTGGCTAAAATGAGAGAGTGCAATCTTCAATTATCCTGGTCAATAGGATTACGTCTATCTTAATTAAATGGAATGGGATAGATATCTCAACAATTTATTTTTAATCTAGCGCTTGATGGTGCGTTTGCATTTCCACGTGATAGCGTCTGTACAAATTTAGTTATTGACCTGATGGTGACGCTGTGCCCTGATTGTCCTTAATTTGATTGTCTTATATTCGCCACGGCATGACGACATCACACGGTTGTTTGATAGCATGTAAAACTACGTCATTTTAAAGAAAAGATGAACACATATGGCGCTATTTATCTTTTAAGATTTAAAAATCGTATTTTCATCTTTACAAGGGGTAGACACTGGAATAATGTCATTAAAACGTCAGAAAAAGAGTAACAAATAGCAACGAAACTTTCAAAATACTTTTTATCATAAAATGCTAGAAATTATCTACCGTATATTATTTGGCTAAATTAAATTTTTTAAATATACGTAAATAGCGCCCTCAATTTGCACACAAATATACAGTTATAGAATAAAAAAATACCACAAAAAGCAGGAAAAGATGAAAAAGTTGAAAAAAATGAAAAGTTGTGTTAAAAAGAGATGGAAATATGTGAACATACGGTATTAGTGTGATAGTTGTTGATATTGTCCAGGTCTAGAATTGAACATTTATAATGTTTTGTGCGAAAAGTTAATAAATGATCACATCAAATAACCGTGATCTCAGGTCTACCCGAAAATGTTTAAAGGTCCATATTTTTTTACAATGCATCACTCAGGTATGGATTGACGAATATCTTAGATGGGATCCCGAAGATTACGACGGTATTGACACCTTTAATGCGCCAATTACATCCATATGGACACCAGATATAACGCTCGAGAATAGGTGAGTAATTTCAATTTCAACAACTCTTTCTATACTTTTGTACAGCAGCCAACCGTTGTTAATCCGTGATGAATCCACACTTTTGCAGTAAGCGTATACGCGAACGCCAGCGCACATCCGCGTTATGTGTGAGCGCGTAAAATTCGTCATGTCTGGAATCTGTGTGCGTATCACGCTCACAAGTTGAATTCAGTATTTTGGAAGTATCGGATAAAGATTGCCGTTTTATATAGTTTTATTGCTGATATCAACAGAAATCACCGATCTTTTGGGGCTTTTGTCTAACACACGCGTCGCGTCACGTCACGTCACGTCACGTCACGTCGCGTCACGTCGCGTCACGTCACGTCGCGCCACGTTGAAATGTTATCAAAAGTTAATAATAAATTATTAACTCCACAATTACCCTTATCTCCCTACGTGATAAATAGTCCGTGAAATAGTCCATGGAATTCCAGCTTTTCATCAATGCCGCAAAGCACAGCAAAGCTTCAATGAATAAAATACACAAAAATACTAAGGCTTCTAGACGATTAAGCCGATTTCCACCAAAATATTTTAGAAGAATCCCCTACCCATGCTTCATATAGGATGTACACAAATAAGGGGTCAAAGGTCATTTTTCTTCTTTCTGGCAACATTTCAAAATGAGTCTAGCACCCGTATACTACATCGAATTTTGACCAGGCTTGGTCACAATAATCACTGACCACCCCCATTAATGTTGTGTGACCATGACCCTAATTTGACCTTTGACCTACTTGATATGGCCAAAATGTGATTTCACGACATTTGTTTGTCGTGGCTATTGTGGTGCGAATCGTCATCGTGGTTTAAAGCTGGTAGGACCTACATTTGTATAGGCCAAGTAAAATTAATAAGGAATATTTTTTCATACAAATACAAGTAAATATTTTGCCATAGAAAAAAGTCATTTTTTAAATAAATTATCGTGTCTGGAAATTCATGGAAGGTAAAATCGCGAATTTGTTTGCCCTTTTACGTGCATTTCGATGGGGCTTATTTGGTGGTGTGCGGCCGTCAGCAATCGCCACGCCGATAACCATTTCACTGTGGGCCTGGGATAATGAAGGGTTCGATGCGGAAACACCCCGGGAAAAACTAAACGAAATCGTGAACTGAATCCGTATGACTTGTTTGTAACTTTTAAGAAGATATCAACGTGACGTGACGTGACGCGACGCGACGTGACGTGACGTGACGTGACGTGACGCGACGCGTGTGTTAGACAAAAGCCATCTTTTTGTAAGCCTGACTGTCAATGATTAACTGACACATTCCTCATACTGTTGCAACCGTATTTATGCAGTTGTAAATTTGATTGTCATGTTCTTTTCTAACTGGGTATTATTGTAGATTTGATCGTCGATTATTGTCCCATATGTGTACATCCATATCAAAACGCTGCACTTGTTGGCTGCTACATGTGTCTCATTTCACATAATAGTAAAGAATTAATACCAGACTCATCTCTGAATTGGAAGTCACTTCCAATCACCCAAGTCACATGGTTTATGAATACAAAGTACATTCCTTAACCATGTGACTTAGGATATTATTGCAACCGTATTTATGCAGTAACTGTTGTAAATTTGATTGTCATGTTCTTTTCTAACTGGGTGTTATTGTAGATTTGTTCGTCGATTATTGTCCCATATGAAATATCCTAATAGGTCTGTCACACTACGACGGACTGGATCAACGTACATCACCGAATACAAAAATATTTTATTCGGTGGAAAAATCACCAGTCCGGCAGAAGATTCGGTGGGATTTTGGGTCCGATTCCCGTTCGTCTCTCTATGCGTTGTGGCCGCTAATAATCCTGCAGGCGTCTTATATCCGATCGTTCAACGTCCGACAATTGACCGGATTTGGGGTCCGATTTCCGTTCGTTTCTCTATGCGTTGTGGCCGCTAATAATCCTGCAGGCGTCTTATTTTCGATCGTTCAACGTCCGACAAATGACCGGATTTGGGGTCAACGTCCGACAAATGTCCGGATTTGGGGTCCGATTCCCGTTCGTCTCTCTATGCGTTGTGGCCGCTAATAATCCTGCAGGCGTTTTATATTCAATCGTTCAACGTCCGACAAATGACCGGCGAATCCGTGGCATGTGGCACCAACAGGGACGTCCATCCTATCAGAAAAGTGGGGGAGGAGAGGGTGTTTGAGAGGGTTTTTGACCCCTTAGAGGCAGTGACGTAGCAAAGCACTTTTTCAGAGGGTGAACAAAGTGGGGAAAGACAACTTTTAAGGGGAAAACTTTGACGAAAATGGTCAAATATTGGCTAATAAGTACAAAAGGGCTACAAATCTGATATATCAGGGCAACCAGCGTCCGGGGGCAATAGAGGTGAGAAACCTTTGGACAATGAAGGCCCAATTGAAGCCATTTGTTATTTTTTGGATCAATTTTAGCACTATTATTGGGTACTATTTTAGTTTGAAACAGCCGCAAATTGGTGAAACGAAAGCCTAATTGAAGCCATTGAAAAGTTTTCACCATTTTATTGTATATAATATAAACAATTGTTTTAAAAATAACACGTGGATGTCCATAGCAGAAGCAAAAAGGAAGACTTGTCCATTTTTCAAAATGAAGGTCCAATTGAAGCCATTTGCATGGGGACTGTAGGGCCTATTTACATTATTAGGCCTAGGCCTACTGTGTAAAAATTTAGTTTTAAAAATGGAAAATTTGGAAAATTGTTTTTGGTGCATCATTTTTACACTATTATTGCCATAAACAAAAAACAAAGAAGGCCCGAACTGAATTTGCCAAATTTAAAATGTTACACTGATCCACTGACACTTAGATATATTATACTTCAGACTCGTAATTTCAGGTAAAGCATACATGGATTGATAATGTTAAAGTCAGTAATAGACCTAAAACCGTCTTAAATACTGACTTTGGTGACAAAATGTCACGGGCCCTACATATCGACGGGCCGGCAGTAATTTTCACAAGCTTTTGGGCCAAGGAACCACATTTAAGCACTGCCTATAATAATCACCGGCCTATACTTAGGCTTACTATATACTATCCTGGGCCTACTCAATAACGTACAATTTAACCTTTTCCATGTTTTCTCTTCTTTTTTCTTTCTTGTCAATCACTAAAACTGGTAGGAATTTGATATTGCGTTCTCTACCCTTCAGAAAGTGCCCCTCCCTCAATACTACTTACATGCATTATAGGCCTACTAAATTACGTGCAATTTAACTTTTTCTCTTCTCTTCTCTCTTCAACTTTTCTCACTTTCTTTTCTTTTTTTCTCTCCTTTCCCCTTTTTCTACTTGTCAGTCACTAAAGTACTGGGGAAAATATGATATTGCGTCACACACCCTTCAGAAAGTCCCCCCATGATCGATGCACATGTTCGCCATAGGCCTACATCCGGCACAAGCGCCTGCGAAACCTTGCAAACACCTGCGGTATATAAACGAAAGAATAACGAACAAACCCAGGGTATATATACAGAACAGTACGAACACACATCGGACAACCTCCGAACATGTGTATTCGGCACACACCGTTTCAAGTTTTGTGCATGCACAAAACTTGAAACGTATTGTCGACGGACTAAACAAACATCACCTAACACGAAACGCATTTGGCGGATAATAGCAGGACATGTGAAGAACATAAAACGAACATTGACGAACACTAACGGATTTGCTAAAATACCATCCGTTTCTTATACGGAAGACCGATCCGGTGTAGTGTGACACTAACACAGTCTGGGTCAACGTACATCACCAATGCAAAAATATGCTATCCGGTGGTGAAGGCCTCACAGGAACGTATTTGCAACGAACACGGGCCGAGTGCAACGAACAAAGAACACACATGAACGAAAGGAGAGCGAACAAACTCCGGCAATATGCAGCACCATACGAACACACATCGGATAAATACCGAACATGTGTATTCGGTACACTCCGTTTCAAGTTTTGTGCATGCACAAAACTTGCCGACGGACTTAACGAACATCACCTAACACGAAACGCATTTGGCGGATGATAGCAGGACATAAAAAGAACATAAAACGATCATTGACGAACAACAACGGATTTACTAAAATACCATCCGTTTCTTGTACGGAAGACCTATTCGGTGTAGTGTGACAGCCGCATTACATTTCATAATTTGGTTCAAATGTACCTCTTCCATACACTCCTAGATAACGAGAAGCAATCAGAGCAAATATGTATATGCACGGGCTCGCTCTCCGCGTTCTATGCGAAATGTTTTCGGACGCGTACATTTTTCCTGTTGGTTTATGCATTTTATAATTTGCTTGTATCTTCCAACACTTTTATTTTATGATTGAGGATATATTTATTCATCGCCAAACTACGCATTGAAACCGGTCGAACAGTGCACAACAACTACTTAATTATTCATAAGCCTCAAAATACATGATTTTAACAATAGGGCTGGTCAGCATCGTCTTGCCTGAAAAGTGATATAATTTTATTAACCTATAAATGTTTCATTTTCTTGCAGTGCTGATGTTGGGTTTGAGAGACTCAAACCTGACACAAGGGCTCAGATTTATTCAGAGGGTACGATCATCTGGTATGTTCCAGTCATTTATACGACATCATGCAACATTCGAGTTCGATGGTTTCCATTTGACACCCAAGTGTGTGATATCATTTTTATCTCCTGGTCTCATGATGGATTCAAAATCAACTTGGAACCAGAAAAGAGTGCTGATGCCTTACAGGATAGGTATGTTGATTTATGCAACCTGATATTGCTACATTTTACTTTAAGGGATCTGAAATGAGCGTTGTGAGCGTTTCGACATGAGAGCAGTCTGAATACGAAGAATGTCTTTCTGATATCAAATAATTTTCTTTCTTTTTTTTTTTCACGATATAATACAAATATTATGGCAAATTATTAAAATTTGATATTTTTCACATTTATAATATAATAACAATCGTCTAAATTTTATAAATCTAATGATATATACTTAAAGTGTATGTAGTATATCTTCAATCACAATTTTCAATTAATCGTCGGGTTTTCATCCCACCTACATACACTTTTTAAAAGTGTGAAGCATCAGATTTATAAAATTTACTTCGAGTACTGTTAAATATTTAAAATATCAATTTTTAATTATTTACCATAAAATGTGTATTACATAACAAACAATTATTTGATATCAGAAGGACATTCTTCGTATTCAGAATACCATTCGATATGTCTGATGTGCTCTAATGTCCCTAAATAAATACTGTCCAAACGCTCATGTGACTCAATTTATTTGGAAAATTAAATTCTTTTAAACTTACGTCTAACATAATGTAAAAACCATTCGTGCAAGAAGAACACATAAATGTTTCTTGTCAATGTGAATATTTACATTCATACAGCGTGATATCACTTCATATTCACGCATGATATTAAAGGAGAGTTCTATTTTGCTTAAAAAATATTGAAATTAGGAGTTCAAAATCGATGCATTTTCTAAGATATCAAACAACTGGCAAAAGTGGCATAGTACAGTCTAGACGAATTCGACAGTTTTTTTGATGATTTTTCCGGAAATACTGGGTGTCGCAATAAAACAGGCTCTGTGGATTAGGGAACGTAACTTAAAATGTCGGCAGTGAAATCAAAACTAACTTTTTTTATATAGATTCAAGAACCATGACGTTTCAACTTTAA